>NC_048896.1:81231622-81280417 GCF_011077185.1 Oxyura jamaicensis | reverse complement strand
GAAGGGAAGGGAAGGGAAGGGAAGGGAAGGGAAGGGAAGGGAAGGGAGACAAAATTTAGAATTTGAGTTTGAGGAAGCTGCTTCCTCTGGAAAATCTTTGCATTAAAACTGATCTCAAACTTCCTCCAAAGAGTGTCACAACCCGTAAGGACATGTTATGCCTCACTGGGGGACTCTTGGTACAAAACAAAACAGCTAGCAGCATATAGCAAAAAATAGTCACCTCTGCATCCCATCTCCATAGGAACACTATTGATATGTGGAGTTGCTACAGCTCCTAAATGTAAGTTTCCTAACATTGTACTGGATTATGAAACATATCACAGTACTCTCCTAAGGATCTCCAGCTCCTCATTTTTGAGCTGCATGAGTATGAAATAGAACAGGAGAAAAACCTGTGGTCATTATGTGCCCTTCTTTGTCTACAATATATATGTGTGTGTGTGAGTGTGTAGGTACAAACATATGTATGCATGATCCTTTTGATTGTATATACATAAACAAATATGTGTAGCTGTTCATTTCAAAGATACTTAGTGAAACCTTCATTATATAAATTATTAAGTCAAGTTTATTTATAGCCATAATTGCAGCACATAAACAAGAGTTAGTTCATCCCAAACACAACTGGATATTTTTTTCTGATCTATTTTATCTAAAAGATTTTGTTGTGTTTTGCTGTTTCCACTGTATTTAGTTAATTTAGAAAATGTCTATCCTAAAGAGTACAGTCAACTTTTTGTGCATTTTTTTAAAGAATACCTCCTTTAAAATACCTCCTTTAAAATACCATCAGAGCACAATCTGGTTTTGTTACACTCACTGACAATCTACAAAGCTTTTTTGTTCCTTGAGCTGTGCTTATCAGCTAAACCACAAGTGGGAAGCACAACAAATGCTCCAGAACAATGACATCAGATACAGAAACTTTGTGATTGCTCCTGTCCGACCAGCTCTTTATGAAAACTGCAGGTTGCAAAAGATTAAAATTCTGTCTTGACTGGGTTCATTTTTTAATAAAGAGGGGAAAAGGGGGCAGGGAGCCTTGGGAGGATCAGAAGAACAGATTAGCTGTCTACAGAAATGCTAGTTATGTATCATTAACTCCACTGAAGCTATTCATAGTTAAAGTTGAAAAATGCCCAAGCTGACATTCCTTCCTCCCATGCTGTCAGGGGGGAGGCCAGACACAAGATTTTCCACTTCATCTCTCAGTTTCCTTTTATATACAGACTCTCAGCAAACTGCTTGTGTTGCCACAACAGAGACCTTGAACCTTCAAAGCTATCTACAGAGACAGACCCTTATCCCGATCAATACAGCTCAGCAAAGAGGCACTGGCTGCCCACACATATCTCTTTGCAGGACTGGGACTTATGTTTTCAGTGACTGAATTTACTTTTCATAAAAGGGCAGAATGCCACTGCCAATTGGTGTCTGCAGAGTAAGCTTAAAAAATCTCATTTTCATAGAACAATGAGAAAGGGTAGATGTTTTCTTTTGAAAGTCAGTCATCACTGTGACAGTGAAAAGTCAGCTCAACACCCACCTTTGAATCCTTTCCTTCATCAGGAAGTAAGGCACAGCTAATGGCAGAAGAGGTGATTTTTCTCCAGAAGAGAGAGTTTTGCAATAGGTCCAATCTGAATATCAACATGCATGACCTAAAGGAGAAGAAGATGCATAATTTCATTTTTCAAATAATGCTAAGCACTGACAAAGGAAAGAGAATAATACAGAATTTCAGAGCATTAGCAGACAGAAACAAAGTAGAAATCTGCCTGAAAATATGCCATCTGAGAAAAGAATTGTTCACTCTGTTGACACTGAGAAGAAGAGGGTAACCTTGATGGAAAGTAACATTGGAAGGTGGAAGTTAGGCACAACTGAAATGCTTAGACACAATACTGAAAACTAAAGAGGCTTCGCCAGAATATTCACATCATTTCTTTCCTCAAAGATTTGTTAAGATCTCTGATCTGGAAAGTCTGATTGGCTCTGCTGCTGTGTGATGGGGAGTAGAGAAAGATAGGAGGGAAGGAAGGAAGAGCAGCTTTAGCTCCAAAGGTGACACTGAAATGTTAAGGCTCAAAGAATGGCAACCATGCAGTGACAAAATAGGAAGGGAGTAACAGGAGCAAAAAGACATGGCTGCAGAGAGAACAATGTTTCAAGGAGAGCATGCATGTGTCTCCACTGGTCAGAAAAGCTACCTTCAACAGACACAGCTACAGAACCGAAGTCAACTTGTTGTTTCAATTCAGCTCTGCCTCCAAGCTCTGCCATGCAGGCCAGCTAATATGTTCAGATGTCAGGTATCGTTTATTTAGGGATACCAGTTAGTTCTTCTCATTGCTTTGGGGATCCACACATGCTTTTGCCACCCTGCGCCCCACCCCTCCAAGACAAGTATCTGCTCAATACATACTGACGCACTGAGGTTTCTTTAGAAGATCAAAGAGTCATTTATAGAAATGAGGAACTGAGGAGTTCTCAATGTTCCCATGATGTTTTGCTTTAAAGTCACTCAGTTTCCAAGGGTAAGCCTACACTTCATGTTCAAGGAAGATGTAAACTTGTTCGGGTGAGGGTGCTGATGGAAGGACTGCCTCCCACAGAGGAGCTGCCTGTATTAAATATGTATAGGCTGACTAAACAAGATCCATAGGGAATATTAAAGTGCTTTAATAACTGGAGTGTAAAGACAAAGAAGAGGGAGGAATGTAGGAGCATATTAATGGCAAAACTGAAATTAAATAATATAATAAAACATCTCTGACATTTGCACGCTAATGACATGATGTTAATACTAGACCTAGAGACAGCCAGCAGGGAGCAATTCTGCATGGACTGCAAATGCTTCCTACAAAATCCACAGAACTATAACATATTCCTCACAGCTTCCTTCTCTACATTGGTGTTTATAAAGCAAATATAAGATTCATACTGCATAGACCACCAAAACTCAGGTGTTCACATTTGATTTGTGAATTATCAACAGCTGTGAATATACCCTAATGTAGCAACTGGGAGCATGATTCTGCAGCAACATTTGTACTGAAATCCTGATGGCCACTGGGGCAAAGTATGGGGTCAGTACCCACACAGTAAGAATGAAATATAATTCAAATACATTTGTGTTGCCTACTCAGCAAGGCCATTCTTTGTGTTTTGCTTCATGAAAAATCACTCTGTGTTGATTATCAATACTGTAGTGCTGATTATCCAGACTACAGGCAAGCTGTTTAAAGCTCAAAGGATGAGAACAAAACTCCTAAAATAGTCTAGAGACAGAAAACAAATATCTCTCCTTGGCCTTTTGGACAGAAATGTTTCTGTGCATGACACATACTCAGTGTGACACATCATCACATGTGAGTGGGACACAGGGCTCAGCCAATATAATATTTATGTTCTTATAACCTTGGACGTAAATTCAAATTTTTTCCTTTAGCTGTGTCAGATGGAGGTTGTTCAAATTAAACAAAGCGGAGGCGGGTCTATCTTCTATAGTGCCTTTAGGATGAACACAAATAAAATTTTTGAACACGCATCTTACAAAGTCCCCTTCATATTTCCTTGCCAGAGAAGGAGAATGCTGCTCTCAGCACACATACACACAGTCTTATAGGTGAAACAAGGGAATATTTACCATGCAAAATGGATGCTGGGATACTTGCTGGAAAGAAATGGCCCATCCATCTCTCATGCCCAGTTCTGGCTGGGATAGCAGAACCTTCAAAGCCTGACAGCACTGAGAGGCCACGGATTCCCTGCAGACATAGGTATTTTCTTATAAATTTTCTCTTGCTTGGAGGAGTCACACATCTCTTCTATAACTCCACATAGTTCTCATGAATATAACAAGCCAGCCTCAGCATCCAAGCAGGAGCAATAATGATGTGAGCCAGCTAAAACCACTAGGCATGCCAGAAGAGGTAGAAACATCATCCAACGTCATTTAATTTAAGGCATTACAGGCTGGAGATTTTCTGAACTTTTGTTTCCATCTTCATGGTAATCAACCACAAACAAGCTCCGGTACTGCTGGCTGCACATTACTATAAATCTTTCTTAACAATGTTTCATGTTGTCTCTTCTCATGCAGGTCAGTACATTGCATGTTAAACTTTCACAAAATAGGCCTTGAGCCCACCTTAGAATATAAGAAGGTTGTAAGGTTTTTTCCTTAATTCAGGAATGCAGATGCAGATGATCTCCTTACAAGCAGAGATCAATTATCCTTAAAATAAAAATAAAAATGTATACCTGTCATTCATGTCTATCCATCTATCTAAACAGTTAGGCAAAATCTTTGATTTCTTGTGCCTTAGCTTTGTTCGGCTAAATATTGGCATTATAGCTGCCCTTTCTCAGAGTCCTTACCCAGGTTACTGTCCATGACATGCAGATACCAAAACCCTGAAGCCCGTGGTGCTCTAACAGCCCAGGAGAAAGGCTGCTGTGAACAAAGCAGAATGGCTGTCAGGAAATGGAGAATTTTCCTAAGAATTTTCCTGTCATTATCCACACTTTACACTGCCCAGCACCAACAAATAATCATGCAGTAGGGGTCCAAATGTAATCTGAATATGCTACATGGAAGACTTGTGAAATTTATAGAAATAGGTCTTCTTGTGTTAAACTGAACCAGGTGGGTGTTGAAGTGACTACGCTCTGCCTATGATTCAGTCTCGTAGCAGTAAAAAACATTCTCAGCAAACTCTCCTTCTGTATGTCAGGAAGATCTTTCTCGAATGCCAGACAGGGGCTTTGTGCAGAATCTGAAGAGCAAGCTTTCCTTACAGCAGTAGTTTCAGCATCTCCGCGCTCCCCCCACACCGACCTCTTTGTCCCAATGTTCTTGAAGCCAATTTCATTATGCAACTTTCCAAAGCTCTTGGGCAATCTGCTTTCATTCTCCCGCTTTCCTTTCCTTATCAGTATTTATACTCTTAACTCCAGTACCTCATTCTTTACACATGGCATGTCCCTCTTTCTAATGCTTGATTACTTTTTGCACTCACTTATTCAGAGTGACCTTTTTTCACTCCTAGTGTATTTATCGCTAGATGGCTCTCATAACCCTTGGGCATATTGTCATTTATCTCTCAGCCCCTTCTATTCCCTACCCTTCCAATGTGGTTTTGCTTAGTATCCCTTTTGTTCCTCCAAACATTGTGCTGCTGAAAGGAAAGCATTTAAAATATTAAAAAACAACAACAACAACAACAAACACGTAATAATTAATTGTTGCCTAGCTGCTTCCACGCTATTATGTTTTCAGTTGCTGTGTTTGCGTAGGGAAAGAACAGCCATATTAAGGAAAACAGCAGTAAGCAGGACTGTGAGGATGGCACTGCAGAGAGTGTCCCTTCCCCGGGAGGAGCTGGGAGGACAGCACGGCTGCTCCTTTTGCAATCCAGCTGGATGGGCAGATAGATGCCTGACAGAGCAGAGCCAGCACAAAAGTGGCAAATAGCATCAGGCCGTGTATGATTCACCTGCCACATCTTTTCCAGGAGAAAAGTAAGGCAAGAACTGATTCATTCTACAGAGAAAGTCTCTGTAGAGAGACTCACTTCCAACCCTCACTTCCTCACTTCCAACCCTCTCTTCTCTCATGCATTATGAAGGGAATTAACCACACACTATGTTGGAAACCATATTGTCCGGTTCTTTAATACATCTTGTTCTATTTAAATCTAGCAAAACTGCTGCTGACATGCTGATTTCAAGGTCACTTCATGAAAACCGGACTAGATATTTTGTGAAGATGGACAAGCATCTTTTGAACAATAAACAGAGGCCCAAAACCTAGCTTTCTGGCAATTTCAATGTCTCCAGTATTTTTTTGAACCCCAAAAATGGCTGACAATATGATGGACTCAAAGACCTGGGTGTCTTTTGCCTTGTACAATGAGCCAGTCAAATCTGTCTTTTTGTTCTCTTCAAAAAGCTAACATGAAAATCCCCTTTTCTCCCCACTTCAAAGTATAACATATCCTGAACAGTCAATTACCAAGGATTTTCCTGCTCATCCAAATGCAAAATGGAAACAGTGACTGAAAGTAAGCATACAGCTGCCTCTGTTGGAACAGTGATGCAATAACTCATTCTTTGCACAGAATATACATTTTTATCACAGAAAAATGGCAGTTGCAAAATATCCTTAATCCTGAATGTACTGCTACATATTTGCTTAAGGATATTTAATACCTGAGAAAAAGCATTAAAAATTAAGACACAGAGTAACAGATATACTTGCATGGTGGCTGACTTCTATTGCCAGAATTTTAGTCTACCAGAATAAAAGTGTAAGGATCAGTAAAGAATATACACATATTTCACCATCTGGGCAGGTCAATAAACAGTTCTACAGTTCCCTACCTAGAATAATAGCTGCACTGAGTCTATGTGGTAGTTTGTTGCCACTGAGCATGGTTGCTACTGAGCAGTCAAAGCAATCTAAAAGTCCTGTCACTGTGTGGGTTTCCCTTTCCACTTGGAGACTTGAAGAGGCCAATTCACTTCCTCCCAGCCCTGGCAGCAGCTGTGGCATCACCCTTCCTTCCTTCCCACAGACAGTATTTGGGAGCCTTTCTATGACTAGACTAAGAAACACAGTTTGGTATAAGCCTCATGCATGCTTCTCTCTGCTTCTGCTGGGCTGGTGCTAGTTGTTGCTTCACACAACAGTTGTGTGTACCTCTCAGACCTAGTGTTTCAGGCTGTCTGCAGGCTCAGGCGTGCACCAGCTTGCAAATTCACTCATATTGTCAGGCTTTTCCTTGCAATTACAGCCCATATAAAATTGCTTGCTATTATGAATATAAGTTTAAATAGTGATCTAATCTGAGCTAGGGCTGTAAGCAAGGGCATGTAGTACCCATGGTTTAAACAGCAGAGACAGTATGGAATTCAGCTTTGTAAGACGCAGGCAGCTGCAAGTCCCATGGCTGCTGGTTCCATTTTCCTGCTCCTAACCTAATGTAACAGTTTTGCTGTAGTTGGATGGCAATGGAGAGGAATTCGCATGGCATTTTCCCTAAAGTACAATGAATAATAACATGCAACTGGCTTTTTCACTGGACTGCAATTTTTTATGAAATATTTCAGTAGTTCTACAAATATACTTACAAATATACTTTTTTTTTTTTGATATTTTTGTTAAATGAGTATTTTACCCTGTTCATATATTTAGGTTGATCAGAAACATTAATGTCTTGTACTGTGTTTCAATGACTAAAATAATAAAGTGCAAGTGAAGTACCAGTGTAAAATAATGAAATATTAATATCCTGTTTGAAAACTGTGTGATTCAGTCAGCACTGCATTCATTCAATGAGTTACATGCAAAGTATCTGGCATCCTCAAATGAACTTATTTCATTCCCTGAGTATGTCCTGTCTACTTTTGGAGGGGGACAAAAATTATACCTGATAAACTTCCATTGCTTTTAGCCATGGTCTAATGAGGTAGGTTAGCCTGCAGAGAAAATATGCTTTTGCTTCATCTATTTGGTTATTCTTTTGCTCTGTGTTTTTCATAAACCTTCTCAGTCTGTCCAGCTAGAATCTCTCCTTCATTTGGTTACTTCTTTCTTTATTAAAAAATAAAAATAATAACAATATTAAAAAAAAAAAAAGAAAAAAGAAAAAAGAAAAAGGAAAAAAGAAACACCATTAAGAAGCATTTTCCCAAAGTCAAAAAATGGAAATAAATTCAGAAGCCTGTGTGAGAGGCCATGTTCATGGTCTCATTAGCTCGCAGCATTTTGATGATGAAGACTTTGATTTTGGTACCTTAATGAAAATATGGGAGCCCAGCTGGAGTTAACTCCAGAGCCATCAGTTCCTATCGTTCAGAGAGATGCCTGCACACCTGACTTCCCAGGCCCTCACGTGGACCCTGATATAAGAATACGCATTTTCCACCGCAGCTTCTGGTGACGCCTCTTTGCTCTCACACAACTACATGTCCAAGCCCACCCTCCTGACATACCCTAGCACTGAACAGGCAGAAACTCAAGAAAACTTGGTTTGCATGTTAGAGATTCATAATGGTAGAAGAAGCAAATTGACAGATAATCCACTTTTGTACCAAAACACCCACCAAATATAACAAGTTTCCTTGTCTTCAGGGAAAAAAATGGATCATATGAACCAAGGGTAGCAGATGCAGGGGTACAAACACAGTGGCACGAGTAGTGGTTAAACCAGGATTTGAAGCTATTCAAGTTTCTTTTTCTTTTTTTTTTTTTTTTTTTTAAATATAAACTTAGTTAGGAATTCCCAGACTAATTTTTATAGGTTGAGTTATTTAGAAAACACGGTTCCCTCTCAAGAATTCTTCCCTTAGGTAACTGATAAATATTTATAACCCAAACTCCCTGTTAATGAAGATTTTTGCCTGGGAATAACAATTAAGAGTCTTTGTCAAAATCCCAAGTTGAAAATAACTGTCATTCAAGTGTTATTGTTTTTGAATACGTTTAAAATATTGCCTTCCAAGATCCAAGGAAAAATCTTTGCTGGCAAGTTGTTTGAAACAATGCCTAACTAAATGTGAAGGGGCTTGTCTTAACAGCATACCAATGAGGTGTAACTGGCAATCAGGTGTGACTTGTTTAACAAATTAACAATATGTTTCTCTAATAGGAAATTTGTTGCTCCTTATTCTGCATTGAAGATTTGCAGCTACTTAAAAAATCTACAGAGACTTCCAACATAATTAAGGTTAAATTTACTTTGAAATTCATGATGGCAATATAAAAGCAAACTAGCAATATTGTACATCTGGAAAATCACACTTTCATGAAATTCTTTAAGCCTTTTGTTAAGGGTAACTCATTTATACCTAAAAATAAATGAGAATTCATCAAACTATCAGTAACAGCTGTATCTAATTCTGAGGGTTTTGTGTTAAAAAATCATGTCTTAATTTTATTCTTATTTGATTTGTAAATATTTCTGAAGACAAGAGGAAAAGGAATTTGAGGTTATACAGATAATCATAATTTATTCTATGCTAAAGTGACGATCTGTTCCTGTTTGCTAATTCCACAAATTACTGCAGCATTTATCAACTTGCTGTGAGTGGACATTTCTGAACAAGTTTGGTCTAATCATAGATTTCTGTGCTTACTCAGCTCAGTAAACAGATGTCTCTCCCTCCCCATTTAAGCAGCTGAGATGTGACAGTTTCTGTGTCAATAGGTTACTTGTTTCTATAGCCTGCATCTGCTCCAAAGAATCCTAAAACTGCAGAAATATTTGATGAAGGACCATAGACTAGAAGAGCTTTCCATGGAATCTTGTTACTGTACAAGTCCTGAAGTTCTTTCTATTGCTTTTTTGTTTGATCAGGTGGGTGGGTTGTTTTTTTGTTTTGTTTTGTTGGTGGTGGTAGGATTTTTTGTTTGTTTGTTCATTTTTATTTTATCTCCAAACATCTGTATGCTATATAGAGTTGAAAGATACATAAATCATAAATACAGTTTCTACCTTAACGGATGAGCAGTGTTTAGTGTATATTTAAACATGTTTAAAGAAAGTGTGACAAGTGTTCATACAATGCACACATAAAAGACCATATTGAAACTTAATTTATGAACTGATGTTGGAATTCATCCATTTTCTTAGCAAATATATTTATCCACAAAGATGTAGATCACAAAAAAAGCCACCTCTGTTTTGACCAGTGCTTTAGTTTTTATAAATAGGCAATAAAGCTTATAAAAATTATTTGCAAAGTCCATACTGAGAAAATATATAATGAAAAGACACTGAAAGCTGGCCCACTTTGGATGGAGGACGCTGTCATAATGGACCTCCTGAGAAGGAGAGTATTTCTGATAAATATCTTAAATGCATTCTCTGCAGAATAAGAAGGTCTTTAGGCCTTTTTCAATACTTTTTTTTTTTTTAATCAGTGAACATTTTAATTTTGTTCATCTTTAAATGGAAAATCATATAGTAAAGGTATTCAACACCTCCTCTGTGCTGTCGGCTTTTTTCCCCAAACAAGTTGTACTTCTAAATCTCCTAAGCAACAAGCCAGCTATAGCTTCCCTTTAGAGACTATTCTCACCCTAAACGTACTTTTTAGTCTGAAAGTTTTTCATAAATTGTGTTGTAAATTTTATCTTCCTTCATTGAACCCCATTTCACTCTTCGTTTTATTCCTTTATTCTCTTTGCATACCTGCAAATTCTTACCCTCCTTAATGTGTTAATTCCTTCCGCCTTTCCCCATAACAGCTCTCCTCCATGGTCTTTAAACTCTCTCCAGCTCATTGGTATCACTGCAGGGACCAGGTTCATGTCTGGTATCTCAGAATAGCTGAAGCTTTAATGATTAGCTAGAACAAGACCCCTGTGCTAAAGATGGCAAAAATTAGATGAGTTAATCCCAGCATTAGTGACCAGAAAATATCGCAATATCATCAGCACAGCAGCCTGCTTCCTCCTTTTAGTAAGATTTAATATTGTGTGCTTAGTTTACACAGAAGATTCCTGTATGTCCTAATACACTTAATAATAGCCTTGGTTTATGTGGATTTTTATTTTTTTATTTTTCCCAGAGGAGAAAGAAAGATCATAAAATTATCATATAATTAATGAGAAAGCACTTCTTTAGTGTGAGGGTGACAGAGTGCTGACACAGGCTGTCCAGAGAGACTGCAGAGTCTCCTTCTCTGGAGATACTCAAAACCTGCCTAGATGTTATCCTGTGCAATGTGCTCTGGGTGACCCTGCTTGGCAGGGAGGTTGAACCAGAGGATTGCCAGAGGTCTCTTCCCACCTCAGCCATTCTGTGACCATTCTGTGACCTCGTTGAACCAGCATCAAATATTTGCAGGAAAAAGAAAAAATAATTGTAGGAAGTATAGCCAATTTTAGCTTTTCAACAAAAACATAGAAGTTAATATTTATCAGACATGAAGCGTCTAAGAGTATCAAAAGTTTACTGTTAAACTCAACCAAGGTTGAAACGTTCTTAATGTTTAGGATAGCATATGAATCACAAATCATAAAATGCATGCAACATAACAGATATTTTACTTTTTTTTTTAAGTCAGCTTTCTTCAGTTTCAAATGTTATGTTTTTTCAAAGCTAATTTTTAAAGCCAAATTCCATGACAGTGAAAGCAACATGGACTGAAACCAAAACATTTATTTCTTATCATTAAGCCAAAGACAATGTACCACGTTCTTCTGTTTCTGATTCCAGCAATGAGTGCTGAAAGTTTACGGGGTATGGCAGAGCAAAATACCTAGCAGTATAAATAAAAAGACAATGTTTAGGCACAATCCTATTCTTATTGACTATTATTGTATTTAAACCACACATACAGAGAGCAAATCTGAAACCATCTGAAATATGTTTTAAAAGAAAAAAGAGGTTGCCCCTAGGATTCATTTGGGTGGTGAGGAGGGGAAAAATTTTGTTATAAATCACATGAAGTATCCTGAACAAGACCAGTCAATGCAGTTTCTTTTTGTATTGAAAATACAGGATTATTCTAGCCCAAAAAACATTCTTCATAGTCAGGTTTTGAAATAATATCATAAGTTATTAAATCCCACTGCTCCTACTAAGTGTAGGAGGTCTTCTAATTATATTATTCTACTGATGTTATTAACTTCTGTGAACTTAAAGACCAGCTTTAGTTTTCAGGTATATCCAAGTAACTCTGATGACACCTGTGAGAGCTCTACAGATATAACCAAGATTTTAGTCTGATCACTGATTTCTGACCATATTGCCATTATCTTTGTCTTGAGAACTAACAGAAGAGGTTAGGCAAGTCCATCCAGTACGTAAATGTGTGTAGATACAAAGACATGTAGATAAATACATGTCTTAAAACTCCTAAGTAAGAAGAGTGCATTACATACACACAAGCAAAACATTCTGGAGCTCTTGGACTGAAGAGGTCCGACTCCAGGAGATGTTCGGTGTATCCTGTCCATCCACTACAATAATATTCCATCAGTCCCTGAGGCAGCCTGATCAGTCAGCAGGAACTGAGCATCCCACTGCCCAGTAAAAGTCTGATATGAGTTGGTGATACTCAGACAATTATGAAAACTCAAAACCAGGGAGTCCCGTACTGGACATTCACAACATACCAACAGTTCTACAGGAGCTCAAATGCCAGAGGAAACATCTGTCCACATGTCCATAACATATTTAACCTATAAAGGTGAAATAATCTCAGTGATACATTTTAACCTCCTTAGAGTCATAATTTTCTCCATAGGTGTAGCTTCTCATATTTCAGGCTTTGATACCCAAGGCTTGATCTGACATGCTGCCATGTAGCTCTGTACTGCTGTTGTCTTGATAGATACACTCTGACAAAGTTTTGCATAAACTTAGTATCTCCTTCATAAACTGGAAATGTAGTTTGACTCTTGTCTTGTCATCTTAACAGCATTCATTCAGAGCTCCACAGTAACAATTTTATTTAATCTAAGTATGATAATACCTATGATTTTTAAGGACAATGCCATATAATCAATGAGATGCAAAGGACCTCACTGACTACGGCAGGAAGATGTGTGTATGTCTTTGTGGGCATATACATGTGTGTATGTATGTGTCTGTGTGTATCAACACAGATGTATATGTGTGTATTTAATTTAGTCACAATATAATAAAGATTTAAATTAAAAAATAAAATAAAAAAGATCAAAAGCTTCACACTCGCCAGTCTCATTTATAGTATTTTTCTATGCGTTTGTGTGACTAGAAGAATAAAGCACAGCTACTGTATTTATTCTGGAGATTTCATTATGCAAACTAAAAAGCTAAATTAATAAAACTGTTTCTCAAAACATGCCTGAGGTCATCCCCAAGTGAGACTACAATGCTATATTAATACAGAGACCAAATGGATCAATTCTTCAAGACTGCCAAAGACTGCTGATTACATACATTAATCAATCTTTACACATTTCAGATAGAAAATGAGGGGAAAAAAAAGGGTCCTCAAAAGGGGTCCTCCCCATAAACGTTACACATGGTAAATCCAATAGGCAGTTATATGGAAAGTGAAAAGGATCTAATGGCGGAGACCTCATGAATCCCTAGATAATTTAACAAATTGTATTACATTGCAAAATTTCAACTACCTGGCATCATAAAAGGGAACAGTTTGAGGAAGATATCTGTCCACTGATCACTGTAATTCTCTATATAATGGCTTTGATACTGCCTAGATTTCACACTCTTTTCAGTCCGCAGCACTCATATTTAAAAAAATAAAAATAAATAATAAAAAAACAGTTTGCCATGGAAAAGACAGAGAAGCCTGAAAAGCTGAACTGACCATTTCTGTCTTCATCACAGCACAGTGTGTCAACTGACAAATGCAGAGCATGCTGGTAAAAGACAAGATGTTAGTAATGAGCCAAATGAATCCCTGGTGTGAATCCCTGGAAGTGACTTCACTCACTTCATCAGAATTATCCCCAGGATAAATTTGTCCCAGTGTATTGAGGATTCTAAAAGTTTTGAATGGAAAAGGATAGCAGTACACTGGAAATTGACAGTTCTTTCCCAGATATTTAAACTAGATTGTGAATCCAGTGAATTTGATTCCAAATTATGTTTGCGGCTTGTTTTTGATATAGTCTCTTGAATTATTTTTACAGTTCCAGAAGTGTTTCATGATCCAGGCAGCAACACGGTGCATTAATAAGCAATGAGATATGCAGTCCTGTCAAAACAAGCTCATTAGTAAGTTGGCTGCTGGGTTTTTGCAACCACTAGCTAAACTTTGGCAATATAAACAGGGGCACTGACAGGGAGGTCCCACAACCTGTCTGCGTTTTAAAATATTTAAGGACTTATTTTTAAACTTATAAACAGGACGCAGCATCAATTTCCAGGAGTGCAAGTACAAAATAATTTTCCAAAAGCCTCACAAAATCTTTATTGCAGTGATTAGGTAGAAAGGTTCTTCTCATGTGATAAAAAATTATCCCATAATATAAACCAAAAATTATGGTTCCTGACATACTGTTAGCCTCATAAAACCTGACCCTAGTTTTTCAGGACCTTACGCAGAGTACTTTGATGCTCTGATGACTGGACGGTAATTAGAAGGCCACATGAGTTCATAATATATATGTAAAAAATAATGGGTTAAAAGTCCCTGTTTGTGAATGCCATTAGTGTTCACTTCTCCAGTAACTCAGCAAAGCTTGTCCATGAAAATTAAAGGGCAATGCACGACTTTCTTTGCACAACTCCAGGGATGCAGCCTAATTACCCTCTGCAAACACCTGGTAAATCCCACCAGACAGTCGGTGTAACCAAGAAGTGCAAGAAACTACTCAAACATCTGAGTCAAAAGAAGCGCTAGAGGTTTTTATCTGTCTTTGTAAATATATATTCATGTATTTTTAAAATCCTATTGTCTTTGATAGATGTAGTTAAATTTTATTTCGTTGTCACTAGCCTTGGAATTTCACAGAGGCTGTTACCCTACCTGAAGACAATGTCCCTCCACTGACACCGCCTCCTCACCATCACTGGCTAAGGATGGGGAGTTCCAGCTGTTTCTACACCACCAATGAACATCAGTAACCTGTGAGGCTTTTAAAACCACCTTCTTGTCCAGGAGGCAGGTGAACCTTTTTACTGCCTGCAGCCTCTGCCTCCCCAGCTGCAGCTGTCACCATCTCAGTCACAGTCTCTGTGCTCCAACTATAACCCACCTGAACTCTTCCACAACATCACCTTCCACTGGTAAGCATCTTGCCATGAGGATGTGATACTTGCACTCTGTCAGCAGAAATGGCTTTTCTGAATGCATTGCCTTTGACCTATGAAGCTCTTGTTTGTTATCTACTTGCTTTGGAAATCACCTCTCTCCATGAAAGAAACACTTCTTCAGCCTCATTACTTCTACTACTTATGTTAGAATGCAATATTTTTCATAGATGGACACCAGGCATATCTTTCTGCATTGCTGCCTGTAACTAGCAGGTTCTAAATTGTGATCTTTCCCCTGGGCACTTTTCCACACCACATTTCTGCAGACACAGGTCCATACTGAGCATGGGATGGGTGAAAATCAGCATCACCAGAGGCTAGGCTCTGGCCTTATACCTAAATATGTACTAGAGATTTGTGTCAACTTCCTAGGACAGATATCTGTAGAAAAAGGAACCCAGCCCTTTCAATTACACTGAAATACTCAGATTGAAAAGTAGCAATATTCACTTTAAACCAGAAAATAAAAACAGCCTTTTGAGAAAGACAGCTACTATTAATAGCACTTTCTAACTGCCGTCCTGTCTGTAATACTGTGTTGCCAGCAGTTCTTACACAAAGTCCAAATTTCTTATAGTGCAAATATATATATATATTCTTTCAATGGCCAGTAGTATAAAACTTCTATTTTCTTCTATTAGGTAAACTTTCCCATTCAGGTGACAGGCAATTTATTGCAGCACTTCAAAGGATTGTAATGGCTGTAGTGACCATGCAGTTAAGTGCTGTTTCTAAAAAGTAGAACTGGCAAAATATTTAATGAAGCATTTAACTTTCTATACGACGAGATGAGAGTACCCTGTTGTATGCCAAATCAATCTGATTTTGTACAATATATCCATTCAAGCAGCAATTCTGGAGGCTGGAGAGCCAGCGGATCTGAAAGACTAGATTTTCTGGTCTGTAGAGAAAATACTACTTCCAGATGTAATTTCCAAGTACTAAGAAGTGCCATTTGCTCTGGGAGACATGGATTTGCTGTGTGATTTGGACAAATGCTATGAACTTCAATCTTTGCTGAAAGGCTACAAGAATTTCTTCACTGTCATTGCTGCTACTGTGGGTTTAACCCTGTAATATCAATATTTAACTCTCGTAATTCCCTAGGAAATATATATATTGTGTTCACACTCTACAAAGAGGACACACAGATCAGATAACTGGTGAGAAACGGCAGCCAGCTCCACTTACACATGCAAGACTCATGTAAACATTTTTTTTTTTTCACTCTCTAGTTTCTTTTTGTTGTTGTTTTTGTTTTTGTTTAACACTTCTTTTTGGACAATTCCCTCTCCATGTTCATTTTCAAGGCAATTCATTTAGGTGTGTTTCAAGAACACAGAACTTGACAGAAAAAAAATCTTTCATTTATTCTCATTAAGGAAAATACTACAATTGTCACTTCATCTGGACACCAGAAATCCTCCATAAAATTATTCCATAAATAACTGTAAGAAATAGTAGAGCATCATTAAAAATCTTACCATTAACATGAGTCAGCAATGTGCCCTTGCTGTTAAGACGGCTAATGTTATTCTTGGCTGCATTAGGCAAAGTATCATCAGCAGGTCAACAGAGGTGATCCTTCCGCTCTACGCAGCATCGGTGAAGCTGCACCTGGAGGACTGTGTCCAGCACTGGGAATCCCGGTACAAAAGAGGTCTGGATATTGGAAAGAGTCCAACAGAGGGCTACCAAAATGATCAAAGGATTGAAGCACCACTCCTGTGAGGAGGTTGAGAGAGCTGGGACAGTTCAGCCTGGACAAAAGGAGGATGAGGGAGGACCTTATGTCTAAATGTCTGTAAATACCTGATTGGAACGTGCAAAGAAGACAAAACCAGCCTCTTTTCAGTGGTGCCCAATGCCGAGACAAGAGGCGATGGGCAAAAGCTGGAACAGAAGAGGTTCTCTTGGAACATCAGAAAGTGTGTGTGTGTTTTAGCACTGGCACAGGTTGCCCGGAGAGCTTGTGGGATCTCCTTCCTTGGAGATCTTCAAAAGCTGCCTGGACATGGTCCTGGGCAGCCTGCTCTGGGTGGCCCTGTTGGAGCAAGGGCTTGGAGAAGACGGGTTCCAGAGGGCCCCTCCAGTATCAGCCATTCTGTGATACCACATGCCATTCTACTGAAGTTAGAGCTGGTTGTAGTAGTTCCTGGATAGAACAGTTATATTTTAGGCCCTGAAAAATCAATGCAGTGTGGCCCATCTTCAGATTTCTTTGCAATAGATTTAGTTGTAGATGTGCCTGTAAAACATTTTCAGAATTAACAAAACCAGCTCTTCTGAGTGAAAAAGAAAGGCAGTGAGAAAGCAATAGAACTCTGTCATTATCATCTTTTCATTCTGAGAAAGGAGTGATAAGCTTTACAAAAAAAAAAACAAAAAAAAAAAAACACAACAAACAAACAAAAAAAAAGGAAAACAGGACTGGTATTTTTAGATGATGCCTTGATCCCTTCTGTGATGCTGGTATATCTCTGCCAATACCAACACAAAAACTAGAGATGTTCAGAATCTGTGGACTTAGAAGGACAAATCTCCACAACTTGAAATCAAAAGTTGTATCCTGCAGCTGATGGAGCACGCAGAGTCATACCGTCTGGAGGTGGGCACTGAGCAGGCTAGGCAGATCAACATGGCAACTTTGAAGAACCAGTATGCAAAATTAGAAAGCCTTTCTAGATCATTCTTGTGGAACACAGTACTATGGACAGGGTCAACATATGACAACAGCCACTAAAACCACAATGACCTGAGTGGGCAGCATCACATCTTTGTATGTCACAGGCAAAATGCCAGGGAAAATAAAGCAATAAGCACAGGAAGAAATCTGCACAGCAGCTTTCCCAGAAGCTGAAAGGATTTGTAGGTATACTCCCATCAGCAGATCATACTGCTAGCTCAAAACATTTTTATTTTTTTTCTTAAGGGTGTCAAAAAAATGAGAAAAAGTGGCAAAACCAGTTTGAGGCCACCCTAAAGTGAAGCTATATGACCCTCTCCAAGGAATTTTTGAGTCAGAGAGCTGTGGCAATGAGTATTTACATGTTGCTGTTCAGTTTCAGAGCATCACAGGAACATGAACTGGAACTAAAAAGACAGCTTTGGGATTATGAAGTCAACTTTGCAGCAACAGCAGTGCCATGAGCAAGAAGGACCTGGCTGAGCTGTATGACCAAAGCTGTTGCTGCTGTGAGGCTGGGCCAGCTCCCAGGCCTCTTCAAACAAGCAAATAAAGCAAAACAAGATTTGTTTAATGCTGCTACCCCTTGCTCTTTCACAGCTCCTAGATCTTTTTTTTTTTTTTTGGTGGTGGTGGTTTTCTTTTAATTGGAAAAGAGATTTTTCACAGTCTTATAAATTTTTTAATAAACCCCAAGCTTAATAAAGTCTTTTCTTCTGCTCCATGTCCATAACATCTGCATTTAATCAAGGCAAACTTTTTACTTTTTCTTTTTATTTTTTTTTATTTTTTATTTTTCTTTGCAAATCTCACTGGTTCAAGAGTTGTCACCGAAAATAAGAACATTTCTGGATTTGAATTCTCAAAAATGAGGCATTGAGGCATTGAAGACAAATCTATTCCAAGAAGGATTAATTTTCTGAAAAACAGAAAATAAAATGCAAAATATCCTGCAGTGATTGAACTTTCATTTGTTGTAGAAGAGACATGGAATTAAAAAGAAATACTTTTTTAATTCAATTAGTTAACTATATTTGCTAGAAAAGTTTAGGGATTTACTGAGTTTTGAAAAGTGATTCCTTATGTTCCTCATAACCATTCCTTACAAGTAATCCACAGAATTAAATTAAAATTTCATGATCAATTCTATGGTTTGCATTGTTTTGGACTATTATTGTTGAATAGCACAGATATTTCCCTCCAGAGGGAATATGTTCCACATATAAAAGTGCCATCACTGGAAATAAATAAGTAAATAAAATAAGTAAATAAATAAACAAACTAATAAATGCAGGACAATGGCAAAGAGGAGCTCTCAGGAAAACAAAAAATAAAGGGAGGAGAGGGGGTTGATTTTCTAGTTACACTACAAAATGTTTTTTTTACTGAAGGAGATACCACAAATAGAGAAGCATGAGATTCAGAGGATAATTCCCCAGGGAGGCAGTTCATTCCCTCTTACTGGTACAATTTCAGCAGGTAGGTTAGACATAGCACAATAAATCTACAGGTGGATGTCGAATAAAAGACTTTGCTGCAAATGATGTAAATGATGACTCCTTAGAGAAGGAAGATCAAAAAGAAGCAAGTGGCAATAATTTAAAGCACTGTAAGAATAAAATTGTTGATTACTCTTTAAAACATGAATAGAACTGAAAACCTGAAATCCAATGCAAAACAAAATAAAATAGTGGCTAGCTGTGTTCTCTGCTTTAGCCATGGAGTTGAAAGGCTTGGTTGTAGCTGGAGCAAATATCCAGTGATGCAAATTGTAAGTAAATCCTCTAACAGGGGTTCAGAAAATTCAAATTGGAAGCACTTGTGTATCTGTGTGCAATCGAAGTTGGTCTCTGTTCATCAAACAAGATGTTCCTCGAGTTATTGTGGGCTGTTGGCAAGCAACACTATTCTCTTTTGGAAAATACAGACCATTCTCCACATATATCCAGACAACTTACTGAGATTCCACCAAAATTGGAAACATTTCTGGGGGGACAAAATGGATAAAAATAAAAGAACAAAAATCAGAAGATACATTATGAAAAAATATTCTGCCATGTTTCCTCAGTCCTACTTCATACATACAAAATCTGACAACTGAGCTAATTTCTAACTTGTCTTACTTGAAATTGATAGATTGAATAAGAGAATAAAGTGCTCATCATCATTACTGAATGTCTCTGAATCTGGCTTTTATGCTTTGCTTCTGGACCTAACAATCACTGTCTACAGTACTAACAAATTTCTCACAAATACAATTAAAGGGTTCTAAGAATTTGTTTGCCAACTGAATTAATTATTATTTTACAAAACAAACAACTCATTTACATACACTCTCACATTTTTCTCAATCATTTCTTTCAACATTGGCATCTCTCAGTTTAAGTTTAATAATGTAATAAATCATTAAGATAAAGATCTGGGGCTGTTCTAATTTGCAAGATAGTAAAAAAAAATAATAAAAAATTGATTGTTAGGAAGACTATAACATGTGAACAAAAGGTATTTAAATCCTGTCCCATTTGTTCCCATGAACATACATGTTCTGATTTGGATTTCACATTAACTTGTATGGTTCCCATTGAATCGTGATATACTCCAGTGTGAAATCAAAGCAGGCCTGTAATAGGTCGCATTGCCAAAGGAGACCAGCAAAACTTAATAGCCATTGTTCATTTCAGTTCATCTCTTGCATTATTAGCAGCAGCTATTCTACTACAAACCACATTTTCCTACCCTTTGGATACACAGTGTTGCATCTCTAAATAGCTGCAAAATGTTGATGTACCTTGTTGAGAACAAGTGACTGTTATCTAAGATTGCTGGGGAATCCATTTAGTTCTCTTACTTACAGAGGATGCTCTGTTTGAAATTTCTCCACCTGTTTATTCACAAGTGACTTTGAAAATATTGTCTTCAAACATTAATAGACCTGCTGCTTCACACCACATCTTCAGTTAAAATCTGTTCACCCATATCCCATATAGCTTGGTGGCTACACCAGCACACTCAAAACACATTTCTTTTCATGTTCCAATCATTAGCAAGAAAGCTTTGTGGATTTATCCTACAGCTGAAACATTGGCATTCTTGCATCCATTTTCAGACAGAACAGATATTTCTTTCAGTGTTGTACTATTCTTCACAGAAAATGTGACATGCAGAAGAAACAAGGGGACCACAAAAGGGAACTGCAGACCAATGACCTTCTAAAAGACTCCTGAAAAGCATTCAGATGAGGGATAAGAGAAGGGGAGTTCAACTCAATTCAATTTTCTAGTGAAGGTTTGGAAGGCTATTAGAAGAGATTACATTTTAATCATTCTGCTTTGTGCATCCTTAACATAAGTATTTTCATCTCATGAAAGAAAAATATTCATTGTTTTCTTTTGACATTTCTATTTTTATTTCTAGCCAAAGAAATATTATGCCATAAGCTACAGAAAAATTGTAACTAAAGAGAGATTTAAAACTACATAGACCCCACAAATCTTGGCTAATAATAAGCCAGATAAAATAATTATATACCCAAACCATCAAAACCACTGTTGTACTTCCCATCTATGTCATTATGCAAATTAACTTTTTCTTTCAACTTTTTCCCCCCTCAGTTATCTTTCCCCTCCTTGGCAGATAGACTTGCTATGTTAGCCCTCAAACTGAAAGTAACGTTTCTGTGGAAGGAAACTCCTAGATCACCAAGTGAAAATTCCTGCTGTCATAGATAACTCTGTCTGATAATCTCATTCGTAAACCATGCCAGCTCCACTTTATTCACAGCAGAAGACCTTTCCAGAACCTTGTAGCTCTCATGGTCAGATACTTTCCTCCAGTTTCCAAAATGAACTTTTATTTCTCTGTGGTGCCGTTCTATCCAGATGTATCTGCAGAGAGTGTTCTTTTATTCCTTCTCAATCTTCATTCTGTCAGGTTAAATAATCCTAGCTCTGCTTGTCCAAAAATCTTTTATTTTTTGATCATGATAAGAGGACCGGTTTTAGACAGAAATTCCTTGACCTCAGTTCCCTCCAGCTAAGCAAATATTTTTTTTTCTTTTTTCTTTTTTTTTTTTCTCTATTAATTTCAATATCTTTTTCCAGCTCTAACATAGCTCAATTTCTAGCACTATTCTTTTTATACCAGCTGTCCCTCCCTTGCAAAAACTGGATTATCTGCTTATTAGTGTTTTTCTCTCCAGTAGGTGTTCTCCATTTATTTCTCTTATCCTTTCGATTTGCAAGAATTGAGTCATGCTTGGGAAAAAGTTTTCTGACAGTTTGCATACCTCTGATGGGAAGTCCAGGAGTCCTTTGCAAGTAGTTCACATATCCTCAATCTGGATGGACGATGTTCAGTTATTCCTTTAGCATATTAGCATCCCTCTTGAAACAGGAAATATTAACCACAGAATTAATGACCTTTGCACCAAGGTTTTCATTCACATCTAAATGATTTTGATGAAAACTGCTTCTGAGACTTTGCTGTCTATCAGAGGAATAATTAGTATGATTAAGTTACTTCTCTCCGATATCTTTCCTCCCTGGACAATGGCATTTATGAATATTGGTATTTCAGATATGACTGCTATCCCAGCAGGTTTCTGTAGCCTCTGAATGGTCAGTGTTGCATACAAAACAGCAGCATAAGTCCCTCCATTTTTTTTTCCGTGTTCTGGTGTTTAGTATACATGCATATGTTTTGTTTTGTTTTGTTTTGTTTTGTTTTGTTTTCTTACTGTACCCTGCACCTTAGCTGGAACTGCCAGTTCCTATCAATATCTGACTTCTGAACAATGTTTCTGCCAACTCTCTCCTAAGCTGTGATATGGCTTACTATTGCTATTTTCCTTTTGTTGTGTAGAGGCATCAGGAGGGATAATTATGAAACTCTTCCCTCCCACTTTCTAAATTTTCCTTATCAGCTGCAAGAATATCCCAGAACATAACTTCTTCAAATATTCAAGGAATCGGGATTCTGTTTTCCATATTTCTACATAAATTACAAATCTTGCTTCATGTAGCAGTGAGTGGATTCATTGATGTAAAGGTCTGCACCAATCTAAATTGCAATGGTCAAAGACCTTGCAAGACCTTGAGCCTTGAGCTGTCTGTTGAACTGTGCTATCCTCTCATAACTTCATCCTCATCTGGGGTGCTAAAATACTTCCTGAGCCATCACTTCCTAGTTCTGAAGGTCACCTTATAGTGCCTTTTGTCTTTATGTGAAGGTGAGACATGAATTCTTCCCTGCTGCCTTGCACATTTATAGCTCCAGCCCTCAAGGAGCTGCCATCCACACAGGAATCATGTCCTTCATTTCGTTGAACATCATCACTTACCTTCCCCTGTAGTGATGCAATGTGCTCTTTTCATGCACCCCTCTGTGTCTATATTCTCTGATACTTGCTCATAGTCTGTTATCTTAACCTCTCCACCTCTCCCATGGTCTTTATCCCTATTTCCATTTTCCTTTTCTCTCTTCTTGTAAAATTTGCCATTCTTCTATCTTCTTTCTTGCCATGTTGTCTTCTGTCTTTAATACTCTTAGCTAAGATATTACTATCCCCTTCAATAGTTGAATATTCATTAGTAGCAATTAAAAACAGGAAAGCTAATTCCCTTGGCTACAACGCCTTTGACCTCTAGCTCCACACAAACACAAAACTACCTTTAAGCTACAAATGACAATTAAACCTCTTTAAGAACTGGAACCAAACCATTGAACATACAGCGCAAACTAGTAAATTATTAAGCAACAAAAAATGCCAGTTAACTCACCTCTCAAAACAATAAGTTATTTATCCCCCTCCAAGGTTAACCCACATCCAGACCCCCTGTTTGCTGTGCTCATGTCAGTGGGTTCTTCTACTTTTACGCTATGGAAAACACAACTTGTAATATAGAATGTCTAAACTGGTTTTTGGCTTTTGTTTGTTTGTTCAATTGTTTTTGATACATTGCTTCATTAGATAAGTAAATTCATGCTTCTGCACAGATTTTAAACTACAACTCAATAGCAAGCATGAGATACAGTGGACTTGGGAGTGCAATCATATGACAAAAAATGTTAGGAAGATGATGGTATTGACTTTAAAGAAAACCAAAGGTTAAACAAGGACTATGTTACTGTTTAGGAGAGAAAAACAAGCAACTTTGGTAACAACTTTGTACATACAAATGAAGAAAGAAATAACCTAAGGCCTATTTTGTTTATTTATTACTGCCATCTAAGTCATTATGAGATGCTGTGATTTTCCATAGCAAAGACACACAGTGCAAATGTCATTAATTCCTTTTCCTTCCTAATCCAAAATTAAGAACATTAAAATGCATTAAATTCAAGACACTATAATTTAAAGGGTGATTTTATAAAGATTCTTTGGTAGTCAATGCTATATTGCTATTTCCATTCTATTTTTTAAGTACTTATAAATCAGCCACAAATGCTGCTCGTTTTGTAACCTGCTATCCAAATTTTCAAGCCACAACCAAACATTCAGTATATCTTTTCCTGAAAATGTGATTCAGATCAATCTTTTAGCTGGGTGAGGTGAGTTTTTGGATGCTGATGATTTGAGGCTGTGTGCCAGAAGGATAGGAAAATGCATTATAACGAAATTTTAATATAAAACAGAACTTTTGCTGATATAAAATAATTCTCTTTGTAGTCTGTAAGAAAACAAAACCACAATCCAAATAAATTACTATAGTTTCTCAAGTTATAATATACATTTGGAGTTTTTGAAAACAGAATAAGAGTGAAGCCAATAAGATGATGAGGACATCTTTCAATTGCATAACTACTTCTCAACTTAGCTCTTACAGCTCAAACATGGGGACCTCTGCTGCCAATGTAGCTGGAAGCAGGCAGAGTATGCATTCTCAGAGGACTGGTATTTTCCATGATGTTGCCCTGCATTTAACTGTGCAAACAGTGCTGGTCATTTCCTTAACAAGTTTGTCCATATTTTGAACTGTGACACAAAACGAAGGAAAGACAGGTGTGACCATTTTTCTCAAGCTCCAAACAGGCAGTTGCAGCAGAAGTGAATCCGTGGCAGATGGATTCAAAACCATCTAAGAGCAGCCAGGAGAGGAGGAGAGGATTAGGGATGGCTGCAGCACCCTCCTTTGTTTGATTGTTTTATTGTGCTGCTGACAGTGATGCTCAGTCATATGGGAAAAATGTATCTTACTGGTACTTTGAAAAGGAAAGACAGTGGAACTACAGATATATATGCAGCTGGAAGGATAATACTCATACCACCCAACTCAGCTCAGATATTTTATAGTCTGACAAATTTGCTATTCTTGGGGAATTCTGTTCAGTTCTTATGATGGACTTCAGGTCAAAAATCATGCAGCAAGAAAGGAACTGAAATCAAACAGTCTTCTGTCTCACTAGAACTTGTGAGCTTATTAATATTATTTCTATAATTACTGTGTATTACTGTTGGCATTAAGAGGCCTCCAAATAAATTTAGTCTTCACTTTACTCAGCACTGCCTAAACATAATGAAAATATGGGCCATGGCCAAAGAGCTTACTTTTCAAATCTAGTGATCAAAGTATATATGAGCAACAATATGCAAACTTTGGAGGCTTATTAACATCAGAAACAAAAAATTAAAAAACCTTCCAGAACTGAGCAAGATGATCTTTTGACTCTGAATTTGGATTAGTGTTCAGTTTGGAAGGAGAAATATGTTTTAATAAAGTCAAGAACACTTTCAGCTCTCTGTGAAGGCATGCATTGAAGTGATTAAAGAATGGCTCTGTGGGATAGCTAGCTTTTAACTGAAAAGGTGAGGAATCTTATTCTGAGATCTTTTGAAATACAACAGCAGCTTGGATAAATTAATTATATTTTTTTCACCAAAAAAAAAAAAAAAAAAAAAAGATAACACCACAGTTAATTAACAGGTTCTGATACAAAAACTAACATGCATGAAAAATAATAGAGTTTCAGTACAACCTTCAGATTTCTTTATAAGGTTTATCTTATAAGTATGTTGATATGGCCCTAAGAAGAGTTGAACTGTAGAGCTGGTCAAATTGTTATTCATATAAAATCTCTTATTTTTGGCCCTTGTTTTTCCTGTTTGCAGTTTAGTCTTGACAGCAGTTTTAGCTGATAGCAGTTGTTTATCTATGTACATACACTTCATCAACTACTTACTTTGTCTTTACATCACTTGAGGTATACAGTTGTTTACAATTACTCTTTTTGCTTCCTGCCTGGATTACTGCTGTGTTGTTGTTGTTGTTTTTTAACTGAGCATTGAATAGTTTTACAGCCTTACAGCTGTGAAGTGAGTTTTGTTCAAGGTTGGACAAGTGGTTATCCTGAGAAAGGTAAATCAGACTTCAGTAGATATGTTCTTTTCCCAAGGAAGAAAAAAAAAAATAATAATAATAATCTCAGGTGTCACCAAAAGGTTCAAGCTTATAACTACTTATAACACAGCATCCTCTTTCCAGAGGGAAATTCTGAAACAACTGAAACAGGACCTTGAAATTTCCTGCAAAACAGGGATCCAAAACATTGTCTAATAACAGCCCTGAGTGTTGTGCTTTGACTCTTCAGCAGAAGGTCTGGAGGCTCCTGGAAAACAAGCACACTGCTGTGAAGCCACCACTTGGGGCAAGAGAAGCCCGTGAAGGCAGTGTCTCAATGCTCCAAACTTTTGAATCAATCAGTGAGATAACATTAATGTACTCCAGAAACCTCCTGGACTGGCTGTGCCCTGCTGCGTTGCCCTTTGAACACGTATTTCAGGGTAGTTAAAGTCCCTCATGAGGACCAGGACCTATGAACATAAGGTTTATTTCAATTATCTGCAGCAGGGCTCATTTAATTCTTCCTCATCAGGCTTTTGGTAACAGGTACCCACCACAAAGTCATCCACATTGTTACACTCTCTTGTCTATTCCAGGGCAGAGCTCTCTGCATTCCTGCTGCTCTCTCATGACAAGCACAACTCCCTGCTATCCCCTGGGCTTTTTCTTCTTCAAGAGTCCATATTCATCCATGGCAGTGCTCCAGCCTGGTGCTCTGGTTCAGCCCAGATCTACGCCTGTGTGAGCACAAACTTGTCATTAAATAACTGAGCCATTCCCAGAGTTAAGACACCATAAATTTGTGTCTAAACTTTATGTCCCTTCATGAATTAAGGCAATTCAGGCAGCAGGCAGAATACTTGTTAACAGTTCATTTTCTGTCCCCTCTCCATTTCCTGTCAGGAAACAGCTTACAGGTCTTCTTGATAGTGTTCTAGAAGAAATCATAGTTACATAGAAAATTTTACAAAAAATAAATTCTTAAAAAAAAAAAAAAAAAAAAAAAAAGACTTAGAAGTGCTGTTGCAGAACATGAAGCCAACAAATTGGAAGTTTTATGGCTCTACAAGCACCCTCACTCATTGCCTTTCCCGGTCCTGGGCTAGCAGTGGTGGAGTGAATTAAATATCGTTTACACACATTTTCAGTCACTGTTTGATTGAGTGTTTTTTTTTTTTTTTTTGTTTTTTTTTTTGCTCAGTTTCAGGAGAGTGAGTGCTCTTTGGAAGCTGTTTAATTCACTGCTAGCTGAGTCACAGCCATTTGCCTATTTGACTTCTCTACCTGAGCACAGCACACTCAGGAAACACATCCTGGCTACTTCCTACAACCACAGGGCACTGTGAACAATGTGGAACAGGCTGACTTCTTTTTCAAACTCCAGGCTCAGAAATCTAGAGACATTTATGACTGGACAGCCTTCCAGAGGGGATAAATACACACGGTTGCACGGTTGCACAGTTGTTGAGTACAGACTGTTCCAAGGAAAGAAAGGAGTAAATATTCAGTCTATACCAACCCCCTCATCATAGAACAAATAGGTCAGAATAAAATCAATTAAAAAACCTGTAAAGCACCTGTAAGCTAGTTAAAAAGGATGGCTGTCTACAAATAGCCATGTACCTGATAAGCACTTCTCTCTTCTGAGCGTTTCCAGCAGCTTACCCACCCCCAGAAGCGAAGCTCTCTCACTCTGATGAGAGTAACCTCTTGACCCAGGTGGAGATGGGCTGCACAAATGCCACTCACTCATCCAATACACCAGCAAAGAGTGTCTTCTCACTGCTAAGAACAAGGACAACCACATCTTGTCTAGTAGTCAAAGAACTCAATGAATTAAAAAAATTGTGCATGTATATTTTTCCAAGGACTATACTTGTCTTGATTACTGTGCAGAAAATACACCTTCTCAGACCTTTTTCTGTTCAATTGTATGGAAGTCACCCATGATCATGAACATAGAAAACAGCCAGGAATGCTGCAATTACCAGAGTGAAAGAGAACATCATTTCATTGATCCCAGCATCCAACCATCTGCTGCCACCAGGATATGGTACTTCAGAGAGGAAAGAGACAATATTCTTCCTTTGCCACCCACAGCCTATTAACATGCAAACTAAACTCAAAATTTGATCTTTCTTATCACAACAAAGCTTGTTGCAGAAATCTTGAATTCTCGTAATTTATTATTAGAGCTCAAACAGTGATATAATTTAGAAAACTTCAAAAAAACATAGATCCCAACATTTCTCTGGACTCTTAAGCTGCCTACCTTTCCTTTTGAGCCTGGTTTGAAAAGTAAACAGAAAAACAGGATTATGTGAGCAACAAATAATTTGTACACAATGGTGGAATGAAGCCTATCTAGCAACATAAATTGCTTACAGAATGATCCTGTGAAGACAAGTCAAAACATACCAAATAAATGTTTAATATTTTCCTATTAATGTCTGAAGCTTTTTTTTTCCTGACTGACTACAAAGAGATGCCATTTAAAGTGGATATATCCAATGAGCTCAACTCTGCAGCTCTGCTGGTTCCTTGTACAGTGTGTAATAATCCTAAACTGCATTTTTTTCTTGTTTGATCTTCAAGTTTTAAGCAAGAAAAAGGATCATGAAAGCATTTTCAAGCAGTTTTTTGGTCTTTTAATTCAGTCACACTTTCTGCTCTCTATAGTTTAATTATTCATAACAAATTTTGCAGGTACAGATGTCAGCAAGTCATCAGCTAAATAACAAATTCAAAAAGGGCTCTGCAGCCATTCTCATAACATATAAGGTGCATCCTGTACTTAGTCAGGAGTGATTATTCCTTTTCAAGTTACATATGCAGATTAATTCATCTCATTTCTTGATGACTCTAAAGCTAGTTGATGCTCTAAATGCACAGGTATTAGATGACCATGTTCTGTTTAAAATTTTCTCCAGAAAATGAATTGAATGGCAATCCCAATAGTGTCTGGGGAAGCCAAACTTCGTTCTACAAAGTAGAACTTAGAGGTAGCTACTACTCAAAGGTAGCTTAGAAAGGATCTGTCCCAGGATAGCTTCCTGCTCTTTCCAGCAGTGACTGCATAAGGCATACAAAAAGAAACAGAACATCAGGTTTGCTTCATTTATGCCTTACCCTGTATCCCATAAATCCATGTTTTTCTCACAGCCTTGTCTAGTTTTGAATAAAACACAAAATGATCTCCAAAATTAGACCAATCAATGCATGGAAAACACTCTAAGCACTCTGTCTGTGCCTGACCTGTGACTGAATAGTCACCATTATATTTAGCTCAACCATTTGCAAGTCTGTGATGTCGAACAAATGCTCTACTTTCCCCTAGTTTTGCAAAGTGCTCCTAAATTTAACTCTGAGTCAACACTGTATGACTGCACATTTAAGTTAACCTGCATAGTCAGCTTATAAATTTTTAAGAAGCTTTTCCTTCTCTAACAGTGAATGTAAATGTGAGTTGTTTGAACAAAGACACTAATTTATCAGTTATAACAATGAATGCACCTCTTTGGCTACTCCTGACTGCTTGAAATGTCCATTTTCCATTAACATTAATGGAGATAGATGACAAAAATTATGCAGAATAAAAATCACAAGGCCAGGATGTAGTCTGGCATAAATTGCTGTACTTTCAGCAACATCAGTGGTGCTGATTCCATTTTTCCTAGCTGAAGATCTGGCTGTTAATTTCCAGCTTCTCAAGAGACTTTTGAGATGCCTAATGTTTATATATATTTTTTCCACTTGGTTTTGTTATTTCTTTTGATTTGAAACAAAGATAATTGCTTATGCTTTTAATCTGTTTGTGAACATCTCCCGTGCAGTCAACAAGAGTTTTCCGCAGTGTTCATAAGAAATTATTTATGGGTCTTCATAAAAATAGGATTATGTTAGGAAAAATAATAATAATAATAATAATAATAAAAAAACTGGTCTTGACATACAATGCAGAGAGAAGAGCATCATTAAAAAAAAAAAAAGGAAAAAAACAAACAAACAAACAAAAAAAACAGAATTTAGTAAATTAAATAAGTGACATTCCATGAAAAACCCACATAAAATAAAAGAGCAGAAATACATGGGGAAGAAATAAATTAAGGAAGAGTTTAGAATTGTGATGCCACATTTGCTTAAAATAACATTTTACCTAAAATCAACTAGCATATGTTTTGCGCAAGGTCATATTGAGAATGGGAGTAAAGTGAGTAAATACTACATTTCTGGGTTCCTTCCTTTTTACAGCAGTAGTAGTAGCATTGTGTACTGTGTGAGTCTGTGGGAGCTCTGATGTGAATTAAGGCCCCAGTGAGCTAAATGATGTATATAGGTGGCCCAATGACTGAGGGGGTTGCAATGAGAAATTCATTTGGGATATACCTCCACTCCCAAAACCTGAGCTCATGGCTGGTGAATGCAAAATTCAATACAGCCTGTTTCTCAACTCTTACACTTCCTGTTTACTTTCAGAAAATAGAGGTTGCAGCAGCTTCATAAAGTAGAATCTTCCCTTGCCTTGAATTCTATCTCCTGTCTAATAAATGGATCATTTCTTCAAACGCAATATTACTAATCAGCTGTCTCAGCCATCCTTATTCTTACCTAACATGTGTGATCTTTCAGTAAAGACCAGTATTTTAACTTAAATTAACTTAAACTCACTGACAGAATTTAATTACTTTTTTTTTTTCTTTAAAATATGCACAGTGCAAGATGACAGACACATCACAGAAAATGAGCATGGATCCCAGATCAAGTTCTATACAAAAAGGAGAGAAAGAGGAAGTGTAAGTATGTTAAATTATTCTTTTGTCCACATCCAAAATAATGCCTAATGAGATAAATAGGGCTCCAACCATCTTGAATAGGTATAAACGTCAAGAGCACCCAAACTATTCTGGTTATGAGATGTTCCACTGAAGCCAGATGGATATTGCATGGAGATAATAGGAATAAACACTAATTACTTCCCATTAGATCATTAGATTTACCTGGAGGTGCACACTAAAAATATAGGGGCTTAGTTTTCTGCTAAATGACCACAGGAAGAAAGAGGATTTACTCACACAATAATCACACACACATACACACACACACACAAATAATAATAATAGAAAAAAGAACCCAGGTCTCACTTTAGATCATGTGAGGCAGCACTACACCAGGTGTATCAGCACAGGCACCATCAAAAGCATTGTAGCTCAGGTCAGAAGCGCATTTGCAAAGCTCTTGACTGTCTCCCCCTTACTGTGCTTTGGTTGGAGCAGCAGATCTGTCTCGGGGCACACAAACCAGATGCCTTTCAGCCAAAGTGAAACTCAAAGACCTGCTCCAGCTGCTAACAATTCAGCCCTCAGAACATAACTAGAGCTAGCCTGAATTAAAGTCCCCAAAATTACATGTAGCACAAAGCTCAATGGAAGTTTTTTGCTCTGCAGATCCACTAGTAAAAGAACACACTACTTGCTGATGTAGAAAAAGTCATGTGCAACCACTGCACAAAGGGACAATGACAAGTGGGGACAAGGCTGATTATAGTCAGCCAAAATCAACTGTCGAGGCCTAACAAGCTTGTGATGAAGTACTGCTAATGTAATTATCACCTTAGGGTCCACAGAGGAGTGCACTGATATAGTAAAAGACAAATGGTGTAGTACACAAGAGTCAGACTTGAGTAAAAAGCAAGGATTTCCAAACTGAAGGCTGTGATCAAGTCAGCAGCATGGTGACAGTGAGAAAAAGTGTAGTAAATCAAAATACAAGGCAACACGGCCAACACAGGAGAGTAAGAGAGCAGTTACTTGTGTGAGGAACCGAAAGCCCATAGTTTATGCTAAAGAAAATACATAAAATAGTTGCTCCTTAACTCCTCTGACAGAAACAACAATTAACAGACTCATCTTTCTTTAACTTTTGTTTTCTGTCTTTGCTCTTGTCTCATGCTACATTTTCGTCATGCTGGCTGCAGGGTATTTTCTACAATTCCCAAGATTGGGATGATGGGTTTTGCTGTTGACATTACTAGTGGACCACACATGAATTCATTACAGTTAACACATCCAAAGGAGACCACATATGAAAATTCTCTCACACAAAAAATCTTTTTTTTTTTTTTTTTTTTTTTTTTTCCCTGATATCTGATAAAATAAACCTGTTACTTCTCTCGTGGATCAGAGATCTTTGGGGAAAAACAAAGTGGACATGGATTTCTACAGAAAGGAAAAAGGTACAGTTTGTACTGAGGAACTTAATAGAGATTTTTCTTATATTTAAAGAAAACAAACAAACAAAAAACTAAAGCATTACATCTGTAGGTCACCTTTAAAGAGTAAATATCAAATAATTATACATAATCCATCACACTGAGTTCTGCATATCACATTGACGTTCCTCAGTTCATCTGTCTTTCAGACTGAGGGGACTCATCCATCAGCTAGTCATCAACAAGCCTGTCATATGGGGGTGATAGAAGTTATCTTCAAGGTAACTCACTGACACTACTTAATTAAATATTTTGAAATATTGCATATTATTTTGCTGTACCACCACTGGAGACAATGGTAATTACATGGTGATTCCCACAAATGTTATATGAATCTTCAATTACTGTTCTAGTAGCCAGACTTGACATTATTTCTACTAGAATGTAAAGAATAATTTGTAAAGTATTTGAAATAGTCAACTATCTTTTCCGTTTATATGTTATCCAAGTTTGTCCATTCTTCAAAGTTACTCTGTTTTTTGTTGTTGTTTTCTGTTTGTTTGTTTTCAAAATACCCAGTGACTGGGTGTTTGAAAATTTCCTGACTATTTTGACTGGATAATTTCAAGGCAACCAAAAGCTGAAAAATGTCCCTAGAGCACAGCCATTCTAAGTACCCACCAATAAATAGATTTATTACAGCTTATTGCAGTTAAGAAGTATTTGCTCTTATAAATGTTCATAAGTGTAGACTCATAGGCATGAATTCCCCATATTTCAATTATCTTCCTTCCAGTAGGGCATATATATGCATCAAGCATTACTTTATTAGACAATGTGGGGCCTGTTTCTCATGCTGTCAGTAGATGTGCTCCCCTTTGCAGGTCTGGAGCCCACCAGAAGATTCACAAATTTCTAGATTTCCATGGATGACAGTGGTTCACATTTCCACCTGTCCAATATCTTAATGAAGTCCAAATTCAAAACAGAACCTTCTGCCAGGAAGCTGACATCCATAAAGCATTTTTTAAAATATAATAAATATTGACACCCTTGTAGTATAGCAAATTAGAGATTTGCTGAACATTATCTAATTGTCCATTCCAACTGGCACACCCTGTTTATATTCTGTGTCACTTTTGACCATGAGACCTACCAATGTTGCATTATGTTTGCTATTTTCTCCTGGTGGATCTTGCACTGTCTCCAGAGTTTTCATCACATTATGTCTTCTACTGACTGGTTCAGTTCATCCCAGGGTGACTCAAAGACAAGGCACTTTCTATGGAGTCTTGTAGGGAGTTCAGAGAGACGTTAGCAGATGTGGAATATGTATAACTTACTTAAAAACTTGGAAATAGGTCTTTGATTCTAAAAATTAAAAATCTCATTTTATCCCCTCATTTTCACTAATTATAATTGCAGGACATAAATCCACACTAGTACCCTCTAGGGTGTCCTCCTGATGTCTTGTTTCCATATGCTGCAAGGCTATTTTCTCCTTTTAGTTTCCATCTCTCTTGCTCTCTCTAACTCCCGCTATTTGCTGTACCATATCTTTGCTAAGCTCCAGGTCCCTGAGGACTTTCCCCCTCCAGTTTTTTATTTGCTTTATTATGCCTCTTGCCTGAAAACCATTATCTGATTGTCTCCACTTCCACTATTTTTTTTCTCCTCTTTATCCTAAACATCACTATTTCCCAAATCACGTTGAGCCACCTGAATATTTAACCACCACTTTAAAACCTCACCTAAGTAGTTTATAGACTTTGTTCATTCTCTTTTTCAAATGGTCTGGCATTTTTCTACTTCATGTCTGAATTACCAGTTTAAATCCACTTCAACTACTGTTGACCCTGGCCAATGAAGGTACTGAAAAACATCAACTTTGCCCATGGACACCATACCAGAAGCTAATCCATATCACTATCTCCTTTCCTGGTCCATCAGCCAGAGATCAGGATTCCACCAGACCCTGAATACAGCATAAGGGGTCTCTTTGACCTTTATGAATATTGCACGTTCCTGTAAGCTTTAAGAGACAACGGGCATTCATCTTTTTTCTGAAATATGTGCTCTAGATTTTTCCTGTGCTAAACTGGTAAAACTCCATGTTCCTAATCCCAATTCTTTTGCCACTGTGTCTGCTTTTCCTTTACATAATGCATTGTATTGTACTTTGTGAAATACAGCCAGGGAATACTTATCACCTGCAGAAGTGTTATGATCATTTCTTCCTGATATTTTATGCTATCAAGTGGTATAAACTACAATGAAATGTCATCATTCAAATACAACAGCGAAAAGAAGCCAAATCCAAACATGAGCTGACTACAGAGTATGAGGAAAACACCCCCACTTTATCAGCAAATAGTGGAAAAGTAGTAGATAATTTATGTCATAGCATACAAAGTCTCTGAAGTCATACATTATTCATGGAAAAAGTCATCTACTTTGTGTCTTTAAAGAAGACACATTAAAAAGTACAATGTTAAAAATAGATGGCATTTTATTGGAGATTATAATTATTTTAAAAGTTGGCAACAGGGCTTTTTAGTTCCTAAAATGACCTTTCAAGATGAAATGAGGGAAAGAAAAGCTACTCCAAGGAAGAAGCCGTGAAAAACTCCAGTGCATAAAGAAGGAATTCATCTTTAATCGGATTTGAGTATATTCTCCAATGAGAACAGAGGCCAGTAAAATCACATTTAGGAGTATTACTAAATAGCACTGTAGGTCTGTTGAATGACACAGCATTTGGAACCTCGTGAGAAAAATTCACAAAACCTCTGTAATTCAGAAATTTAAGCTTTGCCCATGCAATAAACCAGAAATGTACAAATATATTGAAGATCATAAACATGGCCAGAAAGCAATCCCTGAATATAATTTACATGTCTCAGTGTTGCTATAATACATATATTATCAGTAAACAGACTTGGTTTCATTTCCCTTAATCAGTGTTCATTCTTCTGCTTACTTTCCTCCTAAGCAAAGACCATGCAAAAATATTGATAGTGTTACACTTTAAATCAACAGCAGCAGAGTAATCAGAGCTGGACAAATAATTGGCCAAAATTATGCAGGGAAGCACTTAGCAATTCTGAATAGCTTTTCAAGTCCCCCCTCCCTGTCCTTGTACCATGTTTTCTGTGGTATATTATGTGGTATATTATGTTTATCACCCTGCTGGTGTGTGTGCTGGGACCACCACCAACCTCGTGCCAGTGGAGAGGACTCTACAGCACATACCAGGCAAAGTCCAGCAAGGGAGAACCAACAGACTGTGGGCAAATGGGATGCTATATAAAGATATGATCCCAACAGATTACTTTTCACTTTTACCTTTATTCTTTGCCTGCTTAAAACTGTCAAAACACAGCCAGCTCCTCAGCAGTGTTACAGAAAAGGTAGGACTCAAGGAGCATTAGAGAAAGGAATTAGTGAGCTACCCTGTTAAGGCTGACTCCAGGAAAGTATCCTTGTTCAGGAAGGATGTTAAGTGCCTTGTTAAGTCCTGTTGAGGCCACTGGGACTGAAAAAAATTTGCTTAAAATTAAGCACATTGTTAAATGTGTTCTAGACTTAAGCTGTTACCACTTTTCTGACTACTGCCTCACACTTGGAGGGCATTTCTTTCCTTAGGGGCCATGCAAAAGGGAGGCACAAGGCTGCTGGCTCTACAAGGGGAATGACTGTTTGCCCAGGTGCACCCACGGCATTAAGCAAGTTCCAGAGGAGACACCAAGTGTTCTGTATTTCACATTTATTCACATTTATCCTCATGTTTATATTAAACAAATCTAAATCCATGCAGTAATTAAATAAATGCTTTCCTGTGGAGCAGTTACCTTCTGTTTATAGGGTACAGCAGCCAAAATGGGAAGTGGGAACTCTGTTCTCAAAAGTGAACAAAAGGAACAGAGGTGCAATGAACAACATGCAGCCTTAAAGAGAGGGGGATAATCAGCATGCTCAAAAAATTCAGTCTCCAACTGCATAGCTAAAAGGGACAAAATTGTCTAGTTAAAGCCTAATATACCTATTAACTGCAATGACTGGGATGGGAAACTATGCAGGCAGCAGAGACAATATGCAGGCAGTAGACACAGCATGCATGGCTACAAACAGATATTGCAGCAACAGAATAATATTTTAAACTCTGTCTTCAAAAAATGCTCCTAATTTTATTATTCATAGGAAACATCCTTCATGAAAAAGTATAAACATGGCTTTAATGCAACTGTATTGCATTGTCAGCTCCTCCTCCTAAAAGTTTTAATTTTAACTCAGGAATGCCACAAAAAAAAAAAAAAAAAAAAAAAATCAAGCTTTTTTGTGTCCCTTTGCATTCTTATGGTTACAAATGAGATTTCCAGCAGCTTAAATTCCAGTGTATGGTGGCTGCACATTGATTCATTAATTACCTAAGTAGGTAGCACAGTCTAGCTCCCTTCTGGTAGAAAAAAAAAAAATATATATATATATATATATACATATAAATCAGATTAAAACCCTAAGCTGTGGTTTGTATCTTTTTAAAGAAATCCCATCTGTTAGTTTCCACTCCAGAACATTCAGAAATGCTCGCCTGAAGGGAAAAAACCCTAAAACTAAAAATGCCATTGCAGTAGTAGGAGATGGGCTTACCTCCCACTATGTTTTAAATTCAGTACTGCAGTCCTGGCCCTCAAACCCATCTTGTGCAGTGACAGGTCTGAGATGCAGTATTGAACTTACACAGGTTTGGGGAGCCAAAACTTTACATTGCTTATCGTAGGTCAGAGCACAGCTAAAAAAGGATTCCTATAGGGAGCGGTTAGGAAAAAGGGCAGATGAAAGCAAAAGGGCACTTGAGCTCTGTACAAGAACATGAGGCTTTGAAAACATAAGGAAAAAGTTATCATCTTAGGATGGAGAAGAAAGGTTCTCCTGTGATTTATGTAAGTGTCTGTGCCAGGGAAAGCACCGAGCACTCATGCTTTCTGTGCAAAGTACTGTTTAAACACACACATAGATAGTCCCAGCCTTAGAAAGTTTTCAGTCTATGGCCTTTCCTCCTTGTAAAGCTATGCCTCCTCATTTTCATTGCTTCATGGCAATGAAGCGCTGTCAAACTAGATAAAGCAAAATGCTTGCTGTGCTTACTATCCCTTTCAGAACACATTTTATAATCCATAACAATAAAGCATAATTTATGCATTTTTATCAAACTCTGCGTTATTTTAATAACATCTGCGAAGATCGGATTGCAATATGTTCTGGTAGATATTGTTTTGCCCTGAGTTCATAAAATGTTATATTTTTCAGTTAAATCTCCTGCCACAATTTCATCTGCATTTACCAGTAATTTTTTATCTCTTTTGCCAGATCTCATTTCTAGTGGTAAGAGTTCTCGAAGCCAGATGATTTGCAAAACTTTCTTCAGTTGGCTGTGAATACAGATTTAAAGCAGGACAGAACCAATGACCCTGGCTCGTTTATTGGGTTTCTTTCTTAAAAGGAGTCATGAAGAACTTTAGACTTTTCACAAGCTTTGCTTTTATTCTTTTATTCTTTTTATTCTTTAAGTAAACCACTCCCTGATGGAGGACTGAATTTAAACTCTTTCAACATTTCTTTAGAGTACCCAGAAGGGATTCCCCAGGGAAATATTGACTGTGCACCATTCTCAGGAGTGTTCACTTTGCCCACAGTGTAAAAGCAGGCACCTGGAGTAATCACTCAGGACAGTTAGTCCAACAATGAATAGCTACATCCCTCATCTCTGTCTAAATTGCTGCTGTATCTCAGAAGCTTCTCACACTTCCAAGCACTAATGGGCCTTACAGGGAAAATCCCTGTGCTGAGGCAAGCTGAGCTGTTCCAGCATTCTTCCTTGGTGCGTTTGGGCAAAATTTGTCTGCTACTTCTGAGCTCCTGAAAGGGACTGGGAAAGTGACTGAAGTCGATGACTGCTAGCAAAGTGGACAGGTCATTTCCATGAAACAAGAGACAATGATAGTCTGCGGTTCTCCTCAGGTAAAACCATCTCTGGCTGAAAATGTGTTTGCTCTTGGATGAACCCTGTAGGCAATGGGATTTTGAGCAAAGCATGCAAAGAAAGTGGTTAGTTTTGCAATGAAAACCTGTGCAGGGAGAGCAGTCCACCTTACAGCTCCAGAGAAAAAATCAGTGTCCTTGGTCTGCTCTCCCAGGGATTGATCAGAAGTGAAGAGACTGCCCTTTATTTGGGGCTATCTAGCTTGAGCTACATACTGAATCTAACAGGGTTTTCCTTCTCACAAAGTAACCAGGAGTCCAACAGAACCTTAATATAACAGGTCTGTGGAGTGCTAGAGTAACAAGCTCTGTATGTGTTAGTTATCAACCCTTAAAAAGTACTGACTTGTTCTTTTAGACTAAGTGCATTTTCAAGCAGAACCCATGCCTTGTATCATGTTCAAAGAGCATGTGCTTTTCACTCCTGCCTCACTTCCCTCCATCACTGGTCTGACACTGCAGCAACCAAGAACCTGACTCAAGGGACTAGGTGTTATCTCCACACTAGTGTGTACACATCAAATTTACACGCTGTAATTAAGGAAGCATTAGCTGATGGTTCACACTAGCCACTGAGGCAACTTTAGAAAATAAGCAGCTAAAATAAGTAGCTAAAGCAGCTGCTTTGCTTTATGATTCATACACAAACAAGTATAGAAGTCTTCATCATTGTAGTAGAAGCCATAAAAATTGCAGAACTAATGTTATCTTCAAGGAAACAAGAGCAGGAATTTTTCAACCACTGGAAATATAAAAATGCTACATTTACTTGCCCTTTAAAATGTACTCCACAGTGTGAAGCACATTTCTTTCATTCTTCTGAATAATAAAAATGCACACATAAATATGTTTATAAAGAGGTAATTCCATCCCTGGGTTCTGAGACCTATTAACCAAGGCAGCTTTTCTTTCCTTGTTACAAACATCTTATGATCAAGTTATACAACTAGACATAGTTTAGTGTATATATGCAGTTAAGCCCGTTTAAAATGATTTGGAGCTAGGAAAACGTATTTGGAATGTACTGCTAGAATCCAGAGATGTAAAGTTATAGTATCCCAATGGTATAAACAAAGAGAGAGTAGGAATTTATATTAGTCTGTATACTACAATAAGGTCTCACAGAGAGCAGGAGTAGGTTAAAAAAATGAACACTGCTAGGGAAGGCAAAGTGAAAGATGAACTTACGAGGTGACAACTTTGTACTGCCTAAGCCAACCTAGGAGTGGATGGAGAAGAGAGTTCCATTTCAAAGAGGACTTCAGCATTTTGAAATGTATTTGTGCTCCTAAATGGATTTTAGCTTTCCATTGGCAAGAGAAAGGTGAGGCCAGCTGCAGGGTGACCTACCAAGAGCACCAGATGCCTCAGAGAGAAGACCCTGTAGGAACACCCACCAGAAGAGCACAACGAATTCATGGGAGAGGGCGAAAAAATGAACATCTATACATATACATATACACACACTGCCAAACATAAATGGCCTCCATTGTTCCTGATCCCACTCCTTCATTCCCACCATAAAAAAATTATGAGACCGAACTATTCATACAGCATTTCCAGAAATTTAATAGAGCAGATAGATTAAACTCAAAGGGCCAAGTACTGGTGTCAGATACACCCAATGAAACCCCATCTGAGAACAGAATTTGGCTCAGATTCAGCAGGAAAATGAAAGGTTTTTTTTCACTTTCAGAAGAAACCCAAGTATGTAAAGTTTATAGGCACTAGTAGGAGAATAAATCAATTTAAGTCCATGTCACACCATTCTTTACAGTTTTGTAACAAGGTGTACTTTGTTAGATTTTAATCTGCATACATTTGAGACAGCAAAGCTCTTCAAAATCATCTTTTAATGGCATTGCAATTTATAGACAGTAACTAATTTCAAACTTCATAGCACTTGGCTTTTATGATTATTTCAAATCATTTAAATGCAAATGAATTTCCAGAGAGAGAAAACATCAAATGCCCTTGAGTGGCAACATGTAATAGAACTGCAAGCAGAAATCACAGTAGGAATTTGAAGCAGTCTGATAGGGTTTGACGGGAGGTCTGTATAAAAGTGTTTGCCTAAATCCAATTTACATTTCATTTCACATTATATTCTATTTACCCATTTTGTCATTTTAATATGACTTATTTACTTAATCCTACTCTGAAATCCAATCTACTATCAAGAGCAAATGTGGAATTCTGGTCAGGATAGGACTTACAGCTATTTTGCATTTTAGGACAATGGCAATATAGTTTCTAAAATAGAGCTAGCTCTCTTTTTCCCCCACATTTAATAATGTTACGGCATCACGCAGCCAAAAACATTTGTGCATGCCTTAAATAATTACATTTCTTTCAAGCTAAGCAATTGTTTGCCCACTGACAGTGTAATATTTCCTGGGAGGCATTGCTAAGCTACAGTACATACAAAATATTTGGACAGAGAGTGCTGAGAAAGATCTTAACTATTCCTAACATGATTGCACTCAGAAGGATGAGGACCATCCTGGAACTCCCCATTCAGCAGCAGCTACAATGAGGCACAGCGCTTTTTTTTTTTTTTTTTTTTTTTCCAGCCAGTTGGATTTGCAGGAGGCAGCAAGGGCTGGCCTTCCTCTGGTGCTTTGGGATAAGTGATACAGGGAAGGAGCCACCCACACCTCGTTAGTGCTGATCTCCATATCATTGTCCCACTGCCTACAGGCTGGGAGCCCAGGCTAAGCCCCATGCGTGGAGCTGTGCCACATACATAGGTTCCACATACACCAGCACAGGCTGCATCCAGCCTTTATCTTAAGGAGTGGGCACATTTTTATTTGTTCTTTTCCTGAAAAAGCTGTATCTAGCCATTTGTAATTGCAGAGTGACTAAATCCATTCTCGCCTTCCCTGTCACAGTGCAAATTCTATGCTACAGCTAAAGCAAGCTAAACGATGTCACTTTGCATTTGCACATAGGCAGAGAGGATTCTGCAATGTGCACAGCTTGCAAGGGGATTTGACCATGGCATGGGCCAGGCTTGCACATCTAACCAAGGTGTAAGTGTCTGTTCTGAGTAAAGGCAAATTCCAGTGACCAGTCTGGCCCAATTTCTGCACCCACCTTGTTTCCAGGCACAACATCTATATGAAGTATTCTGGAGATCTCCTAGTCTTCTCTCCTAGAGAGAAGAATGAGGGAGAAACAAGGGTTTGTGTTGCTGATGTCATCAGAATGTTTTATTATTTCCAGATGAGCTGCACTCCTTCAGACTGCAACAGTCTAAAATTTAGATCCCACGTGTTTCCAAAATCTGTATTTATTTTTAAAGTTAACAGAACAAACAAATACCTTCAGATACTTGTGAGTATTCATCATTCTCTGCCACACGTCCAGCAACGTACACCTGGTTTGCAGAAATCCATGAATATTTTCATTTCTTATAGGATATAAATTACTAATACAGTTGGTGCAATGTTTGTTTGTGAAAACTGCTATAGCTGAGTAAACTGAGTGATGGATTTGAAGGAAAATAGCAATAAAATATTGTGGTTGGGATAGAGAGATTACTAAAATCGTGTTATTCCAACAGCAGCCAATTTCACAATCAAGATGTCTTTTCTATTGCAAAGGCAATTTTATATGCCTTCTGCACATAAATGTCACAATTTTGTTTATTATATGTTTCTTTTTCATTTATTTCATTAATTTTGCGTACATTCACTGTGAAGACACTTCTTAGGAAACACATTTGTCCTCCGTTTTGAGCAATTTGTCTTTTGCAAGGGTGATATAACTGAGTAAAAGCAATAATCCATGGCCTTTTATCAAAAACTTATCAGCTCTGTTCAAACCACTGGCAGCTCATTATATTTGAATAAGCTAACTTCAGGCTTAGTTTTGGACCTAAAGTTTGTCAGGTTAGATGCTGGCCTTTCTTTTTAATTTTTCAGTCTTCATGGAAAGAGTTATTCAGATAATGATCCATGTATTGACTAATGGAGATCAAAGAGTACCAAACCTCTAATAAAGAACTTGACTCTTTATTATTACTGGGTACATCTCTACTAACAGCTCACACAGCTCCTCAGATGGCTCACAGGTCTTGGTGACTGATGGCCCATATTTCATCAGTGTGGGTTTGCTCCCAAGCTCTGCCTTGGAGATTTCCCTTGAAAAAATAAAAATAAAAATAATAATAAAAAAAACAGGGTGAGGTCTAGGAGAACAAATTCAGGTCCTGTTGTAGCATTTCACTTGGGGCAAGGTTTTCCTGGTAGAAGGGGAAAATTGAACGCTTTAGACAACACCACTATTTGCTGAGCTCACCAAACCATAATTTGCTGAGATTTGCAAAGTGCTCAGTGCGGTAGGCAAGCCATCAATATCCTAGTCATGAGATTACACTGCACAAAGGCCTTAAGGGGCATCCCCACAAGAATACCTCTGAATCCTGACCTCGACGTTACTGGCTTTAAATAGATGGAAGTTTAACTCAGCTCTGTGGAGTTGTACTGCTTGCACACTGGCACCACTCGGCCAACCTCAGTGACCTGCCCCAGGTATTTGCCACGTGTGTAAAACCAGGCAGGTGAAGTTTCTCAGTGGAGAGCTGAAATCCATCACAAGAAACTTTCAAAGCAGTAGAAAATAATTAATTTTAATAAATAAAATGGATGGAGACTAGAACAAAACCAAAATCTGTCAGGAAATAACATAACTCACCTTTCTTTATTTACACACCATTTCCTCCTTAATATTTCCAAACTCCTGCTAAGTTTCTTTCCACAGAGTGGTAGAATGCTTTTGGTAATATCCAAAATACCTCATTTAAACATTTAGTTCCTTTTCTGTAGTAGGATAAAGCTTTTTCTTTCTGGAACTGTTGCTAATGTTTTCTGAATTTAAATATGAATGATAAAGAAAAGATATAAAATATATAAAATAAATAACAGGAACTTTCACCAGGGATTCAAAATGCAAACAAACAAACAAACATACAAACAAACCGACTTTAGCCAAAACACTCAATACATTTACAGCACGCTTCAAAGCCAAGAAACCCTAGTGTTAACATATGAACAGTTGCTTTGCAGATATTTGAGACAATTCTTTCAAACCTGCTGAGTGCACTGCTTTTTTTTCCTATGTTTGTTAAATACCCCCTACTCTAGATAGCTCAGCATTGATAGATCATTTATGTTCAACATAACTGCTTTGAACAAGTTCTGTATTTTTAAAGCAAACACTTCAATGCCTTTTATGTTATGGGAAAGACGGGTGAAAACACAACAAGAATGCAATTGAAATACAATCTTCAAAAAGTAGCAGGGATAAGGGAGAAATCATTGTTTTTATGACTGGACAAACAATAGAAGGAGAGAGGGAGATGTGACAGTCCTGCTTCTATCCCACAGATTACATATGATGTGATGATAACAGAGATTGAAGAGATCTGTATTGTACCAAGACCATAATATGAGATCAAAAATAAAGGGATAGACTTTCACACAGGACATATACAGGTACCATACATATTTTTTATCATTTACAAAATATTCATTAACATTTCAAACTGGCATGAAAATTATTAGCTTGAGTAAAATATCAGTTTGCTGCTCTTCATTGCAAAGAGTTATGCAGTGCAAAGGCAACTGAGATTATGAGCTTCTTACAAAATAGGCATTCACCTGGAAAAAAAAAAGGGGGGGGGGGGGACATAAAAAAAATCTATATTAAAAATTTAATTCTGTGTATATGCATGTGAGTCCACACACACACAGACCTAGGTATTTAGGATAAGAACTAATATTCAGTATCTAGCAAAATATTCAACATTTTCCTCCAGTATAATCATCTTTTTAAACATGTTAGGACCTTTTTGCAGGTCATTCACAGTTTTCAGACAAACTGTAATTTAAATCAGCTCTATTCTACATCTAATATGGATGTTGCACTGAAAAATAATTAAAACTAACTACACTACTCGCAACTCTTCTCCTGTCAGAAGCAGACCACTGTTGTGCATGCACATTGCTAATCTTGGGGAAGGAAATCTTGCAGAAAAGACAAGTAGGTGACAAAGTAATTGCCCACAGTGGGTAATTTGCAGAGTTGTAATAAAGTGTTGCTCCCTGCTCACTCTACCCTCGTCTCACCTGAACTCCTCCTATGCGGTGACTCACTTTCCTTTCCTATGCTGCCCTTTAGGCTAATAGTGGAAGTAGATAGTACTGGCAAACAACAGAGAGTATAGCAGAGCTATCAGCTGTATCTCTACTTTTTCAGCAGCAAGATGGTTCAGTTTGTTCATCAAAAGACTCTCAGCTTGTTTAATCTCCTTTATCAGTCCAGCTTCCCTCTTAGGCTTGCAAAGGACTCCTGCTTCTTAAATTGCTACCTTCATCTAAGCCAGTATGGTGTATATTTCCCCCTTCTACAGAATAATATTTCAATGCCAAAGAGAGGGAGCATGAGAGAGGGAAGTCTTGGCACTCGTTCAGACTGTTGTGGAGAAAGAGAAGGAAAAAAAAAAAAAAAAAAAAAAAAAAAAAAAAAAAACAGACTGCCAGTGGGGATTTCCTATGTAATAAACCAGATGGCATCATAGGATGCTTGGGGAGACTGTTTCTGTCTAATTCTCTTCAGTGGCAGAAACTGCCAAGACAGGCCTGGCTTTTGTGGTATAACTGGTGACTAGTTATTTTATATTCTTTCTCTTTGCTGTGCATGCTGTCCCCACCTGTCACTAATGAGCAGTGCCCAATATATGTTCCTTCCTCTCCATTCTCTCCCTTGCTCCTAGCCTCCAACCAATATTCCCCTTCTACCTATAGCAGCAACATGGCTGCAAGGTTTGCTTTACATCCCAGTGACTTACAGGCTAAGTCCTTTCTTCAACTGTAAAATGCTTCAGGAAAAAAAAAAAATAAATAAATAAATAAAAATGGGGAAAACCAGCTTTGCAGTTTCTAAAGATTGTTGTCCTGGCTCGAGCCCCAGGCAGGAATCAGTGACATGAAATAGGGAGCTGGTGTGCTGTGAAATGCAGACACCTGTCACCTCATATGTCAAGAAGGACAACTCACTTGAAACACTGGATGGGGTTATGAGGTTGATTTGTATCTATATAAACTGTATGCACATACATACGTATCTGCTTCTATGTGTTTTTTCACATCTTCAAAAACTCAGACTTGCATTCTGAAATGCAAGACTCAATCTCTCTGCATACCAGATGAGTAGGAGAAACTGTGTTTTCCAGAAACATGGAAAACCTTACAGAAAGCCTCTACATGATTTCTGTGGGGGTTTTGGCTCCTTAGAATCACACCTCTAAACTGTCTGCCTGTCCTTGTACAACCAGTGTATGGACTGAATTGCTTTTCCTCTCTGGAAGCACTCCTATCTTCTATTCAGCATGGAGCACTTAGATGCTTTAAACTCGCTCATTGCTATGAACAATGTAGTATTTTCCCACTACTTTCTCAAGCTGCTTCTTGCTTTTTGACATGGCTCTTTGTCTCCAAGTAGTCATCAGGTACAGATCTCATTGCAGCACTCTAAAGAAATACATCCCAGAGTGTCGTTTCTTATAGGCAATAAAGCTGTTAATGGCTGCTGTAGCAAAGGCACTAAAAAACTTTGCATGCAGCAAAGGTGCAGAGCTAATGTGGTAATGGAGGTTGAGGTACAGACTGCTGCTGGTCTGCAAAAGCAGGCCTACAGGAGTCATAAAAATCTCAGCATTTATAACTTGATAAGCGACATGCTCATTGATATACTTTTGACTAGAATAATCTAAATAGAATCAGACTTTATATTTGCTTTATCTAGGTATAAAATAGCAGAAATAGGGTTTATGGGACTTGCTTAAGACATGGTATTTCATAAATTCTCAGAAATAGGCCTATGCAGATAGCTGTCTCATCATGAAGTCAGCAGATGTCTTACAACATTCATCATAAGCATTTATTTATTTATTTGTTTGTTTCAATGGAAAAAAAGATATAGAACTTTCAATCACATGTTTGGATGAACAATAGTCTCCATCAGAAAAGTGTGTTTATTCTTTTCATTTATAAAGATATATTTTGGACCAGCACCTAGGAAGTGAAGAACAAACTTCCCTTCCTCTCCCTGATGCGTGCCTCTAACAGTGGAACAGAAGCCAAAACTCAAATGTGGACATGCTGGGTCCCTAAGCATCCTCAGTAGGGCTGGGGAGAGACTCCACCCACCCTATAGCTGGGACCAGGGACCCCAGAGAGGGTCTCTTGAGCAGTGCTTACTGCATGGTTGCTTGTCTGCAGAGTCCCCAGTGCTGGATGCCTCCCTCCGTGCAGTGGATCCAGGCAATGGGCTGCCCCATCATCCATCCATCCATCCATCCATCCATCCATCCATCCGTCCGTCTATCCATTCATCCATCTGTCCATCCCCTCAGGGCAGAGGCCAAAATACCCTTCGAGTTCCCAGTGGAGACCCTGTGCCCTCAGCACTGTTTCACCCTGCTCCTATCATACTGCTTCACTTGCTAGTGCAGGCACAGCTTTATAATCCCTGCTGCAGTTCCCCTCTCCTTGCCTCTCTGGCCATCCACCTGCAGCACAGCACATTTCAGTGTCCAGAGCTGCTCTCCATGGCCAGGATGAGCAGGATGAGCAGAAAATGCAGGAAGAAAGACTGGCCAGGCAGAACTGATGAAGTCTAAAGATAGCTTAACACTGGCTTTTGCTGAGTGCCTTCCTCAGCCACAACATGTTGCAAACAAAGCATATCTCAAAAATCTGAGCCAGGAGTTTAAATGGGGCGATAACAACAAAGACTTTTTTTTTTTCTTTCTGCTCCCAGCTATGTGCTGAATATTGCTATTCATTTATGAAAATTCATTTATTCATCATTTTTTGGTGCAGATAATCCATCTCCATACAGTTGGTGATGCCCTCAGTTGTTCCATACCACCACTGGGGGCTCGCACTGCCAGAAGCCTGTGCTACCCCCACCAGGACTTCCTTCCATCAGGAGACAGGAAGAGAAACCCTTCTGCCCAACTAATATTTTTAAGCCAAATATAGAACATATCAGACTGACCTAACTTTGAGTCAGAATTTTATTTGTCTTCTGGTGAAGATGGACCTAAAAGCAAGGTCTGAATTTGCATTCACTCCAGGTTTACTCAGGTGAGGAGCAAGACATGTGGGCTGGACAAAACTTCAGCAGAATGATGCATTTGTTCACTCTCAGTCTTGGTTAATTAGGCAATGAAAGGTACAGTTTATAATCATGATAATAGGAACAACTATCTCACAGAAAATTAGTGGGATACTCCTGGGATATTAAAGGAATAACATTCCAGTGTCTGTGGTGGGTTAGGAATGTTGTGTTTTATCTCCAAAAAGATCCTTTGTGAGTAGTAGTACTGTTTCTGTTGTCAATTCTATAAGATAACATCTATTTTCTAAGTACATAAATTTCTAATAATGTTGTTCTACTATTGATCAATTATGATTCCTTTTATGCTGTAGGAATTTGTTTATCTTCCTCTATAAAAAAAATGCCGATTTAAGTCACAGTGAATACTAAAGATAAAATAAAGCCTTATGTTGTGGGGGTTTTCTGTTTCAACTACAAGATTACAAAATCTAGCTTTGGGGAAATTTGGAAGTATAATGTCTCAGAGGCAAGAGAAACCTTTTGTGGAACAAAAGATCTTTGAAAATGAGTATAAATGGCAGAGCATACCCTTTGATTGCATTTTTGAACTAGGCTTGCATATGGATAACCATCCATTAGAATGATATTCAGTAGAGCTCCGATCTTGATAGCAACTGCCTGATACCTGTGAAATACAAAGTGTCTTGTTTAAGGTCTAATGCAGTGAGGGGAAGGAGCTCAGGTTAAAGCTGCATTATCACAGGTTTTAAACTGCAACCTCACTGCTCTGACAAGGCACATAATTCTGACATGTGAACATAGTACCAGGAGGCCCCTTATCAACATGATCACTGTGCTAGTGGAAGTGGAAGTTAGAAAAGTTCAAAGCAGGCTGATAAATTTCCATACAAGTGCTGCCAACCCATAATCAGATGCGCAAGAGTTCCCAGTTGCACCAAAGATGAAAACTGATTATATTAATTTGTCCTCATTTGAACTGAGAAGTCCTACTGAAATCAGCAGTACCCACATGTATTAATGAGAGTCCTTCGTCTGCAAGAGTTGTTTTTCTGCCAGTCAACAGATTTAGGGATTTTCTTCATTTCTGTTTCAAAGAGTGAAAATGAAAAGAGCAAAACATAAAACAAAAACTCAAAGAACTCCATGCCATTTAGATTAGAGTTATTTTTCTTTGGCAAGCTAAACCCTGCTTCTTGCCTTTATGTGACTTTCTCAAAGTCACAGTCTAGTTTCCTTTTCTAAAATTCAAAGGCAGTGCCTATTGTTGAGATACCATGCTCATACCCAGTTGCTTCTAAAGCAAATCTGAAAAAAAAAAAAAAAAAAAAAAAGAACTTTTTCTAAACTTTCCTTACAGAGAAATCACTGATCAGGTTTAGAATGTTTTCTGTATTTTCATATAGTTCCCTTCTCCTCCTACAGATTTATGAAATTAAAGGCCAGAAAGCCTCTCTTGGCCAAGTTTGCTCATCTTAGCTGATTAACACAGTTATCATCTGTGTTTAATTAATATCTTTCCTTTCTTTTCCTTTCTTTTCCTTTCCTTTCTTTTCTTTTCCTTTCCTTTCTTTTCTTTTC
>NC_048896.1:81162103-81231222 GCF_011077185.1 Oxyura jamaicensis | reverse complement strand
TCTTTTCCTTTCCTTTCTTTTCTTTTCTTTTCCTTTCCTTTCTTTTCTTTTCCTTTCCTTTCTTTTCTTTTCTTTTCCTTTCCTTTCTTTTGTTTTCCTTTCCTTTTTGTATTTCAGAAAGTCCTTCTCTTTCAGAGGAGGACATCTGAGAATGGAGGATCCAGCATCAACCTCAGTGGGTTGCCACCCTGGTACCACTGGTGCTCTCCTTCCATTTTTCACCTCTGGCCAAGCAGAGAGGGAGCTCCATGCCAGGTGGGACTCCAGAAGCAATAAGGCATTAGCGGCATAATGCAACACCTGTCCTGAATCACTGGATGACTGGATGGGATGAATCTGGTCAGGCACAACGCTGGGAACATGTGATTACTGCTCCTCCTGCCCTAACCTGGGGATGAAGTTGATGCCTCAGCGTCAGACAGATGTTATAGCAGATACTGTGGTTCCTATAAGGCCCATGTAGTGGTGAAATTAATTTTTACAGTTGTTTACTTAAAGGCTTCATTTTTAATAATTCTAAGAGAAAGATAAAAGCAAAGCAGTGGAGCCTCTAGCATTTTCTCTTGCTTCCTTTCTGTACTGGCACAAAGAGATGAAGAAGGTATTTCCGCAAAGTCATGACTCAACTATAAAAATAAAATTTGCTTTTATCATATTTGGAAGCAGCCAAGGAAAACTGACCTCATGGTATGAGCTCTAGGAAAGCTCAGGAGGGAGAAATTAAAACAATTAGTAGCAATTACTACCAAAATTATGGAGCTGAATAGGACAGTGCCTAATAATGAGAGGTCGCAATTACTAATGCGCCCTTTTGTATGCTCATTTGTCTTCTGAGTATTGTAGTCATTTGTGTTGTCCTCTAGCACAGCAGGATCTTTACTGTGACTTTCTTTCCCTTTTATAAGAAGTTCACAATAAACAAGAGTTCAACATGTTTAGAGCAGCAGTTTGTGCCTTCTGAAGGCTTGAAATAATATGGGCTTTTCATTAAGTCCCTCTGTAAAAGAAACTTCACAGAATTTGTGCTTCACTGTCTTTAACAAGTTACAAGGGAATGAGGCTAAGTAAGAAAAACTGAGTTAAGTCAGATTTTCACCCAGTTAATGGAACCAGAAGCAAACTTTCCATTCTTCTGCAGGCATTTAGGTTTTGCGCACACTAGGAAGCTTTGCCAGTGGAATTTACTGATGGAACTAATTGGGGTTATAGATGTAGTTCATACAGATATGATAACAAGAAACCTTTTTAATGTAATCACAGTATAAAAATGTTTGTTTAACAGTAGCATCCACGCAAGTACTTTTATCAAACTAGCCATCGAGCTAAAACTAATGCATGTATGTTAGGGTCTTAAAATTGGAATGACTGGCCTCAGGAGATCACTTATACTATCTGCCTACTCATACATTTCTACAGATGCACGGTAACTTGTATTCTTGTTTCACACAAGGCTGCATTTTTTTATATTATTCTGAGAGCAAATCAGCATAAATATATTTTGTTACTTTTATTCATTTATTTATTTATTTTTAATAAGTAAAAGGCATTTGGGGTCAATCCATTCCTCCTCAGACAAAATGTTTTATTTAAGCACAAATATTAAAGTAAACTTCAAAAAGTAACAATAAATTATATGTTCTATTCCAGAAATTTTAAAAAGCATTATATCAACTCTATTTAAGCGATTTGTTATAGCTAGATCTCTTTCAAATCAATATTTTCTTGAAAGACATTTTGATTTCAACATCACAGCATTTTCCAGAGAACAAGTAATAGGAAAAGTGTTGACCATTTTAATTATTTCTTGCTCTAGCTAAAAGTGGTCACAATATTAAAGACAAAAAACAACAACAAAGCACTATGAGCACAGTACATTATGTTGGCTATAATCTAGAGATAACGAAATAGCTTTTTAAAAAATACAAGTCTCCAAGGAAAATAAACTAACTGGTTAGACAAACAGCACATTTCCTCATTTTCTATACAGAACAGCCAGAAATCCTCTTACGTGTCCAAATGTGCCAGCCAGAACACTTTTTAATTTACTTCAGGAAAAATCAATTAAGTTAGCTAAGCGACTTTAATTTGCAAATTGTTGGGGACAGTCATCATCACTGCAGAAAGTGATGAGTATATATGAGAATGATGATTTCTTCCATTGGTTGTACCAAAGTGGGCCTCCCTACCTTGCTTCAACATCTGAGCCCAAATAAACTCAAATCAACAAGATCTCCAGACTTAAATAAATAAATAAATAAATAAATAAAAGGAAAATCTAAAATCTAACCCTTAGAAATGGAATAGTGGAATAGAAATACTATGAAATTGTATTTCTCATAGCATTTCTTTATTATCCATTTCTATATCTATTTGTCTTTTCCAGGGTACTGATGTGATTGAGTAAACTAGGCCAAAAGAGAATGTCTTGATAAAGTCAACATTGCGTGCCTGAATCAGTACTACAGAAAACAACAAATGTCACTCTGCTGCTTCTGCCACTTCAGCACAACTTCAAAGGTCACTAATTCCTCAGGAAGCTGCCATAAATAGCCTGCCTTTCACATAGAAATGTTCTGCCAAAATTTTAACTCAGAGTTGCCTTATATTTTCACCTTCAGTCATCAATACCTTTTGACAATTCTTTGCTAGAACACTCTTTCCTTCTTAGCATGTTATTAATTCCACAGTTACACCTTTTCCCCATACTCCCACAGTAATTGCAGGACTCCCACTCAAGTTTCACTGACACCAAAAAGTGTTTTCCACTATAATGAGACAGGAAACTCTCTTCATAGTGATGTAGCTCCTGTTGACAGAATTGTGCGTCTGCCTGTCCCTCCCGAAAAAGTTAAACTGTACAAGCTAAGACATTTTTCTGTTATTTTAAAATAGATTCACACTAGTGCCTGTAAAAAAAATAAAAATAAAATTTACATCCAAACCAACTACTTCAATATGAACAGAGGTTTCCCCTGTTAGGTACAGCCTCAGTTGAGCACAAGTTTTTCTCTGGTGGGAAGAGCAAAAAATGTCTCCAATGAGCATCAATACAAATAGGACACTTAGTATTATATTTTTATTGTTTCCTACCACAAAGACTTGTGCATGTGTACAATTTAAGAGCCTCAGGAAAGATATGACTGATCCTTTTGCATATACACTCTCTGAATTACCTGTTTCAAGAGAAAGTGCACACGTTTGTGTGTACATGTAAGAGAGAGCACACAAGAGAAAATACTGTATCTACAAGCCTTACTGTTCACGTTGCAATATTGGATTCCACCTAAATATTCCCATCCAGAGAAACTATCCTCACCCCCTGGCTGGGCAGCTACTTCAAAAATAAATAAACAAGAAAGGACTCTATTCTGCACATTGCTGATTTCTTTCCTCCATGAGTAAAAATGACTGTACCAGAGCCAGTGCAAGCCTCCAAAGGCTGTGGAATATGTTTTCAAAGAAACGAAACAAGCATAGTAAGACTAACAAACACTGGAAAACACTGAGCCAGAGTAAGTGAAGGGCTTTGCTTCAGGGAAAATACTGTAAGTAAAAGAAAAGGCAGATGAAAGCAGCTATTCAAAAACCTAATAATCAGATGTAGACATATCTTCAGAGTATAATAAAACAAGGACATGTATCCCACATCCTGCCCCGCACTCCACCAAAATGAACCTTGTTGGTTCAGAAATCCAAATACTTAGAAAGGATTATAGGATCTCAGTGAATGGACTAGGTATTTAAGACCAAATAATTATCCTCAAAAAAAAGCATTGAAGACATGTCTTTGAAACATTTCACACAGCCTTTTCATGCTTGCAAAACTTTATACCACTGGAAAAAAAAAAAAAAAAAAAAAAAAAAAAAAAAAAAAAAGGATATAATTCAAGACACAAACCCAGAAAAGTATGCTACCAAGGGATGAATACTGTAATTATATAAAAACTGTTATGGTACTTAATGTGTAGCCTACTTGGAATCAATAGGACTAGCTCAGCAGGCAAAGAGCAAAATCTGTACCTTAATTTCTTTCCTTACTTAAATTAAAAGGCTCATATCAGGAGGCCATAATTTTCTGTAAGTTTTTCAAGGTCCTTGTAATCTGATTCGGACTTGTGCTTGAATTCTTCATTTTCTTTTGCTACTGGGCAAAGTCTTGTCTTCAAACTGGCAGCTTTGAACTGTTGTCTCAATGAATGATTGCATCTTAAAGCCTGTAATGAAAACAGCAGCAGCTTAGGCAGAAAGCAAAACATGAGTAACAAGTATGTGTATCATGTAGTTTCTACTGTCATGTTACCCCTCCCTTACTAAAGGCCTTTTTCCACACCCTTCATGTTCATCCCACAGTTACTGACATATTTTCTTCTTGTTTCTCTTTCTTCTAGGAAGGTTGCTGAGGTATAAGGTGTTTTTGAGGGACCTTGCAAAGATCACAGGGGAGAGATTTGTGTTAAGTTCTGAAGATGACTGAGCCTTCTTTAAATATAGCATCACATGCAACTAACTATTCAGCCTGTATTTTTATTCATTTCTATTCTATTTCCCTAGTCAAAGCTGATTAAAGTACTGGAAAAATTAGTGGAAGGCATGGAAAAGGTGGAATATGCTTATTTAGAGTCTGTCCTTGTAGTTAGTTTTGGTATCTGAGTTTTGCTGACACAGGTTTACTGACTGAATGGCTAACTTGAAACTCTTCAGCCAGGTAAAACTTTTATTCAGTTGAGGCAGTTCTTACACACAAGATTTGAAAATAAGAATTATGGGCTATACTTAAAAAGCAACATAGATGTCTTCCGTTCAGATTAGATGGAAATGGGATGAGTTAGTCAGCTAAACTCTCTGTGTAATGCAGTGAATGCTTTGGCTTGGGTTCTACTGCAGCTCTGTCAGCCAGTAGAAAAATACGATAAAATAGAACAGCTCAACTGGAAGGGACTTACAAAGATTGTCCAGTCCAACTGCTTGACCACTTCAGGGCTAACAAAAAGAGAAGGCATATTAATGAGGGCAGTCTCCAAAGACTTCTGGAATACTGGCAGGCACGACGCATACACCACCTTCCTAGGAAGCCTGTTCCGGTGTTTGACCACCCTCACGGTAAAGAAATGTTTCTTACTCTCCTGTCTGGACCTCCCCTGGCACAGCTTGTTGCTGTTGCCTCCTGTGCTGTCATCGTGCACCAGGGGCTGAGACTGTCACCTCCCTCTAGCATTGCTCTGTCCTAGATGCAGAACCCAGCATTTACCTTTGTTTTATGTCACTGCTGATTGTCCAATACTCCAATGAAGCACATTTTAGGTGCTCCTAACAGACAAGGCATCACTTTTTTTTTTTTTTTTTTTTTTTCATAACTTAGATGGTTTTGTGTTTCTTTGCACAGATAGAACAGGGTGCTAATGGTGGGCCACTTCCACAGACATAAGAGAAATGGCCACAACTGTTTACCTATTTGATAACTAAGTGATGAATGAGAGTACCACTGAAGATGTGGAATACTTATGTTCAGATTTCCTACCTCAAAAGCTTTGCATGAGTTGCATAAAGAAGTTCTGGAGTAAGGAGCAACCCCATTTCCCTTCACCTAAGCAAATGCCAATCTTATTGGTCTAGAGACTCCCATCAAGGCTTGCTTTCTTTCTGGTTCAATAACTGCACAATTTTTTGGGGCAGTGGTATAGCCTCAAAAGGAGGTTTGTACAGTGCCTGTGCTGCAGAGCTACCCATAAACTAATCCTCTTGAGACAGAGGGAGCTGGGATCCAAGGTGGAGGCCTTCAAAGTCGTGCAGACATTGCCGACATTTCCCTGGACTCAAGTAAGTGCTTCTGAGAATCCAGCCCCAGCACTCAAAAATTGACCCAGAGAGATCATTAGGGAGGCAGCAAAGTGCCTGGTGCATGGATTGATGTATTCTGAGAATGGCTGCAAAGGAAGCGGGTGGCTGCATCTGCCAGCTGCAGCTTTTTCACATCCTGCTTTCAAGCCAGGATGAACTTTGTTGTAATAATCCAGTATGTGGGCAGCAAAGACAGCTTACTAGGACAGCTCACAACTGGAAATTATGGGATGCACTGCTCTTTGTGGGTAAGGGATCCAAATCATCTGGACTTTTAGATACCCTTGTCTCTTGCAGACTCCTCTGAAGTGTAATGCAGTTAATATTGAAAGCAAGCTAGGATTCTGGTTGAACAGCAAGAGGAATGTGTCCAACTGGCAGGGAGAATAAATACTTCTCTGAACAGACAGTAATCAGTTAACATTACTCTAAAACAAACATTGAGAAAGCACAGCACTTTAGCAATTAAAGGTCCAAATTTGCAAAATTAATTAGTGTTTCCCACAGCATAGCACTCTACTTATGAACAGCTCTATTGTAATGTACTATGTTCTAATATGAAAAGAGAGCATTCTTATGTTAATTATCTAATTAACTAATCTGGGCACAATTAGCAGCTGAAACAGCACAGCATTACACTCTCTTCCTTCTTCCCTTCCGGATTCAAGATTGCCTTTAAATATGTACTTTCAAGTGGCAGGGGACCCTGGTGGTAGTGCTTGCTACCACATTAACCAAACCTCAGTGCCAGTAGAAGTTCCAACAAGCAGGCACTGAAACAGAGAAGAGAAACAGAAATATCTTTGGCACGGTATTTAGGAGAGGTAGATTCAGCTATTGAATCTCACCCCCACAGTTAGGCTACCCTCCAGGGAAGCCATCCTTGTCACTTCACAGAAAGTTAGCGTGAAATGCTCAAGAATACAGTGGTGTGTTTCTCTGCCTCTTTGGAAACTGAATGCCACTTAACAAGACCTCCCTGACATCAGTATTTTCCAACGGATGGCTCAGTGGCTGTTTTAGAGGTCTGAAAATAGAGAGTCTCATTCATTTCTACTTTGCTGCCAGGATAGCTATTGACTTTGCTGAAGTTTACTGTGTCATGAAGAGAGGATGTTGAGAAACTGTGTCCAGGTATCTGACAAAAACATTCCAGAGAGTACATTTGCTGAAAACAGTCTAAATCAGGCCATCAGAGGATGGACAGTGTCTCAAAGTCCTGCCTCACTTTCCATTACAATGATGCTAAAACAGGGTAAGAAATTTGAAGTAAAAGATTTACTTCAGCATCTTTACATTTGCACATTTCAGAATTTGCTTTAGAAGGCATTTTTATTTAGGAAATTGTTGTCATGTTTTAGTAATTAAAAAAATGAGAAAAAAAGTGAGACTGACAAGTACTATACTGAGTTGTACAAAATGTCAGTCTAAAATACTTTGCTTTTGCTTTATCTTCCCTTTTTGTTTGTTATTTTCTTTGTGGGTGTTTGTGTTGGTTGGTTGGTTGGTTTGGCTTTAGGGTTTGTTTGTTTGCTCGCTTGCTTGTTGCTTGCATATATATTAATATAGGAAGTATAATATTCTATTAAAAACAGCTTGTGTAGATCTACTATAACATTCCCTCCCTCCCACTTTCTCAGTTCTCTCTGAGAAAAAGACTTGTGTTCACACATCTTTGCCTATTAGGTGCAGGACTCTTTTTAAGACAGTGATGATCTATTGTGCATTACAGAGTTACAAAATAATTTATGCCAGAAAGAACCAGGTGAGGTCACCTAGTTGGACTACATGACCTCAGGATCATCTAAACCAGCTCACTGAGGATGGAGATGCAGCTCTGAGGATCAGGACTCCACCACCTCTCTAGTCAACTGCTCCAGCATTTTCTGCTCATACAGTAAAAAACATTTCTTAGTAACTACCTGGAATTTCCTGTCTTCCAAGCTGTGTCTGCTGCCATCTTGGTGGCCCTTCCACTGGACCTGTTCCAGGTGGTCACTGCACCTTCTTCACTGAGAAGAACAAAGCTGCACTCAGTTCTCCAAACGACCTCTCACCAGTGCTGAGTTGAGAGGAATAATCACTACCCGCAACCTGCTGGCTGCACTCTTGCTAGTGCAGCTTTACAGAGACACTCTTAGATGAGAAGATTGCAATATAGCAATCTGCTGGGCTGGTTCTGAGAAACTTAATCTAAAATTGAGGTTGGCCTGGGTTTCACAAAACAGGAGTGTAGGAGGTCATCTCCAACATATGTCTATAGTCTATAGCTCCTCAGTAAGCCGCAGTCATGGGCACCCACCTCAAGCACGGGATCAAGTCCCTGCACACAAAAGCCCACAAATTGTATCCACATGGGTGAGCGCAGGGAGTTGTTCAAACTTTGCCTGGAGTCTGAGCACTGCAGACAGATCCCTGTTGCATCCCAGGGGCCAAAGCATGCTCTCAGTGAATAAATCCTGCCGGGAGAAAGAATGAATCATATCACCAACAGCACTGCACTAATGAAATGCTAAGAGAACCAGCCAAAAGCTGGCTCACACACCCTCAGGTCCAAGAAGAGGTGCTTATATTTTTCTGTACTCATCTGAATGGACATAACTAGGACCTGAAACCATGGACACCCATGTGCAGCACAGGAAAAAAAGGCTAAATAAAAGAAAAGGAGAGAGAAGACTATTCCCAGACACCTTCACTATGTGAGGTATCCTCTGGCACTTATTGTGTAAGTTAGCTCTTGTTTGAAACTCACTCTTTTTCCATATGTAACTCATTCACAGAGGTAAGCCCTGTGAATGATGTGCTTCTGGCATAACAGCTAACCTAACAAAAGACTCACCACATTGTATTTCCTTGTGAAAGGAGGCTGATTCATCCAGGACCTTAAAAAGTAGTGATGAGCACCTGTTTTCTTTTATAAACAACTTTTGCCAAAATTAACCATCATCCTTGGCTCCTAAACACTGATCTTGAATTAGCCACACAGATCATTGCATCCAATAACTTCTATAAGCCAAAAAAAAAAAGGGGGGGGGGGGGGGAACTACTTAACTACTTCTACCATAAACATTTCCATGATACCAAGAATTAACCAGAACTTGTAGATATGGTAACAAAGAGAACCACTTGACTTTGCTATGGGATAAATCAGGATACTTAATATACATTGCCAGATGCCACCACAACTCCATATGCTTTATTTAAGCCTTGCATGCTTTGTCTAACTGCCTAAGAACCCTTCTGAAATCTACCTGCTGTCCCAGAAAAGACATCTCATGACCATGAGGTACTCTGTATATTGTGCATTACTGCACTGTTGCTAAAACAAAGTGTTTGGGTTTGCAGCAACTTTTCTTACAAGCCATAATGTGCTTAGACAAGTTCTCTAGTCAAACACAGATGTTAGAGAAACCTCCTTCCTAAGCTCTGCAAGGAAACCACCACTGCAGATGTCTTTTGCACAACATAGCAGACTCAAACGTTCATGGTGGCCTCAAACCACTATGTGAATAATTGCCCTACCTATAGAGAAGAAATTAGAATCCTTGAGAATGCTTTACAATACGTGTTTAATTCTCACTCCCTTATGGGGAACACACAGCTACAAAAGCCATATTTTTCAGTCATATGTACAAGAATTTGCCAAACCAAGTTTCCAATCTAGAAGCACTCAGTCATATACCCTAGTATGGATTTTACTGCTGTACAGAGCCTCTTGAGTTCCACTAAGGTATTACAGGGACACCAGGGCATCCAGTAATGCAACTATTTACAGACAGAAAGCCTGATTTTCATCTGGAACAGCCATTTCAGAATTTCTTCCATATCCACACAATTATGGAAAATATGCAGTAGAAAAACAGCACCCTGTGAGTTACATTGCATACAGCTATTAGGCAACAATATTTGAATTTTGCTATGCTGAGTGTAACCTGTTATCATCAAGCCAGAGGAAAAAATATTTATCAGATATATATATATATATATATATATATATGTAAGATATTTCTGACCTGCTTATGGGTATCCCATTGACTGGAAAAAAACCACCATGCAGCATTAATCAGACAAGTGATTTTCTGGCTTATTTGCTGAGCATGAGACTTGATGTTTTTTAGTAAAGATCTTCTTGGTGAAATAAGTCATGAAAGAACTGAAATTCATCCTCTTTTGGGACATCCAAGTGAGTGTTTCCAAATTCCTTACATTAACACATCAATAGAATTTGTTACAAATACTACTGGTTTGTTCCAGAAAGTTTATAACAAGATGCTGGCTGGCTACCAAACCACTAACCCTCTAGGACTGGCTTAGGGACAATTCAGTATGTTATTTAATGAAAGAGAGTATATGTCCTATGGAGCCCTGGAAGACTTATTTCACAACATGGCTTGCTTACTCAGTGATTGAGCTTGGCAGCTCCACGCTCACAAAGGGACCCCACCCAGGCCAGCTATGCTGAAACCAGACTATCTGAGCCTTGACTCTATTATTTGGCTCAGAGTGACACAAATTGCCTTCAGACTCTATTTTAAAATAAAGGCAAATGATGTGCAAAGGCATTGCCCTTTATATAGGATGTAGGGTTGATGCCCTTCCCCTGCTCAGCAAGCAATTATGAAGGCCATGAGCTGCATTTTAGTGATAAAGCTAAACTTCTGGTAATGCTCACTGATCCATCATTTCAGGGTTTGGGATTTTCACCTTTTCGTAACGGAATATCAACACCATATTTTCCTCCTCCACACTGTCTTTCATCTTAAAATACTTCCTCATTCAAACAGATATGTTTACAGTAATTTTTTGAATCCATTCCTGAGCCATGGGAATACAGAAGCACTGTGGTGTAATGTGCAGAGCATCGCTGCTCTGTAATTGAAGCTGGGAAGCAGTGAATATTGCCTTTACCTGGAACTACATAGGTAATTAAAATAGCTGGAACATTGGGTTAATTAAAAACCCTTCTCTGACGTAGGAGGATTGCTGCTGAGTCTAAATGATCAGATCCTTCTTTTAGATCATCAATGTAAAGCTTTTGATTTTTTTTTTAAGGCACTTGTACATATTTGCATTAAAAAAAAGGAAGAAAGAAAAAAAGAAAATCAAGAAAATAAGTGTTCAGATTCTTACAAGATGCTTCTGGATTCAAAGGAGATGTTAGTGCATGCTGATCCTTCCTGAAAGCTAAAAATTGTATTTCTGTAAAATTTGGTTTCTTTAAACTATCACTTCCCCCCAGCCACCTAGCAAGTGCTCATCTTTGATTTAAGATTACAGTTGAGCTAGTTTTAGGATTATTTTACTGCACAAAGCAAAATGAGTGTCAAGGACCTGATGAGCACTTGGGAGGCTGTTATTGATGAGTTATCGTGTAATCACCTTAAAGAGGCTGTGTACTTTGTTCTTTTCCTTCTCCCTGTGAGGACTGAGGTGTCCTTGGCTTCTCAAAGGTTTCATGGTACATTCAAAAAACTATCCTATTAATTTTTCTGTAATGTCTGCCACATTCTTTATGCCAAGGACTTTCCTGACTGCCAACAACTGCAAGGCTAATGAAGATTTTCTAGAAATCTCTTTCATATTTGACACATAAATCAGGGCCATCATGTACTGAAATGAGCAAAATGACCGCTGGGACCTCAGGATACCTGGCATTTACAACATGGCAACCTTCGCCAGCCAGAGAGGAGAAAGTATAGCTCTACTCCAGCAATTTACATTCACAGTAGCTGCCTGCCTCTTTTTTCTCCTCCTTTAAATCAAATTCTCTGTTGTTCTTTTAGTTTAGATAGCACTGAAAAAAAAAAAAAACAACCCCTTTAAAGTACTCTTGTTCTCCAGAGATGCTTACCACTAAATCTCGATTGTCTCTAGTTCACTAATTAACACCGATACAACAGATGAAGTTGGCCATGGGTTTGTGTTCAGCTTTATTGGAGTTTAAGGCATACGTTGATATTAATCTTTCGGAAACAGAATGCTGCAATAAGCAAGACTGAACATATTTCAGCTCATCTTAGAACAACAGTTCTCAGTCCCTAATAATGGAGGGTAATACCTCTTGGGGGCTGAGAGAAGCCTCGTAAACACTGCTCCCATCCTGTCCATCTCCACCACTGAATGTTTTCTCCATTCTGGCAGCGATGGGAGGAGAGTGATATTTATTTTAAGTCAACAGGAATATGGTGGGTGAGACAGAGTGGATGGGACAGGGTCTGAAGGCAACGTCTGCTTGCAGGGGGATGACTATCTGATTGGATTGATTTGAATAATCCTCCTCATTACCCCTGGACAACAGTCAGCTGGATTAATGCACTCATGCAACCACGCCAGAATGACAGAAAAGGTGTTTTTTTTGTTTGTTTGTTTTGTTTTGTTTTGTTTTCTCTTTCTGGAGCAGTCCAGACTAATCAGCTCAGGTTAGGCCAGTTTTAACCTGAATGGTAAGAAACAGGGCTGTGAGGAAGAGATGATCTCTGCTGAGCTAGAAGTGGCACAGAATCCAGAGTAATTACCCCTAGGAGAGAGGCAGGTTCTGGATACAGATATAATGAGCAGGCTTGGCTCAAGGGGTGCTACAAAACCCTGTTAGGAATTGTTTGCAGAATTTAGCAGGGAACAAGGCCAGCTTTGGTGGGAGCATGCTCTCAGGAGGACAGATGCGAGAACAAAGCAGAGAGGACCATTTTGCTCTGTGGAAGCCAAGGGGCTGCAGACAGATGCAGAACTAAAGCATTGACACGGGAGAGGAAAACTAGCAGGGGGCATCCAGAGTATCACAGCAAATATAAAGGGGAGGTGGCCTTTATGTAAAATGTGTGAAAGATGCTGGTTTTGAAAGTCACATTGCAATTCTGCTTGTGGCAGGCATGCTTTAGAGATACCAACTCTGGGGTTTTCTCTTTAAACTGTATATACTATGCTATGAACATCTCTAGTACATCTCTTAGTACCAGACAGATACAGAAATTCCCATCATTGGAGTTCTTCATCATTCCTTCCATCTTTATGTCTGCTCCAAAATAAGTAAAATGAAAAGGTACCTTGAAAATAATTAAGTCCCTTTTACCTTATTCAGCCAGTCCCTCCAAAGAGCTGGAAACAGTTAGATTTTTATGCAATTCATCCTGACTCTGCAGCCTGCCATCACCCAAAGAAAACTTCCCTTTACAAAAGAGGGGAAGTTTATCTAGCTGGAGTTTCAGATTACCCCGGTTCAGTCCTGAGGCAATACAGATGCCAGTTATATGGTACACGTACCATACATCTTCAGATTCTTTGTAAAAAAAATCCCTGAGAAATAATTGCTAATTTCATACCAATCAGGCATTGAAAATACAGCTGACACACTTTCTTACCTGTTGGTATGAAATTAAACTTTTGGTGTGCTTGGTAACAGGTTCATTCCTGTGTGTGTATCAGTTACAGTAGAGCAGTTGTGGATTTACCAAGGTTTGTATGAACACTTTAATTCCTTTCCTAAACACCACTCAGACCACATGCTTCCACATCACCTGAACAGTTAAAGCATCTGCTCCTCGACACAAGCCTGGGCCTAAAAGTTCATACTTTTACTGGCTACTTGAAAAGTATGAATTTACTAGAACTACAGGTACTAGAACTTACCCCTCTACCTACCACGCACTCACCTTTGCTTGTACTATGGTCAGCCCTGACTCTTCTCTATCCCCACCCTCAACATTTCTTCTCAGAGAATGGTGAAACAATGAAACTTCACCTGAAAATTATACTGAGGACAGACTGAGGTTTGATTTTAATGTACTTTTAAACAGAGGTCTGCCTGCAATGGAGGCAAAGGAAATGGAGGCAATTGGGAAAGTTTCCTGAACTATGACTTTGAATAAAAGAATAGGTGTAGTATTAGGGAAAGAATTGGGGAATTTGAATAAAGAATTTACTTCATTTAAAGCTTTATGATATTAGCCTTTTTATTATTATTGCATTCAAGGTAGTAGAATTTTTATAATATTTGAAAACAAATAATTTTTCTTTTAAGAAACATCTGGCTCTATCTTCAATTTCCTTCACCAAAAGAAATAATATTTGAAAAGTGCTTGTGCAAAGGAAGGTAACAGTAGTAGAGCTGGATAAAAGAGATCATCAACATATAGCAGACTTTCTAAAAAAAAGTTTCTCCTACTGTTATACATGGGATATCTGATCTGGAAAGCACTGTAGGGTAAAGCTCTAAGGTAAAGACATGCTAGGCAACTGAAGGAATAACAGTCTGACAAACACCAACATAAAATACAACTATATACCAAAAGACTGCTATAAATGACACAAGCTCATTCAAACTTTGAAATCTAATCATTTGGTTCATTCACTCTGTTCTATGTCAGCCAAGATATCTGTAAGACATTTAACCACTATTAAATTGGTAGGACTTCTCTGGGTAAAATTGATCATAGTAATGACTACTACTTTTCTCTTATCATTCAAGGAACAAGTAATTCTGAACTGCATTACAGTAGACTTTCTGATCTGAATTTTGTTTTCTGGCTCTCTTTGCTTTTTGTCTGCTCTCATTGCTTTTCCTGGGGATATATTTTGCCACTTGGGAAGTTCTGAAAAGATAAAACACTGTGTGATTAAAAATTCTTAACTGTCCAAAGCATGTGTGTTTGCATTTGTGGAGCTCTATATTTATTCTCTGTCTCCCTGGAAAAGCTCCTAGCTTTTTTCTTTCTAGCTCATCTCTGGCACTTCATTTGTAACATACTACAGGCTTCCAAAGACAGATGCAACACAAAAAGAAAAAAGGAGAGAGAAAATGCTGAGTTCATCACCATAAATTATTGATGTTTCTTCTACTTAACTTACTCATCAGGATTCATTGTTAATGAGGTGTGGATTTTAGCTTTAAATTTGCCATGTAGCACTGCAGGCATTCAATTTGAAGCACTGCATTACAGAGGATTTCCCTCAATGTGTGTCTCCAGATCTTTCTGGTTCAATTTTCTGAAGTAGGTCTCTGCAACTGTGACTTGGCAGGGACTGGTTGTATTTATCCACAACACAAAATGCAATAGGAAACAGAAGGGCAAGAGGAAGATTTTTATCATGTAACTGATAAAATACAGAAACAGATGCTGTGTGATTGCTCTGGAATTAGTTGATTTATTTAAAGGGTTAATTGACTCGTATACCTATATGATAAACTGGAATTCAGATGAATTGCAGTCATCCAGTGTCTGAGAGCACCAGGAAATCTGCCAACATGTATTATTGAATTTCCATCTTCTAGTTTGCAACTATGTTAAATTAGGGTCAGATGCTGCTGTTATTGCAGTTCCTGATGCTGGACTCCCACTGTCTTTAATGGAAACAGAAGCTGGCTCGTGCTAGGGTCAGTATTGGGATATTCTTGGTAAAACTACCGAAATAAGAACTGGGACAGAGGAGGGAGTGAACTGGTTTGGATTTACCCCAGAGGAAGTTTCCATCAAAGCATGCTAAAATTAAAATGGGATGACAAATTCACTCACTTTCAGGTTTTTCCAAAGGTCTCCAGTAGTGGCCTGACCACCTGATGGCCAGTGGGAATTCTGTCAGTGACTGCAGGAAGACAAGGTATACACCAGCATGGCATCTTTTAGAAAACTCCACAAGTCCCTTTGTGCCACTAGGGTCCTCAAGAGTGTGCATTGCTTGTAGGACTTCACACAGGCCATACAGACTGTGTGTCTCCTATATACCTCCTGATACAGGTGTGGACCCCAGCCAAAGAAGAGTAGACCAAGGATGAGAGAATGAAGTTCAAAATACTGGTTCATCATCTACTTCCCATGGGACTTTGGGAATCTTGTCCAACTGGGTGGCAGATCTTTACTTGTGAATTAACACGAGGTGTTCACTGCCATGTAGATCTATTACAGGCACAAATATATTATAGCTTATACAATGGGTACAAGATCAAATGAGTAGCTAAGATAGGCAGGCATGAAGAACCTGTGGTGTTTTTTTTTTTCATCCTAATTGAGACAAACTAGCAATTAAAGTGGACTCTTTCTGCTACACAGTAAAAAGAAGTAGGAAAAAAAAAAAAAAAAAAAAAAAAACAAACACCTGAGAGCTGCTCCTAAAAATGTAGAATGTATTTTAACTATGAAGGTGAATTAATTTTAGATTGACTTAGGAAAATCTCATGGGGCATCCAGCCAACCCATCCATCTCCTATCACCAGAGAATTTCAGCTTTCCAAACAGACCTGTAACATTCCTCTTCTTAGGATATCTTCTCTGATACTGAGCTTATTATCTTTCAAATTCTTCATTATCTATCACTGTCATAAAAAGCAACATATACTCCTAAGGAAATTAAACGCTGAAGAAAAAATGTATTAAGCTGTCTAATCATTGTTCCTCTCCTCTTTCCAGGGTTTCTCCCTACCATATCATCTTTGCCTTTTTGCCCCACACTAAACCTTATCTGTTTCGCCTTGGCTCCTTCCCTTTTTGTCCTTCCATTTTCTGTCACTTTCTTCTTCATACTTAAAATATGTAGCAATGTCCAAACACAGCAGTTTGAGATAATGTTAGGTGAGTGAGGACATGATGCTATTCTGAAAGTATATGGCTACGTTTAGCCCACAGGTCTGAGTGTTCTTCATCTTGGTCTCCTTGAATCAGGAGTCTGAAACTCAGCACAGGCAAATTCCAAAACCTTACACGTGTCTCCTTCATGCTCTGCCCCAAGGCCAGTTCTCAGGCTCAGCCTTGCTTGGATCAGTGGGACCTTCCAGACATGGTATCAGACATCTTTTGGAGATTGCCATGAAGGGACAAGGCCAAATGTATTTAAGTTCAGCAAAGCTAAATGCCGGGTCCTGCACTTGAGGCACAACTTGTAGCACACAGTGGTAGACTTGGCAGTGCTGAGTTAATGTCTGCACTTGATGATCTTAGAGGTCTTTTCCAGCCTAATTTATTCTCTGATTCTTTGCTGGCCAAGAAGATGCCTTTGAACAGCTCTCACTGTCCCAGTATTTCCTCCTGCAAAAGCTGGAGATTCCCTTCATTACAGGGCACTGTACAAAGTACTAACTGCTGGGGTTAACAGTAAAACTTTTAGCACACTACCCACTCATCCTGACACCTTCTTCCTGTCAGGAAAATGCCCTTATCAACACCCATTTCCTCTTTTTCCCCCAATACCAATATCTGCATTGACTCTTTCACTTCAGGCATCTTTCTGTATTCCAACTAACCTCCAACTCTACTGCTGCCTTGACGTACCCACCTCCTGCTGTTTCACCAGCTGCTCCTTATATAGCACTGCCCCAACAGCCACCAGATTATTGGGCAGCAAGTTCACTTATTTTTTGTTTTGTAAAATATCTGAAAGCCCATGTATTTCAGTGGCACTGTCCTCCACTATCCCCTTCCTCCAAACACACCCTTCACTGTATTGCACTGTCTCCAGGGACTTTCTTCTCTATGCTTCTTGGGTACTGTACTGTACCATGCAATGAATGCTTGAGGTGTTTTGTAATGGAAAATAATATAAAAAAATGTAAATTTTGAGATGTCTTTAACAGTAGACTGAGAAAGTTTAAACCATTTTTTATTTAAAAAAATATTTTCAAAAATAGAAGTCTATTAAAACCACAGCTGCAGCTATCAACAGCAAGAGGAAAAATCAAAAGAAATTGAAACCATTAACATACTTTCTAACTGAAATAATGTCATTTTAAAATTGTGTTGTGGAGAGTATAGGAATCTTCCTGTACAGAAAAAGTTGACTGGATTTTAAGACAACAACAACAACAATAACAAATACACTTGAAATATAGAAATAAAATGAAGTAAATTCAACCAAACTGAATTAAAATATCTAGGAAAATAAAATGCATCAGGATGTAGAACTTTAAGTAACTTCTAAATCTATCACCAAATAACCTTCCAAAAGGTGAGAAAAAAAAAAAAAAAAAAAAAATCCAGCTCTGGGACAGATACTGAATCCTGCCAGCTGAGGATCTGGCCCAGAACATCTCAGCTTTCTGCTAAAATGATAGAAAGCCTAGAAAAGGGTAGATTATCCAACCCGCATCAATAACGCATGAAGTTCCTTGCAGGGGAGCCATATGAAACCCCATCTGAAAAACATGAGACTTTTCTGAGGAGTTTCCAGAAAACAAGATCATGGTAGAAGTCCAAGGTTCAAAATAGTAGGTGGTGCCTGCTCTTGTCTCCTCCATGAACACAAGACTGCTGATGTGCCTCATCACCCAAAAAGCAAGGGAGAACACTTTGCCCAGCCCCAATAAAGCAAACCTTCTGCCAGTGGTTGGCAAAGTGAGGAAAAAATCCACTTTTCAACAGAGCTATTGAATATAAACTTTAAGCTCCCACATCATTCTGATGTTAAGTTGAAAAACACGGGATATTTAGGTATAATCTTTATGGATATGTTATACTTTGTCTAATACTTACTTCTATTAATATATATATTAGGTATTTATTAAATATTTAGATTCAGGGCACTGTCATATAATGACTGATCAGGTTAAGAAAAAGTTTGCTCCATGGATGCTATTTTTTTTCTTTTTTTTTTGTTTTGTTTTGTTTTAAGGCACTATAGGCACTTTGATCATGTATGGCCAATCTTAAATTCCTTTACTTTTAAATGCCTTTTAATAAGTTGTGGTTCTGCTTCACAGTTGTTGTCCAGTCTGCTAGGATCTGCTGGATCCTCTCTTGATACTATTTTTATTTATTAATGGAACAAACCTTGTAAATTCACACTTAACAATTATTAATTTGCCTTCTGCTGCAGACACTATCCGTGGTGTCTCACTTGAAGGGGCTGTGTTGTTTTTGGTTTTGTTTTTTTTTAATCTCTGTTCATTTCATAATATTAAACTGTTGTCTTTATCATACATGGATGGCTGTCAAAGCAGCCAAATCTTGCTATAATTGGCCCTAGAGTTTATGCTTGAGGTCACATTCATAGCAATGACAAGCTCAAACACAATTCCCTAGAAAGAGAACATGCACCAAAAATAAAATAAAATAAAATAAAATTGATTGAGCTGTATGATATTGGCTGGTTATCCAAAATGTATAAATATTGATATAGCGAGTTGAGCAATATGAAGGGGAGCTGTGATCAGAAATTGCAGAAAGCTGCTTTAGAGTCAGAGTTCTACTTAGGTAATGACTATGCTGCAGTCTTATACTCCTGCTTTCATTTTCATTCAATTGTCTCTGGCTGTCAAACAAAATAAATGGCACATCTCTTGTGAAATCACATCTATATTAACTGTAATATTTTTTTTTCACCATTTTCAAATTGTCTTTTATATATATAGCACTTTAATTAGACATCTTGACAACATAGCAACAGATCAAACTGTCAGATGGGTTTCTGAGACTCCGGCTGCTTATGTCAGTGTCATTTTCATTTCCTCAACTCCCTTTTTACAATTTACTTCTTGGATTAACTTTCTGAGGTTCTCAGCTACCAAAGCATTCATCCCTAGCACTGTTCCCCAAGTAAAATAAACGTAAAGTAATATTAAAGCTACAATGCCATGCTTGCTGCCTTGCAATTGTGGCAGACACTGCTATCAAAATGGAAAGCATCTTCAGAATTTTTTTAGAGAACAGAAAAAGCTCTGGCAAAACAAGATCCATATTAATTTTTTCATAAGAAATGTGCATTAAAAGATCATCATAGAAGGCAAAGCCCTGAGTCTAGGAAAACTGAAGGTCCAGTGCAGATTTCAGATATCAAACAATATGGTTTTTTGTTTGTTTTTATAGGTGTTTGTTTGTTTGTTTGTTTGTTAGTTTTTCAGCAAGCCAGAGGTATTCACATAGTTTTGCATCATTAAGTCAGACCTTTCAGAGCCAAAATAACTCATAAAGGACTTAAAGGCCACAGTTTTGCTTGACGAATTCTCAGCAAGGAGAGCAAAGGTCAAAAACATACAGTTTGCTTTGCTGCTCTTGTTGCTTTTTTTAATGACAGAACTGAAATGTCCTGTTGAATTCCATGACTGAATGAATACATAAGTCAATGTAATACTATATTCCAATGAAATACTATATGCAGCTGAAAGCAAAATAAGTGCCAATGTCAGGCTCATCTCTGGCCTCCCTCCCCTCTGCTTCCTAAAAGAAGGCATTGCCTAGTATTTATTTACAAGATTGGGGAAAAAAATCTTGGAAAAATAAAGGCTTTCTGCTCAGATTTCAGGCATGAAATGCTGTCCCACTCTGTCATTTTGGATTTGCCATTTAAAAGCTCACAGTGTGTTTTCTTGAACAGTCCCTTTTTTTAGGGAAAGGAATTTAGTTCTTTGGAATCCGACAGTCTCAAAAGGGCTGCTCAGATGTTTTTATTAATTAGTTAATATTTGTTCAATGCTTAAAGTATCAAGCACTATATAAATGTTAAGCTATTGAATTTGGTCCTACAATTAAATAGCAATTATAAACAATGAAAAATTCATATTTATATATTTGCTAGGAGTTTACATGGGCATGACATATTTGATAGCTTAGCAGAAATCTCCTAATCTATCCAAAGCCATATAAAGTTTAGGGATATGGCCAACAGCCTATTTAAATAACAAAGAAAAAGTCATATTTTCCCCTGTGTTTCCATGTTAGTCTTTACGGCTCCAATTGAAAGAAATTTAAGAACAGAACTTTCACATCTGATTTTCCCATGCATTTGCCATCTACTAGACCTCTTACATGTGCAAAGTACGGATTTGGCCCTGAAATCACATTGTGTGCAAATTCTCCCCAAAATTGTTCATGTTCAGCTTCAGCTTAAAACCTACAACCCTGAAAGCTTCCAGCTCTTCTGTTGAAATTAGAAAAGATAAAAGTGCCAGTGCAACAACAGAAAATGCTGAGTGCCTTGTTACTTTTCCTGGATTTTTCTTCTACATATGAATGTCAGACTGTTAATGAAAAGACTCTTAATGAATCAACACTCTCAAAACAGTGTCACTAATGAACTCCTGGTAGCTGGAAATGGAGACTAAAAATACTGTGGCACCCTTTAGAGCACAGTTATCTTATCAATATGCTGTAGCCAGAACTGTTAGGCTGAAAAATGCATTTACTTAAGAAAATAACATCATGAGGCAGAACCACAGTAACAACAATGCTTCTGTTGCCAGAACACACTTGTAGTTGGTGGGTGGCTTGTATAACTTGAGCACTTAATTAAGTGTATTTTTCCAATAAATACATTGTAGGACATTAATTTTTACTGATGGCTAAATATCTGCTAAGTAGCTACCCTGTCTCTTAGGCAACCAGGCTAGATTTTAATAACTTGCAGGACAAAAGAGCAACAGGCACACAGAGTCTGGTGAGGATGTCAGCATTTCCATTATAAACCCCATTTTAACACTGGGGAGGGTACTCTAATTTGAACATTAAAACATGCTGGGGATAGCTTTTTTTTTTTTTCCGGAGTGATTTTCTGTTTTCCTAATAAGCACCATTTGCATCCATTTGGACTCATCTTAAATGTGTAGAGCTTGCAGAGAGGGAAAAAAAGGCTAAACAAAGAAAGAAAAAAGGAAGAAGAAACCACTAAAACAGAATAAGTATAAAGATGTAAATGCAATATATTGAGAATGTTTTAAGCAGAGAGACTGATCAGGGAAGATGCAAGGAACTTTCAGGACATGTGTAAGTGCTCCATAATCTGGTGATGCTGATTGACAGCAATGCCACTGTTAAGCTGGGAAACAAGAAGCACAACATGCTACTCATGTGATGGTGGGTAAAGATGATCCTTTGGAAATATAAAATTAAACAAAATCCCTGGACAGACTGTAAATTTAAGGATACGATGCTCTTTCTTTGGAAGATTTTGTGCGTTAAGTTCCACTGTTGTAGCCACTTTCTAATTCCAGCTCCCCATAAATTTAAAATAGCTTTCACTTCCTTTCCTAAATATATTTTCAGGAGTTTTATGTGTTCTGAATCAACTATAAATCACTCCACATAAGAGTGTTTCAGGTATGGATGAAAATGGTCCTCATATATTCAGTAGTTTGATATATATTTTAGTCTTGTAAAGTTGTTTGCAACAAAAGCTGTTTTATAACTAAACTACATTATTACTATGAACCAGGCCAATAATACACGTTTTAAAACTATCTGGATACAAGTTTACATCAGTGGCTAGTCAACATCCACATCTGTAAAAAATAAAACAATAAAATATAAATAATGCATATAGGAACCATTGTCAAAATTCATTTGGGTAGTTCCATTTTATACACAATTCATTTCCTATGTTTTAAATACTGAAATATTGATTTATGTTGCCAAGGTATCCTCAACTTACATACAAAATAGGCTTCAGAGACCTTATAGACTTTTAAATAACTTTAAAATAGTGCAGATATAGTGGCTTCTATCCAGAGGTTCTTATTCTCAGCCTTTTTTCCTTTTTTTTTTTTTTTTTTTATTTTTTATTTTTTTGGACTAACCTATCCTTCTAGCTTTTCTATATCATCTTTGTCATGCTGCCCCAGGCATTCTGTATTCCTTCAAAAGTGAAGCAGAGAGGAGTCGCTTCTGAAGTTACAAGGCCAAGCAGTTGCTTGTCGCCCAATCTCCTGTGCTCAGAGAGGACACAAGAACTATCCACAAAATATAAAAAGATGCTCTCCTGCAGAGAGAGACTGTGTTTACAGACCTTGTAGCCACAAATATGGGTCCCAGCACTTACAGAAAGTCTAGTCATTTGCCAGTAGTAAAAACCATGGGACACAACAAAAGAGGAACTGAAAATTAGAAATTTCTAAGTAATGTTTCTCCAAAATTTCCTATACTTAATCAGAAAGAAAGACTGAAGGCAGGAAAACAAGAGGAAATATTGTAACCAGAAGGTTCTTGCAGTCCTCAGCAAGTCCACTCATTGCCTCCTGTAGATGATGTGTCCTTGCTGCACCTACCTACCTTCAACTTCATTTACAGCTGGGGCTCAGCAGCAGAACATGTGCAATGGTTCAGAAAACATTATGTCTTTATTATCATATGTTGCTGGAGAACAGACTCATATTATTCTCATTTTAGACAAGAGGAGCAGAGGTGCAGGGACTATCCATCACCACAGGCAGCACTGCCGGTGGCCAGAGAACTGACAATTGCTCAGCAGGACTGTACCTCTGGAAGAACAACCTCAGCCAAAACATCCTTGCAGACTGAAAAGCAGAGAGAGCCACTGGGGAGTAATATTCATCTGGTTACAACCTTAATTTTGCACTCCACTTCTAGAGCACAGTGAGCAATGCTTCCTGCAGCTCAGCTGCCAATAGGTGCTGCAATGAGCCTGTAGACTCATCCAAAGCTTGCTGTTCAGCTACAAATCGCACAGATCTTCCCAAGAGCAGACTTTGGCACACATGTTTGCCAACTTGAGAGAAGGTTAAACACTTCCCCAGCTATTTACTTAGTAATGTGAACTCTCATGATTTGACAACACTTTTGCAGAGCATTTCCTCCTCCTCCATTTCACTAGCAGAAAGTTGGTGGCCAATTATGTCCTTCAACAGTGAAGAGGAACACTGCCCACTATGTATACTTCCCCTATCAGCTCTAAGATAAAAGACCTTATATGTCTGTAAAGAAGGAGAGAGTAAGCCCCATCAAAAATGACACGCTGGGATTTCAGGAGGATTCAACTTCTCAAAATGAAACTTGAACATCTGCCGGATGATATAACCTGAATAAAAGTAATTAAAAGAAAATGAGTTCTGCCCTCTTGTATCCTCCTGACTCATGCTTCATTTTCTACTTCAGGATTTAGGAAAGCAAATGTCTATTTCTGTGTCCATCACCAGAGCGACATCACAGCAAGTTAATTAGAGCACATGACAGAGAGGCACTATTTTTGCCTTCAAATAAAGATCTTTCTGGTGCATATGAACATTTTTCTTTCTAAGCTAGAGGGAGAAACTTCTTAGCTACCAGGAAAGGATCGTCTCTCCCAAAGGTGTTTGAAAATTATGCTTTTTCTATGGCTTGCAAGCTTCAAGATTAGAGTTGTCAAGCGTGCTGTATTAAAGAGGATGCAGTCAGACTTGGCTGATCAAGCTTAATTTCACCTTATGTTTGCATTTCTGAAACATGGTAAACAATTTTTTAGCATGTACATGCTTACTGACTTGCAAAAAAGAAACATTTTTCCTTATCTGAATAAAAATGAAATCTACAAATGCATGACCTGTGTATTAATTATGATCTTTATGGTTTACATTCCAAAGTGTATCTCTTCACAGAGATGCCTTAAAACCTGTATATATTTATACTCCCTGACAAAGAATATTTCAGGCTTTTATTTCAGATAAACATTACTGATGCTAAAAGTCACACTTCTCCCTTAGTTTGGTGTCCATGCTGTCATGCAAAAACAGCAATTTTTTTATTATGGGGGGACTGCTCACAACTGCAGGATCCAGGGCACTCATCTGAAAAGTTTGTTTTGCAGAATCTGACACTGTGTGTCTAAAACCGAATGCCTAAATCTGTATTTAACAACCTGAAACCTATACATGAAAACATAATTCAAAAACAGATGACATTAATCATAGGTCTTCGCTATCCAGGATGCTCTTCCCCTGACCTTTACCTCCCTCTCCATCTTCAGAAAGGATGGCCAACGGCACCTGAGAAAGCAGACTTCCCAGCAGGCTAATAAAATGCCTTGGTCCATTAGGAGATTCACAGCAAACAAATAATCATCAGTAATTTATAAAAGGGAGTCATGCATAAGCAGACACAGGTCAGGCAGCCTGTTATTTTTTTTGTGCTAAGATAACAGCCCACACTGCTCCATCAGCTAGCATGCAGAAAAATTCAGCTCCAGCTTGTATTCTGTTGTGTTTCTTACAGCCAGGCAGAGGTACCTGGAGGCCTTGAACTGTGGCTCTGAGTCTTAGAGACTCTAGACCACAAGCAAAAACACACATTTCTCTAGCCAGTTATCCAAAAAAAAAACCTCTAAAAAGCCTCTCTGTCTAGAAGGCCCACATTAAACAAACAATAGAGTCAGTGGTACAGAATAGGGAGAAGTGTTGCTGTAGTGCATGAGCAGAAGAGGAGAAAAACCAGAGCCATTACGATGGTTTTATGGACTTTCTGAATATATTCCTAAGTGTCACACAATTTTAGCATTGCTCTGACAGGTTAATATGTGTAACTTGCCTCTGGGGGCTAAGATTAAGTACGAACAAAGCTGAAGGGAAAAGCTTTGGCAATAAATGGTGAGAAAATTTTTGTAAGCACTGTTTCTCCAGGGGAATACTTTATTTAAGAAAAAAGGGAAAAACAACAACAACAACAAAAACCTGTAACATACACATGATTAAAATCAGGCTCACAACAGGCAAAAATTAATTATTATTTTAACAGCATTACCCACATCAACAATAATTTAATTTTTGACATTCTTTCCAAATAAGGCATTAGTCAAACAAAACTCCAACACCTAAGTGCTCCACCAACCAATCTGTGGAGTGCAGAGCCTTACTCCAGGTTCAGGGCTAACAGGGCCTAGCAAGACGGGTCCACAGTCAGGAGAAAAGGAGTTCAGGGACAGGGCCTTCAGGGAGATCCCAGTGAAGAGCCCAAGACATGGATGACATCAGAGCTCTCACTGTGGTAGAAGGTCCATTTGCTCCACTCCTTACAAGAGCAGCAGAGCTGGAGCCTTTCCCCTAAAAATAAGCAACAGAAAGGGAGAAAAGCAAGAAAAGGGTAATGTCAAGTTGGTACCAAGTCACAGAGAATGTGAGGGTGTTGTGAGCAAGAACCAGGGCTGAAAGGCAGGGTGAGGAACCCGAAGTGCCACGAGGAAGGTGAGGAGCAGAGATAAGCCTACACTAACCCAAGGACTGCTGGAGGTGGCAGCACAGGAGCCTTCCAAGTAACCTGTCCCTTTAGAAAGCCATCATCACTGCTGTCGAACACCTCCAGCTATTCCTAAACATTAGTGACAAGGGCAAGTCACTTTCATCAGCTGAGGAGGCATATTTTCCAGATTCTCCCAGTCAAGCCAGCTCATCTTTATTTCAGTTTTTGATGTAAGGGCAGTGTGCTTTTAAAAGACGTTTCTAAAGAGGGAAAAGCCATCTTTTGGCACATGAAAGAGAGCAATGCTGAGAGAATAAGGGCCATGATGTGTAGTAAGAGCAGAGGAAACACAAAGGGAGCAAATATAGAAGGCACCCCAAAGTGAAGAAAATAATGAGTAGAAATCCCCAGCCAAGGACCCCAATAAGGAGTCAGGAGACACACAGGAGTCAATGAGGGAAGGAGTAGAGTAGGGCAAGTGAGAAGAAGTCACTCACCAGCCATGGGATGGTCATGCTGGTTGGAAAAAAAAAAAAAAACACAGTACTGCCAAAAAGCTGCTGGACTGCTGTGGGTGGGTTGGGGAGGGAAAGGTGGGTTTCTGTGGGTGTTGGGCAGGGGGGTACACATGAAAGCTGCAGGTTGTCAGGTAAGGTGGCCTGGGACGAACAACAAGTCTGAGCTGCAGTGCTGCAGGGAGTGCATTTGTAGTGCTGAATTCAGATGGGAGAGTAATGAAAAGCACAAGGAAAACATTTTAATATCATTAATTAATTGCTTTTATACAGTTTTCTATATTATATTTAAGGCTCTTGGATGTTTTTTTCAAAGTCAATTAACTCAGCTTTATGTTTCTAGTAAATAAAAATCTGCATTTAGAAGCAGTGCTTTTTACGCTGAGTGAAAGAGGAAATCAGACCCCTAATTCTGACCCCTACTTTGCAAATCACCGATTTTTTCCACAGCGAGATTAAATGCACTGTTGTTGTTCTGCCAGCCCTTAACACAAATTAATGACTTAAATTACCTTTCATCTCACCTTATAAATTCTACCTTGAAGCAGCAGAAAGCCCAAGGGCTCTCGCATAACCAGATGAAGACAAGTTCACTGCCTCAAATCCTTCCCGTCTTGCTCCACTTTACATCAATTCTTTATAAGAGGAAAGTCTCCAGGGCCAGCAAAGCAGCGGGCCAGGCAGCAGAAGGTGCCGTGGGACTTCCTGAGGTAAAAGCCCATCTCGCGGTGACTCGGTGCACTCCATTAGTCCTAGGGAACACAGGCCACATCGAAGGTGGCAGATGTGCCCTCACTTGCCAGGCTTGAGACAAACACAGTCAAATCTATTTTAATCATCTATGAAATGCAAATGTGTTCCACTTGCACACCCACAAGATCCATTGTCTTCCTCACTGAAGCATACGATAATGCCAATTAAACATTGGCGCTAACTTAATAGGTGTTCTGATTGCCTATGGGAAATCACCTTCACTTTATTATTATTATTATTATTATTATTTCATGTCACAGAGGTTTTTTAATGTTTTAATCATTGTTTTAGCATTTGTTTTGGTTCTCTCTTGTTCAGCTCTGTGGCCAACACCCACCCAGGCAGACTGATAAAATTGGGGCTTACACTCGGAGGAGCAGCACCGTGCCACCCCAAGAATCAAAAATCGCCTTCCCAGGTTCTTCCAAATGGGCCCTATGCAGACATGGCTGTTGCATTAATCTACTGGCAATCGCACACACACACACATGCTCACACACACAGCCCCTTTGTTGCTCTATGAGAAATGGCTAGGCAGCCAGAAAGATGTTTATTCTCAGGCCCACATGAAAAACGTTTGCAGTACGTATGTAGCCTACAATGTCAAGAATGATAAGCATTTAAATCAGACCAGCTATGCAAAGTCAATATTTCGATATCAGAGGAATTGATTCTTGATCTAGTGCCAGCAATGTGTACTCAATGTACTTCAGAAAAATCCTCGCCCAGCCTTCCTGCCAGTGCACTGCTAGGGATGACAAGCATGCAGTTATCTGATAGAGCAGATATTTGTTCCAAAAGACGATTTTCATTTCAAAGACAAAACATGAAAAGAGCTTACTTGTGGGGAAACCAAATACTGTATTCTCCTCTTGATAAATCAAGCTTTAGAGAAATAAAGCCAAAGAGAGCAGGATTCTGAAAAGAACTTCTGTAGCTCTTTTCATGCTTTTTCAGCTATTCTGCTGGCTTAGCTCTGCCAACTAATAGTCTTGTGTTTTCCTCAGACGTGTTGAGAAAGAGTTTATTTGCAAATAATTATGTAGTGATAAGGATGCTTGTCTGTTTGCTTTAAGCAGACCTGACAAAGTTAATTAGGGGGCTTATGGTAGAACACAGAGTTCTATATGGTTTATACCTTAAGCTGCTAATTATGGGATTTTCAACAGCATCTCTTTCTGTCCCTTGCGGTGGACCAATACAGTATTACTTGACAACAAAAGCCCCATTTCAGTGAAAAAAGGTGAAATTTCTTTATGTCACAGTCTTGCCGGCTGTCCTCATCACTGGATTTACATAAAAGTAACCAAGTACAAGTAATAACAGGTGGGATAGGGAAGCATCTTCATAGCCTTCAAGACCCAAGGACTAACACAATAGTCCTTTTATACTCTGAAAAGCTATCTTCCCTATTTGGATGCAGACGTCCAGATGAACTAATTGCAGTTAGCAAGCAGCATGCCCTTGACACAGCATGGAATGAATATAACCTGCCCTCTCGAGTGTGCCACTGTGCTCAAAGCCTAACACCACTAACCACATCTCACACAAAGGAACTTAACCATGCTTCTACCCACAAAATTAAATAGTACCACATTTAATACTACTTTATTTAAGGACTATGTTAAGAGGGACCGATCCCAAACCACTGGCATCCAACTGCATTAACTAAGGGCCTTACCAGTTCACGGATCATCCTCAGGGTGTAATAAATAATTATCTGCACGCTTTATTTCACTGCCAGTCTTTTATGCAAGTGCAAACATGGAGTGTCTGTCCAGTTTCTAAGAGGAGAAGCAAAGGGTACACTGTAGAGAAAATTAATCAGAAGCATATCAGAACCTTACTGGGATGCAGCCCAATTAAATTCCATACACATATCCACTGTGGAGGCCATTAATATGCTGCTACAATTTCTGTATGTCCCTGCTGGGCTTTATAGAAAATTTTGCCCCTATAATGAACTCTGCAGGCTTTACAGGTGGGATTTTCAGAAGTGTTCAACACTGACCCAGCTCTGCTCTCCTTGAAGTCAGCAGGAATTTTAACCACCAGCTTCACGGGGGAGGTAGAGAAAGGTCAGCCTCCAATGCTCTTCCAAATCCCACCTCGACAATCTGCTTAAGCCCCACAGAACTCGATGGGGAGAGAGCTTTTGTTGCACTCATTGCACAGAGTAAAGAGACTTGGTATACAATGGGCATCAGATGATGTGCTGTAGAAGTATGGGGTATTTTTTCATTGTCAAAAGAACCAACCTTCAAAACAATACATAAGCCGGTGCAAATAAACAAATTGTTCCTACCCAAGGAGTAGGGAGGGTAAGTCTGTCTGCACTCACATGTGTAGTCTAGAGACAGCTATTGATCTATTCCCTTAAGCAAACAAAACAAACAAAAAATCAAAAAGTATGCAAAACTAATAGGCTAAAAAAAAAAAAAAAAAAAAAAAAGTAAACATTAGAGAGAAAGACCCTGAATTTTTGAAGCCTCCCTGTGTGGATCAGACTCGGTGACAGACTGTGGGAAGACAGCAAGCAAAAGCAGTTCTACTAGGAGGATGTTGATTCAGGCTTCAAATTAATTATAAATTAATAATTAATCATGAAGTGCTACCCCTTGCTCTGCTTTCCAGTGGCCCGAGGAAGAGACAGATTCTCAAAAGCTCAGAGCCAATTTCTGTTTTATTTTTAGTCAGTCAATCTCACAAAAGGTCTCACCTACAACTTGGGGACTTGCTCTTTTATATTCCATCCATGTATAGGCTAATCAGCTGGTGCAGTGATCTGTGACACTTAAATAGGAAAGACGCATATAAAAAGCAAAGGGAGAGCAGAAGGGACCCAAATATGTTGCCAGGGCCATGGCAAGGGCAAAGTAAGAAGGGTGATCATCCTCAGCAGCCCGTGGAATAGGGTGCCAAACAGGGACAAAGGTCTGGTGCCCACTGGCAGCTCCTGCTGTGCCCCACAGCACCCAGTGGGTGGAGGAGGATGTGGCAGGGGGCTGCGGAGTGGAAAGTGCCTGGATGTCAGGGTGTTCTGCATGGACAGGTGCTCAGGACCTTCCCCTTTCCCCCAGCAGAACCCACTTCACAGCTAGGAAGTGAAGGACTCTTTTCCTCCATGGTGTGAACCTGACTCAGGGTCAGGGATCAACAGTGGGCCAACAGCTACAACTGGCCAGATCCTCACACCAGAGACAGCACATCCCCTCACATGCACATCCCTGTCCCAATTTCAGCAGGACTCAGGTACCAGGTCTGATGGGGTGGGGACAAGGGAAGGGCAGGGCACAGCAGGAGGCATGGAGGTCACCCAGGAGATGGCTACAGCTGAGTCACCTCCTGCTGCACAAGGTGAGCAGCTGGCAGAGCAAGGAGCCTCCCACGCTCAGGTCACTTGGAAAACTCTCCAAGGGCAGTCTCAAAATCCAGTTTTCAAATAATAAGGGAAGCCACTGTAGCAGCCTTTAATTCGGGAGGTCCACAATCCAATAACAGCTTAATGAGAAAAGAACCTTAGAAGAAAGTCTGTGGGAAGAATGCAGCACTGTCTTATGAATTGTGGCTTACACTTAATAAACAGGTCTTAGGCTTGCAGTACTCCCCACCACACAGCTCTGCAGCCACTGTTTTAGCAATCCTTTCCCATTTCATTTTATGTCATGTGCTGGTGGCCTGGTTGAGTTGTGCATCTCTGCCTGATTTCACCAGCCCTTTAGCAAGATCTTGGAGCCTCTGCAAAGCTGTTATATCCTAAAGCCAAAGGCAGTCTGGCTAGGGAGCCACACTGCTTGTGCTGCAATCCCATAGTCAGCTATCAGCCCAGGAGCTGAATCTTCATGGGATGCTCGTGGTTCTCCCCTCCTCACCCAGCCACTGTCCTAGTAATGACAGAGCTCCTTTTGCCTCTCTCTGCTGCTTCTCTGGCTCTATGAGTTTAAGACTGATGCCTATTAATCTGCTTTTTGTATGTTTGGTTATTTTCTAGTCTTCCCACTACTATACGTCTTGCTAAGAAGCAGTATCTGAGAGGGAAATAGGTGAGAGATGCAGCACAGCATATTGATGTGATCTTTTGTTTCAGCCATTATTGAAGGACAGAGTATCTACAGCAGAGTTTTTGCTTACAATTACAAAATCAACATACAGTATGTAATTAACCTTAAAAACTTTCAGTGCATTGATCTCTAATCCATTATGTTTGTTCATTCCAAGACTGAGCGGCCTTAAATAAAATACTGTTCTGTGAATCAGAGGCCTTTTGGTGGACAGCAGGTGACAAAAAAGCATCAAACCTTGTGGCAAGCCCAGCTCAACAAATATAGTAATTCTGAAGAAAGATGAAATAGTTTGAAGAAGTGATACAGGGCCAAGTCTAAGAAAGGGGCAATGCTTTCTTGTGTGATCTCAAGCAAATCACTTATCTTGTTTTAATTTTCTAGTGAAGAAGGAATATATATATGGAACCACCTTTGCTTGCCTGGTCTTCAGAGTAGAAATTGTCTCTAAACATATGCATTTACAGCATGCACAGCAACACGGTCCTGGCATGGATTGGAGCTGGTAGCTATTACAATAAAAATCAGTAAATAAATTACAATGCGTAAGAAAACCATTTGGCCTGAATCCAACAGCACATGACCTAAGGACGGTGATATCAAAAACTCGGGACTGATCCAAGAGTACTTATGGGTCATCTGTGTTGCAGTTCCCCCAGATTGCCCCCACCTCCCTCTGTCAGTGATATGAAACCTCCACAACCGGCTGAAATCACCTTCTGAGCCAGGAGTAGGAGTAGGTAATTTAGTTTCCATGGTAATGCAGTTCTGGACCATTCTTAAGCAGAAGCTGCCAAGTATGACAAATGGTAGGTGCTGATTTTTTTATGTGAACAGCTATTCACTATGAATTGAAATGAGATTGCCAAATTCACTTTCCTTGGGACTAGAGCTAGGGTCAAAAGCTATTGTTACATTCAAGCCATAGTCCAAAACTAGCACTTTAGCCACCCATCTCCAGCTGCAATATAGAATTTTTTAAGTCATAGAATAAAAATGAATGACTCAATATCAGAGTTGTCAAATAGATGAGACAGATTTACATCAAGCAATTCTAAAATGCTCTGTAGCCATGAATTAAGGGAAACATATGACAAATGACTTGTATTCATTCCCTCATGGGGAAGAAATTCCACTTTAAACATTGCTGACTGTTGTGCAGTTCCTATTATATATATATATGTGTATGTATATGTATATAAAATATATATATGTATGAAACCTGCATTGGGATAAATACTCAAAATGGTAAGGGCTTGAATTCAGCTACTTTTTCTCTATGAGCCATTACTGTATAATAAACCATGGTCGGTTTTGCACTCTGCTAATCTCCCCAAACAGTATGTAATTGGTCTTGGAAAGCGCTGTAATACAGCAATTAGTAACATGACAAATAAAGGACGAAAAGGGCCTTTTATTTTAGCCTTGTTTTCCTTCAGAATGAAAGCAGGAGGAAGACAGGTTGCCTGATCAACTGATGTTTAACACCATCCCTGCCATAAAAGCAGGCAGAAAAGCCACACTGTTCTGCCCAGGCTGGGGCATGGGAGCAGGAGAAGGGTCTCTGCAAGTTCTGCATGGGAAACCTATGAACCTATGGGAGAAGTGACTTCTGAAAGGGATTGTCATCCACTTGTTGTGTTACCTTTGACAAATACAAAGAAGGCAGCAGCAAAACACTGAAGATGTGGGGCCAAGAAAAAAAAAAAAAAAAAAGAGAGAGAGAGAGAAATTCCCAAGTCTTTAGTCCCATAAAGAGAAGAAAAACAGTGAGAAGCACCATGACAAAATAACATTTTCTGCCTTTGTGGCACCATTCCTCATGTTCATACTCAATGCTTTTTGCAAACATTCATTGCACTACCCAGCATTTCTGGACATTGAAGGAGCAGTTCTCCCTTTTCTTCTCTGTTTCTCCTCTGTGAGATGCCTGGAACAAAGGATTGTTTGGATGTTTAGGCACTGATGTGGCTAACAACAGCTGAAACTGAGGCAAGCACAAGGGAACTGGGGTGTTTGAGACAAGGCTGCTTGCACAGAAATGCTGGGTACCAAAGGGGCATGGCGGCTCCTCCAGGCTTCCACTGTCAGAAAGCAACAGTGGGTCTCATGGAGGACCTGCATCCCGATGTGGTAGAGGAGAGACATCTGCTACGACATTATGTGGATTCCCCAAATGCAGGCTGTCGCTCCCAGCTACTGGCAGGGAGGTGTGCTTCATCTTCACAGTGCCAAGGGGACAGGTGGTAGCTTTGGGTCTGCTGTGAAACCCAGACAGCTTCCACAGGGATCACCCTGACCAGGAGTGGCTAAAATCTGAGGTAGGTAATATTAATTCAGAGCAAGCTGTTACTGCTATTTAGCAGCTAATCTCTGCACAGAACAGCAAGGCTTTAGCCAGACAGCTCCACACCAGCCACCTGCGAGTGCTGCAGAAATGGGAGGCAAGAAATACTGAGGGTTACACCACAGGCACGGAGTTTAACCAACATACCTGAATAATAATAGATATTAAGGGATGGAGCTTCCCAGGTGCACTGGGGTCACTGCTGGTGCTCATGACTCCTTCAAGGGATGCCTGAACCTGTTAGTCACTGGCGTACAGGGAAATTGCTAGGCAAGCCTGAGCCCCCAGATAAGTCATATTGATGTGGAGGGCTGTACAATCCGAGGTTTAGCTCTTTTCAGAAGTAGCGACTTTGTTTTTCTGCTAACGTTATGGTTAAAAGCAGGATGTCTGTGCCCCTGCGTGCCCCAGACAGCTATTGGTGGTGCTGAACAGGTAACGGGAAAGCACTTACAGCCCACCATGTAATTCCTTGCCTGTGCACAAAGAGGGAATATTTGTCACCTGCTGACACACAGCGCTTCAGAAAGGCAGGAGAATTTGTAAGACAGCAAGCAGACGCTGGAAATCTGCTTTGCCCATGAACCTTATTGACTATCACAAGTTTCTCCTCCATGAAAAGCTCTTACAATTTCATCCACCAAAGTGGAACACACTGCATCTCCCCCTGCTCACCCAGGCAGTCCTGCTGCAAACAGAGAGCAGTAGGAAGCTGCATGCTGCTTTTCCTAAAAAACTTTTTCATTTAATTTAGCCAGTAGGATTTATAATGCAGCCTGCCTGGGACAATGCATTAATAGTCTCATTCTTCCAGTGTGACAGAATGACAAAGAGCCCAGTATGTGCTGAAATATGCACTCCCCTTGCTAAGCCTGTAATCCCAGCTTTGATTTTTTTTTTTTTTAAGTAATCAGCACAAACTTAGTGAGAATGAATCAGAAGTTGCACATTTAATTTCGCCTTCAGCTTGGCTTCCATCTTTGATCAGAGCCTGAACAGGATGGGCTGAGGGAACCGCATGGTTTCCTCCCTCAGATGATGTTAAAAGCCAGCCTGTCACAGTATCCTCCACAGTAATTATTTGCCTGGTCATAACCACAGAATCCATCCTGCCTTCCCTGTAATTTCCTCTAGAAGGACACCAAAAGCACAGACAGGTTTCCCTAATTTGGGCAGCTGCTGCCATTCTGCTCCAGAGCTGCTCGGTCACCTGCTGCCACCTTTCCTCCAGCTTCACACAGGTCCTCCAGTTACAGCCCCAGCACAGGCCAGGCAGTTTTGAGAGCTGCTGCACCTGTTTCATCGCCCTCACCTGCAGCAGTGTCACCTCTGAGGGCCACTTCCACCTCCAGGGATGTCCTCCCTGACACCCTCCCAGCTGGAAGGCAGCATGCCCTCTCTCAGACGCCTGTCACTCACCTCGGGGACGTGACCGGTGCTGCAGCTGGGAGCACCAGGGCAATCCCTCCCATCCCTTTGGCAGAGGTTCAAAGAGGTGCAGGACTGCGGCTGTCATTCCCCATCCCTGGATTTTTAGAAGCTAAGTTTTTCATGAGTGTGCGATGCTGACCACACAGTCCTCAACTTCTCTCCCTCTGCAAGACACCAGCAGACAATCAGAAGCCCCAGGGGGGGACAGAGCCCCAGGGTGGCTCACCAGCACCCTTCTCTGATCCTCTGGCCAGCTCACAGAACCCTGATTGAGTACACCGAGGCCAAGGTGAGCCAATTACTGCAGAAATGGGAACGATCATGTGAGAAGGATGGCTAAGTGTTGAACAGAGCCCCGCTTAAGCACACAGTGGAGCAGAAAGGGTAGAAAAGGCAGCCCCAGAGGACTGAGGGGTGTAAATCTGAGCACTCTTCTGCTTCAGGATTGCTCATGTTGCAAGGTAAGGGGCTGCAACCAAAGCCAATCTGGGCAAGCAGGCTTGCCTTCAAAGTGCCTATGAGCTTATCTCCCCAGCTAAGGTCAACAGCAAATTCCCATTGATCTCATGAGAGCTTGGGTTTTCAATTAATGCAAGGCTACTGGACTTTATGTGCAATTATGAAGTATTTGTAATTATTAATTTATCTCTTCTCTGACTTCCAGTTGACTTCTGAAAGGAGATAATATATTATACCACTGTTTAAAACTGAATGTGTACTTGTACTTACGCCAAAGCACCATTCTTAGTGATAAAAGCCCAAGAACTGACATACCCTATTTTTCTGGGACGGCCTTTCACATGAATAAAAACTGCATTTGAAACGTACTTAAAAAGTGTCATGAAAATAATCTTATTGGAAGCCTTAAAAAAATGATCTGTGAGTTTGAGTACTTGAATTTAGTCATTGTAACATTTTACTTATTGTCAACTTAAAACCTTTTTCTTATGTTAATACCTAACATACTTCCCAAATGCAAGGTGCCAAGAGTTGTTTTTTCCATTCCTCTAAAATTTTTGTTTTACAAGCAAGATCCAGATAGTCTGCACCTGCTGTTCCAAGAACCTTGAGAAGTTGTGACACTCCCTGGTGTGTCTCAACAAGTTGCTTTTACAGCACTGTTGAGCATTCAGAAATTAGATGTTCATCTCTTCCTCCTATTCTCTTTTAAGCCCAGGCACAGAAAGTCTATTAAACTTAACTGAGTCAACATTTGTGCTTATGCATTCAGAGTTACAGAAGTCACGGGATGTTACAAAGAAGTACAAACTGTTCTGGTGCAAAACGCCACATACAGAGCTACAAGCGAAGAATGATTTTCTCCCCTTCTGCAATACAGCACTTGATGCCAGCTACAGAAACAATAGGGTTACAGAGGCTCTGTTGAAATCAGTGTGGCTCCAAAAGCAGGATTACTAGAAGCTTATTATTTTTATTATTATGCAACGTTTTTGACATCGAGTCACGAATACAGTCAAAGCCAGGCTGAAAAGGTACTTGAGGGAGACAGGCTTGAAGAAGCAGCAGAGCATAAAGGCATTCACTCCAATGCACCAGCCACGGGGGCTGGAGGTAGCTGGGGAAAGAGAGGTAAGTTCGGGAGAGGAGGAGGAGTCAAAGGGAGCAGTGAGCAGCAATGATAAGCCAAGCGATAAACCACGCTGGCAGAACATTTGGCACTGCTGATAAGTTGAGCCAAGGAGAAGCAGAGATCAGAAAACAGCACTCCAGGAGGCTGGAAGATGATGTTCAGATACAAGTTTGAGTCAGAGCTGAGTCACGGGGAGAATGCGGGCAAGATTTTGGCAGTGGTATTTTGGATCACCTCAAGTAATAAGCTGGGATATTGGAAAGACTAGATATGGAGTAGTCTGCAGTAGTCAGGACAAGAGGAACAGGAGTATCAGCCTGCTCTTGGTCACATACAAATGAGAGGGGCCAGTCTCTGAGACCACTTGGAGAAAGACCCATCAGCCTTGAGCAGTCACCCTCATGTTCAGGAGAGGAAGGGAATGTGCTCAAGCATGAAAGACAGACAAAGAGATGGTCATTTATTCAAAGCTGAGCTTCCCTGCAGCATTTCTCACACAGGTATTAAGTGCTACAGAAATATAATGAACCATTACCTCTTTTATAGATGGAACCTTTATGCATAGAAAAATGAAGCAATTTCTCCAAAGTTACCCAGAAGATCAGTGTCAGAGCTGGCAAATTAACTTAAGCATCACAAAGTCCAGTCCCATCCAGGACCTGAGCCTTGTCCTCCATTTGCTATCGGTTTAATACAGGAAAAACAGTGATGGTTGCTTGTAATTGTCCAGAAACCATTGACACAATCATTTTTAGATGATGATTTTTTTCCTATCATTTCTCTATGCTGGCTATTTGCTGCTGATCATTTGTGGTGTGAGGAGTCAACACTACAACATTATTTTCATTTCCTGATTGGGTGGCTATATGATTGAAAAGGTAGCAGCTTAAAAAAGAATGTGCATTCCCCAAATGCATCCAAACAAATCTATATTCTGTACAGCTGCTTTTGACCAGTAATCAAGCAGCATATACAGACATGAGCCAAACACTCAGAATACAACAATTATTTGAGATGCCTATTTGCTACGTTTAGGCTATTAGGCTGAAAGATGAAGAAAAGGGAGAGGCTGTTCATATACTGTAATGGAGAAAATGGACAGTGACTGGCAATCACTCTAAAATACACAGATCTTTTTCTTGCATCATGCTAGAGTATGTAATCTCTTGAGCAATAGTCCTTCACTGTGAATAGCAACTTTAAAAGAATGTATCTTGAAACTAACGCATTACCTATGCTGTGCGAGAAAGCAGTTATTCAGAGAAAAAAAAAAAAAAAAAAAAAAAAAAAGGAAAGAAGGAAAGAAGGAAAAGGAAAGAAAAAGAAAACTTATCAGAATATCACATAGTAAGTAAAAGAGCAGACTGGGTGCTCAGTTCTGTGGCTAAACGTACCACATGAGATGCCCCTGTGGCATCCCAGCTGGCTCTCCATGAAGGCATAGGTACTCTAAGGGGCCTGCAGCATACCTGCTCCCTCTGTGGATATTGTGGTCACCCCAGGACATCTCAAGGACCAACAGGCACTTATGTGCAGGCAGCTGAATTAAGCTCTTGGTCTGATTCCCTCCACACATCAAGACTAAAGTAGGTTCAAAAAGCCAACTGAGAAAAAGGAGCTGAGAGCGAATGTACGTAATGTCTTATATTGCTTCTGGCACTTTAAAGGCCTGATCCAAAGCCCACTGACATTCTTTCCCAATGCCCCAAATTAGGGCCAGAACGAGCCCATTCATACGTTCTTCCTTTGCTTCACCATGAATTTCACGCATGCTCTGCCCTCCAGCTAGCCTAGAAATTACCAACTGCTGCCTGCAACATTAATATTTTGTCCACGGAACGAATGTGATCTGTCTTCATTGTCTCCCCAGAAAAAGTTTTGATACTTCCATTTCTTCCACAAACAAAATCAACATATAATTTATGTTTGTGAGCAAAGTGATTTTATGGTATTTCTCTTTGTTGACAGAATGATTGGAATAAAATTACATTCTGTTGACAAAAAATGTGATGAAATGTCGTTTGTGAACATTATGAACAAAAGACTTTGACAAAACACAGTTTGCCAACAGGATGTAGTAAAGGTTTTAACAAAATGAATTTGGTCTGTCTGCTATTTGTCCTAGGAATGACATGTGAAGTTTTACAAAATCCACTATGTCAAAATAAAAAGTAAACATTTCACCTATAAAAGGACACCATAAGAGTAAACATTGCCTTTACAGAAGCCATTCTATTTAGTGCTTTAATCCATGTTGCTCTAGGTCACCTCTGTTTTTCTAGAATTCTTCAACTTCTAATAAGAATAGGCTAGATTCACATCTTTTGGCACATATACATCCCAAAACCCACCATTCATTAACCATCCTAAGCTTTCACATTTTGCAGCATTTTTGGTAAATTGATCAATGAGGTAGAACTTTGTGCTGGTATTTTCAGGCATACTAGATATGTTTAAAGATAACAGTGTCTGTTCTTGGAAGGCATCAAGCCTCTGACAGCAGCATGAGTACTCACATAATTTAATTCTTTCAGAGCCTAAGCAACAGTCTGACAGCATCTGGAAAACGTGTGCCAAGCTATTTTCTCTTTGAACTTTGATGCCTGACATCTTTACACGGACATGAGCTCATATGAGGATGGACAGAAAAGGAGGGGAATCTCTCTTTGGTGGGCTCAAGTGAATGAACTGAGACAAGGCTGATTTACCCTTGGTGGCAGAGGGCTTTTAGGTTAAAAGAAATTTGATGGCTCTATGGGGAGTGGGATATAAAAGCACAAGGCCCAGAACAAAGGGAATTGAGTTAATTATAGAAAGAAGTCACAATCAGGAAATGGTTGAACACAAAAAAAAAAAAAAAAAAAAAAAAAAAAAAGAGCACAACTAGGAAAGGTTAAAATGCAAAGGATCAAAAGCAAAGGTTGAACAAAAGCATCACTGCATTAACAATAAATAAATAGAAGAAAAAATTAAAAATCACAGCAGTTGAAGAGGTCACACTTCTCTTTAGATCTGGTGTGGAGAACAGGCCCAAGGGCTGGTCCCTGGGCTTTCCCTGGAAGGCTGCCCATGCTCCCGAGATGACACCACCTCTGTGTCCCAAGGCTCCTCTGCAGCAAAGTGTGGGAGAACTCATCTTTCCATATGGACAGATGGCAGTAAGAGAAAAGCATTGAAATCCCACTATTGCTTGAGGAATTCAGTCTGATTTCAGCCATACATCAGCTAGCCGGGGAGGGAAGCACCCTTATGATCATTAAATCCCCCTGTGGTTAAATAAGGAGTTACAGCAGCACTACAGAGAGTGTTGTTAGATCCTACAGCAAAAGCACGTGTTCAAGTGTGTCACAAGTTTGGGCTTTTTAAGCCACTGGGACTTCAAAGAGCTGAAAGGACCTGATCTGAGTCATGAACTTTAATGGCTCTTGGTTAAAAAATCAGCGAGGTTGGGACCACCAAAGATCTTGGGCTTGCTTCTGGTACTCCAAGGCAATGTAAATGATGTTTGTCTCTATACTGTATGGGTTAATAGTCTGAAGGAGACCACTATCTGTACAAAGATTGGCCAGTCTTGATACAAACATTAACAGAAAAGCAGTGAAATGAATTTACATTCATCAGTAAATGCTTCTTAGAGCTAAAAATACAATTAATTGCACTGCTTGCACTAAGGTTTTTGTTCTTTCCTCCCCTCCCTCTTCCCCCCCGCCGGTGAGGGAGAAGAAGGGAGCTGATGTGGTAAATGGTTTTTCCCCTGATTTTTCCCTTACAAAAGAATAAATGAGATGAAAAGGTAAGAAATGTTCAAACATAATCAACACACACATACATTCTAAAGAAAATAGCAAATTAAATGCAAAGCCTATGCTAATGCATCATCCAGGTTGAGATTTTAATTGCAAAAAGTCAGGAAATGTAAAGTTATGGTTCTCGCAGTAATCATCACTCAACCCCTTGAACACAGTTTGGATTTGTATTCCAGGCAGCGTGCAGCGTTAACTCCAACACCAGTGTATATATGTGTTCTCTGCCTTCATTACAGTTGCTGGGGAAACCATAATTCTGCATTTGCTGACTTTTGCTCAATTAATTTTTTTTCCTTAATGCTGTGCTATGAGGTATGAGGTTCTTGCATTTAATTTTGCTGTATTAAAAAAAAAAAAAAAAAAAAAAGGTAAAACAATGAAAAGAAACTAGAACTTTCCACCATATATTAAAATTAAGAGACAATTCATTCTGCATCCTACAGTTCACGGAGGACCACACAATCACTTTAGAGCTCAGTTACATTAATAATAATAATAGTAATAGCTGTAGTAGCAATAATAATAACAATATGCTTGCACCCGGAGCTTCACCTTGTTATAAAGTGAGACCAAACAAATCAGGGAACTGGCATTATTGATGGTACACTTCTTTGCACTGAAGGTAATGCTGAGATCTCATCTTTCTGTAGGTCTGGAGGGATCGTGGCAGGTTTGTTCATTCTGAGCCTGTCTCAGAAGCATTTCACCACAAAAGTAAATCTTGTGCCCCACACAACCTGCTCACGGCTTTGTTATCCTTCATTTTGATTTTGTCTGCAATCCTCCAACAATATCTGTGGTGGGATATACCTGTGGTGGACTTCTGCTGGGCTAACATGTCAGAGCAGCCATAAGAGTAACTCATTGTACTGGCCTGAGAAATTAGTCAGAAAGCAATGCTTACAGTGGGTATTTTCCCACTCTGCAACAAAAGAGCCAGAGATCTCAGCATGACCTCTGATGTATTTTTGAAGGCACACCTGCAGACACTAAGTAGGCCTTGCTGACATTAACAATGTGGTCTTCTCCATGCCAGCAGAGCCCTGCACCACAATGACCTTTCCCTTCCCACTTCTCATTGTGCTCCGGATGAGAGAGAAAATGGCTCCTGCAACGTGCCCCCAGTTTGCAATGGGTGCATCAATTTCCAGTTGGGGCTGAAAGATATAAAGACGAGTGTAAGGATGAATACAGGTGCCTCCAAGAAGCCCACTCAGAACCTAAATAGCTGAGCATTTGGCCAAATCCCACTAACCTCACCTCCCTGTTGTAGTTCATATACATATAAAATCTTTTCCTAGGATAAGCCAATGAAAAAAAATCACAACTTTTATGCAAAATGTCACACAAAGTGTTCCCTTTTTCCTCTGGCAGTGGATCTGGTCAGGCAAATCCATTAATCCCAGCTAGAAGAGCCTTCACCCAGAGGTCAGCATACATGTAACTATCGTTAGCTGAGAAGATATCGGTTTTGTCTCTCATTGAGAGATCTTGGCATTTTCTTCAGATAATCATTCCACATTTTATAGCTTTATGTTATTTAATGTAGAAATTGGAAACAAAGGTACTTCCTACCCTCTCTAGGGTCCATTATAAACTTTTCTCTCACCATGGAAAGTGAGTTTTTTACTGTTAGAGCAGCATAGACACACATGAGCCCTGACCTCTCAGTTTAACAGAGCTATCAGTCCTACATGGTCCTGATCATAAGTCACATTTGTTGCAAGTAAATATCATTTCTTCCCTTGTAAATAATAAAATATATTATAAAAGTAGCCCTTGTAATACTTGTTAAAAAAGAGGGACTCACAAATTTGTCACTAATAAAAATGCATTTATTAAAAAATAAGTAAATCTTGGCAGAAATTTTATTTACTTCTTCCAATAGCTATGCCCCCCACCCAAAACAAACCAACAATAATAAACTGTCCTTTTCAGATCTTTCCTCTTTTCTTTTACCTTTTTTCCATCGTAAGAGAGAGGGAAACAAAATTGCTAAGAAAAGAGAGAAGGAGAGATAGAGTTATGGAGAAAAATTGTCATGGATTTGCAATTTTTGCTATGAGCTTCCAACTTACGGACTTCTTAAAATCCAAGTTTGTTGTTTTGAGTTCTTTTTCTCATTCGTTGAAATATGTTTATCTGGTTGAACTGTGAGTCTGTAAGCCTGTACGTCAGCATGTTCTTTGGACTTTGAATGCAAAGATGTCCAGCCAGGGGTAAGCATCCAAGGCACCTGGCAGGAATCAGCATCAGACAAAGCAGATGGCAGGTCCTGACCATGCCAGAGATAAGAAATGGTGCTGCCAAAAGTGCAAAGAGTTCATGCAGGCCTAGTTAGTGCTTTGTGCCAATTTTCTCAAACCACAGTCAGAAGAGTCCTAATTCTCTGCAAAGTCATGCCAAGAGGTCTACAGCTGATCCACAGCATTGTACAACTCCTTCCACTCATTTCAGTTAAAAGGTGGATGGTTACATCATGGGGAAAAAATTGACAGAGGTCCACTGATCTAGAAAATGTAGGAGTCATGGCTTTCAGAGGTACAAAATGTGTAAATAAGACAGTGAGACATAGAAATAGTTCTAACATAAAGAGAAACACAATTTAATCATGCAGACTTCAGACATAGCACCATGATGAGCTCATTTCAGGGATAAGGAACCAGCTACCAAGGAACCAGGGTGGGTCCTTTGCAAAGGTCATCATTGAAAGGAACAAGTGCCACCTTCCAGCTCTCCATGCTGAGAGAAAGGAGCAGAACCAGCTACTTAAACAGGCCACCCAAACAGCAAATCCAAGTCATACATGGAGATGAACAAACAAGCTTTTATGTTCTAGAGGAATCAGCTTTTAATTCCCATGGTTGTTACTCAAGGAGCACTCAGAATCCCTAGGAATATTAAAGAGGAGATTCTGGAAATCAATATTAGGTGCTACCTGGAGTATGATGTTTGTTTAGTGCATTGTGGCTCAAATGAAGGAGACAGAGAGAGAAAAAGAAAAAGAAAAAAAAAAAAAAAAAAAAAAAAAGAAGAAGAAAAGAGCTCAGAGCTGAGAGATGTGTCAGGAGGGGAGTCTGTGGTCTCTCTTTCTACTGTTTTTACCTATTTTTTTTTTTTTAATGGACAGTCCAAGGACAGGCAGTGCATCCTGTGGGAGAGACAAGTTATTCTGAAACTAGCCATTTTCTTCTTCAGAACTCACTTTGACAATCCAACAATTTAAAAAGAAACAAAAGCATCTCATAAACTGATACCAAAGGACAAAGTTATTTTAGGAACACAGTTTTAATCAGTGCAGTACCAGCATTTAAATCTGCTGCTATACTGACATGAGTGGGGGAGAAAGAAAAAAAAAAAAATAAAAATAAGGAGCCCAGAGGGACTAGGCAGTTTTGGAAATGAATCCACACCTGCGTCACCTTAACATGGGATTGCTGCAATTCACCTGCCATGCGGAAGTTCTGGGGAGAGCAAGAGCTGTCAGCTGGCTCAGAGATAAGGACAGGGAGATCACTTAGTTATCATCACAGGCAAAACAGACTCAGCACGGCGAGATTAGAGAAATTTATTAACTATTACTAACAAACTAGAGAAGTGAGAAAAAAAAGAAAACAAACTAAAACACCTAATAATAGTACTGCAAAGAAACCATTTTTCCATACAATTTTTCAGCAGGGCCATCACTCAACCCTAGGATATGGTTATATTTTCTCCAGGGCATGAAAGAGCTGAGCTGTATCCACTAGGAGCAAGGCAGCAAAGTAAAACCATTTCTGTGAGTGAAACGAGCTGTGACCATAGAAGTGTAGCCTGAGCAGCATAATATCAGCCTTAAAACCTCCTGCCAGCAGAGCTGCATTGCTTTGGGTGTCCCCCCAGGCCCCGGCACATTGAGGGCTGGACACCACTTCACATCCCTTGGCATGGTCAGGCAGTGGTCAGCAGCTAGGACGAGACACTGCTGCAGCTGACGGAGCAGAAGCACATCTACATGGGTTTTATTTTAGTGTTCCTGGGCCTGGAGGCTCCTGTTGGCTGGAGAGCCAGCAGGAATAGAGCAGCAGGGATGCAGGATTTTCTCAGCTCAACAGCAAGAAGGGAAGCAAACATCTGCAAACAGAACCCAACTTTCATTGACAAAAGTATTCTTGCACAAAGCAGGTCAAAGTCCTCCTTCACTGGTGGGAGAATTGGAGGCATTTATGTTACTGCAGCCTCTTTGGAGAGATAATTCTAACCTGCTTCCATGCTGCCAAGTGCAATACTGCTGCAGCCAATAATAATACTCAGAGGGTTTTTAATGGAGCTCATGATCACTTTAAACATGAATTTGTCTTCACAACACCTCTGGAAGATAAAGGAAAGGTGCAGACAGAAAAGTTAAGTGAGCTCTTTGAGGTTACTGAAGCAGCCTGCTGTAAGGACTAAGGAGCTCCAAGTCCACAGAGGTGCTGCCCAAAAATGCTACCATGTGCATGCGAGAGCAGGCCCACCAAACAGCTACAAATAATGCATTATTTGTCACACAACTACTTCTGTAAAGCAAGGAAAATCTCCACCTACTCTGATTCTAGGGATACAATGAGCTAGTGCTTGACATGTTATTTTAAATTGAACTTTGTTCAAGCTAACAGCTTCTTTGGAAAGAGCTTGCATATTTAACCATCTCATCTATTACTTTTATACAGGTATATAAACCAAGGTTTAGCAGGAGACAGCAATCTGCTAGAAGCCTCTGGCTCTTATCGTACGTGGGGGACTCAAAGAGGAGGAGACCCCGAGGTTTTCCATCACCCATCATCCCTCCATCCACTTTCATCTCCCCACCCTGTTCCTTGCCTCTTCCACAGCAGTAGTAGCTGCCAGGGGATAGCCTCTGAGGCTTTAAACCACATGTACAGTCTCACATACAGACCTGTGCAAACAGCAGGACACGAAAAAAATCAAGATAGGTACCTTATTTCTGCAGAAGCACATGAAGACCCAGAGGGGTAAGAGTCTGAGGCTCTTGCCAGCATTACTTAGAACTCACAGGCAGCTGTTATCAGCCAGGTTTCTTTTGTGTTGGCGTCTGATGTTTTACCCAGCTGGTGCAAACTAACACATGCCATTTGAACAGAGGAGGCTGAAAAGTCAGAGCTGATGAAAAGCAAATCACCGAGTCAGTTTCCTACCAACGAGCTCTATTAAGTGACTGCAAGGCAGTTCATAGCCCTGGAGTAGTCAGTATCCCTCACTAATCTAATGGTAGTATTGACAAGGATCATTTACACAGCTTCCCTTAAAGGTTACGACTATTTGTCAGGGACACTCTGTGCACCAGACACGCACACCTTTCCCTTTCAGACCACAGGCTCGTTCATTCTCATGGCAGAGCCATGGTCCGGGGTGGCACCACCTCCTCTCCGCACAAAGTCACTCTGCTGGGCATCCACATCGCCTAAACATCTGCTAGGCATTAATAGGAGACAGCACAAATCTGCCCAAAGGCTGAAGGAGTAGGAATTGGTTGTTTGAGAGCAGAGCCGTGCCACCAGGTACCAGCGAATCTGCACAAAACCTACCCAGCTGCTTTTGGTGGTCAGCGGACGTATTCCCCTAATGCTCTAGCCATAGCACAGAGTTGTAGTTTTATGTCCTTGATCACTAAATTTAACTACAGCTTCATTTTACATCTTCTATGTAAAAAAATAAAAAAATAAAAAATAAAAAAATCACTAGTCCCTCAGGCGTCATGTCTGAGCTTTAATAAGCAAGAACTAGCCTCAGGATTTTAAATGCATGGATCTTTCTGGCTAAAATGCCTGCTTTTCAGTCCTATTCTTTCTCTGTTTTTTCATGATGATCTGAATTGCCTAAACATTGCTGCCTCTAATTAGAGGGAATCTCAACCCTTCAACATCCAGCACCGTCCACAAAATGGAGGAAAACCACAGCAACAAAACCTTCCCGATGCAGATGAGATGAAAGACAAGAGGAGCTAATGCAGACAATGGGCACTTTACATACTGTCTGCACTTACAGCATAAATAGATAAATCGCAGAAACTCTATTTGAGGCATAGATTGATCTTGCTCTTTTAAAAATAGCACAAACTGCTAAGAAAATAAATAAATAAAGCTGTTGATATTGTCCTTAACTTCCTGCCTCACTTCACAGATTCAGCTGGAAGCTCCAGCGTGGTGGGGCCTCTTCTCAAGGCAGGCTCACTGCACGGGAAGATCAAAGGATCAGAGCAGTCCTTCAGATGTAATCCCCAGCAAAGAGGGATGAGATTAGAAGAGAGGCTGTGAGGGAAGTGCTCACACCTCTGCCCCTCTCCAGTCCCTCTCCACTTCTCCAAGCTTTCCAGTGGACAGATGATCTGAGCAACTGAGAGAAAGAAGCCAGACTTACTCCATGCTTGGAGGTGTTTGCTGGAGGACCTCTAAAGCCACTGTGTAACAGAATTTGCTCACCACTTCCCCAAAGCAGCTTTCATGAACCTGCTCCTACTCAGCCCTGGGGTCTCTCGTTGCTTCTGCAGCTCCAGATCCACAGGTAACTTCCTTGTGGAGCTACCTGAGGTCTGTGGAGTTCAGTGTCCCCATCCAGTGGTCATGTAAATGATATTAATGTGCAACTTGGGCCTTCAAGGATGAACAAACTGAAAACCAAAATACTCATCTGCAGAAAATGTATGGTAAAAGAAAAATAATAATTATTATAATTAAAGGTAGCAACTGCAGTAGGCAAAAGGTAGGAAAATCAAAGTCCACAACAGCACTTAGCAATAATATGCTCACAAATATCTCCCCATCTAATAAATGTGAATGAAATCCCCCAGAGGAAGTGCACATAGGGAAATGAAACCTGGAACCTATTTGCTGTCACTGGAAGTAGGCACACTGTTGGGACAAACCAGAGAAAGGAGGCTGAGACAAGATGGTTTTCGCTAAAAAACATGGTCTATACCTGCATGTGAGAAGGTGATCCAGCCCTTCAACACTGAGAAAGCACCTACCTGAATTCACCTGACTTCCAGGGCTTTCTACCAACTCATCCAGTGAAAAGCACCAGTTCTCCATCATAAACTCAGTGCAGACTCAGGTTCCAGCATCTCTCAGATTTTGGCACAGAGAAGAACAAACCTGGACAAGCCTAGAAAGAGTCTCCCTTGGTCCTGGGGTCTGAAGACATCTCCACTCCAAGGTAAGCCCAGGTGCTTCTTCCTGACTCCTTAGCCCAGGCTTTTCTCCTGGTGTACAGCTCTCTGGTACCTCTGGGGCATTTCCCTGTTTTCTGCAGTGCTTCCTGGCACACTGTTCAGCTTCTTTCAAAGGATGTCTCTGAGAGAAACTGCTACATGATGTGCCATGGTGTGGTGGTTTTACCGTGCTAGGCAGTTGAACACCACAACCGCTCTCTCACTCCCCCTCCTCAGATGAGGAGGGGAAGAAGTAAAGGAAAGAACAACTCACGGGTTGAGATAAGGATGATTTAATTAAAAAGGGGAAATATATATATATATATATATATAATTAAGGAAATATTATTATTAATTAAACAATTCAACTAAAGGGAAAAAAGGGAAAGGGGAAAAGGGAGGGGGAAAGGGAATAACTAAACAAAACAAGTAAAGGCTATGTGGAAGTGCAGAGGAAAGAAATTACTCTCTACTTCCCACAAATGAGCGATGCTTGACCACGTCCTTGAAGCAGGGCCTCAACGCACGTAGCCAGTGTTCGGGAGGAGGACAGACGTTTTCGCAACGAGAGCCCACCCCTCCCCTCTTCTTCCTTTTTCCACCTTTTATTGCTGAGTGTGACATCATATGGTATGGAATATCCCTTTGGTTGGTTTAGGTCAGCTGCCCTGCTGATGTTTCTTTCTCACTTTTTGCCCACCCCCTAGGAGGGTCAGAGAGAGAGTCCTGATGCTGTGCCAGCACTTCTCAGCAGCAGACACAACACTGGTGTGATACCACTGCTGTTCTAGCTACAAGTGCAGAGCGCAGCACTGTATGGGCTGCTGCAGGGAAAGTTAACATCCCAGCCAGACCCAGTACACATGGTAGTTGTTGGTTTTAACTGGAAAGCTAAACTAAGTATTCGATATTGAGAAGTGCTGGCATTTGTTGAAAAATACAGCCTGTGTTACTGAAGTTAAAAGCACCGTGAAGAATTACAGTATTATTACTCTTTGAAGCAATGAGACACTTGGGTTAACAAGGAGGTGCAGTCTGTAGAGAGAAGCAATAGCTTTTATTAGGCCGATTGGAATAAGGGAAAATAAAACAAAAAGAAGAAAATATGGGTTTCCTGATCCCTCTGACAAAAAAAAAAAAAAAAAAAAAGGCAGCAAAATCCAAAATGAATCTGGGTCAGGCTTAGTTCAATCTAATTATATCAATTGATTTGTCCACTTGAGAGAAAAGCATAGTTAGTACCTGCTGAGTGGCACAGTGGGCTGGATGGAGAGGGGCAGCAGGAGAGGAAGAGGCAGGTTAGGACCTGAAGCACAGGGACCTCAACGAGCAGGTCACACACTACAAAAGCTATCTCTACCTCTGGCCCTCTGACTTTCCATTTCCATTAGACTTCCGAGCTGCTCTTGTGAAGACTTTTGTGTGCTTACAAAAGCTAAAAGAAGAGGACCTGAAAGCATTTTTAAAGCTAAAGTCCTTTCCTGTTAGGCCAGACAGACTCTACAATATCAGTACTACAATATCTGAAGAGTGCCCTATTGGCTGGAGGCAGCAAATTTCTCTGAGCAGAGAAACGCCCCTGCCTGCCCCAGGGCTGCACGCAGTGGTAACCCTTGCTCACAGGAGACTCTGGACCTCTCCACATCTTCTGCACAGCCTCAGGGGACAAACCAGGTCCTGAAAATATTCTGCTTGCACCAGGGACCAGCAGTCCATGGTGGCTCTTTCCCAACGTGTGCAGAAAGGTTATTATTTTCTCATTATTTCTCTTTTTTCTCTTCCATATCACAAGCAGCCTCCGAGATCACACCAAGGAGACAGACACATTCCCACAGAAAGCTATGGAAATCCACTCAGGCCATGATACTCTAATGGGAAGCAGTCACTGCTGTGCCTGCTCCCATTGAACACTATATGGGAATAGCCATCAAGTTCAATAGAGCAGGACCACATAATTAAAGGAGAAAAGATTACCTCTCTTTTCCATTTCCTTCTGCTAACACAGAAAAAGATTAAAAAAAAAAAAAAATTTAAAAAAAAAAAAAAAAAAAAAAAAACTATTTTTCCCCATTCCCTGCATTTGCATAACCCTATACACCAATGATCAAAGCACAGACCTGTGAGCTTTGGGGACAGATCTTTACCCCGATCACACAGCTAATCAAACCTTCATGGCCCAGCCCAGGATTCCCCCCCCCCCCCCAAAAAAAAAAGAAGAGGTCTTCTGCTACCACAACCTGGAGCAGCTGGTGCAGTGGTATTCTCACTTCCCTCCACAGGGAATGAGCAGAGGATAGGGCGCCCGACCTACCCTTCCCTGGCAGCAAAGTCTCTGTTCCATAGGAGCAGCTTAGGAGCTTTAGGATGCCTGGCACATCCAGGGCTGGGAACTGCCCGCGTTGCCTTTAAGTACTGGAAGCAGGAGCTGAGCAGAGCTGAGAACACAGCCATTGGCCTCCTGTCACATTATCAGCCCACACACCCTCTTCCTCCTCTGTAAAAAGAGGGTACTTGATCACTTACCTCACGGGGTGTTTGGGCTGTTAGCTTCAGGAACACAAACACATTCACATCCCTCTCCAAATATTCTCCACTTAATCTACCAGCACGTTTATAAGTTATTGCACAATAGCACTGGCAGGACTGCCAAGTCAAACTCTCCAAAGATAGGAAACGCAGAATTAAGGCTGGTCAGTCACATGGTATTTCAGTTCAAATACAATCAGTGCCCCAGTCAGTGTACCTGGAAGGAGCCGGGCTATGCACTGAATTCAGATGTTGTCTGTGGCAGGCTTCCCATGTTCGCCGCAGAAACAGAGAGGGGAACAATGCGGGAGATTGCAGGAAGAGGAAGAATACTTTCATTGCTTAAAAAGAAATGTCATTTAGACATATGAGTCTCTCTGAGCATGTGCCAGGAGGACCCATTCAGATACCAGACAATGTCCTGAGACTAAGTCACATGAGAATGACTGTTCCTAGCATTGTGCCCAGCTTACAGGGCTGGACCTTCTCAGTGGTGGCTATGGGTGTGGGTGAGGATGCCAGGACTGAATGCTATGCTCTGTGAAAACTCAAGGTCTTGGTGCCTTGGAAAGGTCAGCAAACTCCAGAAGATATTTTAAGCAAGCTTGTCTTTATTTCCTCAGTTGCAAAATGTGAATAATAAGATTGCCCAAACTTTCAGGGAAGCTGCCCAGATTAGTGCCCGTAAGATTTTTGGTAGCATCAGAAAAATATCCAAATAACACCAAAAACAAAACAAAACAAAACAAAACAAAATGATAAAAAAAAAAAAAAAAAAAAAAACTCACTGAGTGAAATTAGAGCCCTGTGGAAACTGTAACAGGCAGTCAAGCAACCCAGCCTCGAAAGCCAGAGCACCGAGCTCCAGAGCTGGGATTGCTCCCCTGCCACGGGCCCCACATGGGCGAGCATGCTCCAGGAAGAGGGGCCACCTCCAAGATGCACTTGGTCCAAATGAAGGAACAAGGAAGAACGCTAGTCTGGCCCTTTGATGAGGGCACTGACCAAGTTGCACAAGCAGATTTTAATAACAGCGTGTTCCTAACTCCCAAACGCCTGACATTGCAACCCCCACTTTCTTGAGCCTTAAGAATTTTTTTGGCTGTGACATACACTGAGAACCACCAAGCTCAGAGCTCAAGACCAAAGCACCTAAACCTGTCCATTCATTGTCTGCAAAGTGCTGTGAAGATTAAAAATATGTGAGGGTATTATTTTGGCAGACGGCAGGATCCAAAATGCAACTCTACTTTTTCCTAGTTCATGTTGAAGCTGTTAAAATTCTCTGAATATTAAATGTCCAGCCCCACTTTCAGGGTTGACTTAAATGCGGTTTCCAAAAAATGTGCTGAATATTATTCATTTCTCAGAGAATCAAAAAGCTGGAGGCCCTTTGATGGGGTTGCTTGCATTTTTAAACCACATACACACACATTACTTAGAAGAATTTGGCAAGTTTGGTTATATACGTCGGTATCTCAGACAAAAATGCACGATATGAACATGAAATTCTTGTTGTTTATAATTGTTTTTTAATGTATTTTTATGTCTTTGACCTGAATCTCTCATACACTACACAGCACTATACCACTGGCTGAAGGAAGGTGAAAACAAACCACAGAATCTCCAATAAGCAAAAACTACAAAGAACTGATGTCTGCTACCTTCAATTTCCAAATTCAATTTCAAGTAAATAAACAAGGAAATAACTTTTTTTCCAGTGTTAAATATGTATCTTATCTTGCCTCTGCGTGCCAGGAAAAAAGTTTCAGCAACCCTATTGAGGAATGTTTATTCCCCAATTTAACACATGAGTTGGTTAAAGAGAACTGAACTTGAAGGAGCTGATGTCAAATAAACTCTGAATGAATCAGAACATTTGCTCATGGAAGCAACATACTTGAGAGTGGCAGATTAATTAGAACATAAGTCATGATGCAGGTTTATGTGTTGGTGTATTTATTCAATGTTCAGGTGAGTGCCAGCACCAAAGCTGGACTGCTTGTGGCCATAAATCACCACATCTGTGACAGAGAACTTCACACATTATGCAAATCCCAGTGCAGGTTTTACACCAGCTCAGCTCAGATTTGACTCTACAGGTCAATTGGAAGTCAAGCATCCAAAAATACAATGCATAACGCTACAGTGCCTAACACTGTGGCACCCAAATGCCTTAGAGCAAGTGGAGGATTTGGCACTAACTAATAACTGGGCTTATGCAGGTAGGTGTAGGCAGACCTGGACTCCTCTGGCTGTGTTCCTCACTGGCTGGCTGCAGGCCAGTTGTGGTTCGGAGGCTGTTTAGCTGTGTTAGCACTGTGTTGTGCCTCAGCAAAAGCACCCTGCCTTTCAGCTGGATGTATTGATTGAAGTGCAGCAATGCACTAGTATCACATACGCCGCTGGATCACTGCTAGGTATCATCTGGCCAGCTCAGACCACAGGCAGGATGGAAATCTCTGTCCGTGCTTGTCTTCATAAGCATCCTCCAGCTTGCACACTGAATAGGAAGCCACCTAAATTATCTCAGACAAGTCAAGGAAAGAAGCGAAGTTAAAACTCTTAAGAGAGCTAGGTGATGCCGTGCCAATGGACATTATATCCTTCTCCTTGACCATGAATGCTCTTTTGGCATTCAATACCTAAGACAGGCCTTTCCCATGAAACACACAGTGCTCCCTCCTCACCCACTCTGCCTTTTATCCTGTAATCTAGTGATTAAAGACTTCATGTGAGAGGTGGAAGAGCTCTTTTTTGGCCTGGAGGCTTTTAACAACCAGCTTCTAATTTTCAGTAGCAATCTAGCTATGAAGGCAGTGGGTGTTCAGAGGGCTCTCAGTCCCTCCTGTTAAAATTGCTTCGCTTTTTTTCAAAACAATTAGGTATCTACTGGGGTAGAGCGAAAGAGAAAGTTACTGCATAGTTAAGTGGTTACACACTCAGCTGAGGGTAGGGGCAGCTGAAGAATGTAAATATTTAGCCAAAGTCGAAAAACCTGAACGAGAGATTTGGAGAACATCTGTCCCAGAATACCCTGAAGTGGAATAATTAGGCTTTCCTAGGATACAAACACACGTTTGAGTGCCAGCCAGCAGGGAAGGGATTTGGACACAAGTTTCTCGTATTGCAGATAAGTACTTCAGAGTGATATGCAGGTCTGGCTGGTGAGAGTCTGGGTAAGGCTCACTGCTCCTGTGCACATGGAGAGACCTTTGGGAGCATTTCAGGATGGGACTTGCAGGCTGGAGAGGATGCAGAGCATCTCACTTGCCATCCCAGTGAAACTCCAGTGTGAGTTGGGGCTTGGATATGCAAAACTTCTGGGACTGACACAACGTGGGAGTCCAAGCTGCTGCTCCCCACCAGGGCTGCTGCCACCCTACAACCATCCCCTTGCCCAAATCTCTCCATCAGTGCATGCCCAGAGGTCTGAATGCATGAACAGGCAGCGACAGATTTGTGCTGCCCAGCAGGGACTGGCCACAGCACGTTCCAGGTGCCACCAAGCCTGTTGGGATCCGCTCCCTGCAGCAGGCTGAGGAGGCCTATGTGCCTCCCATCTCAGAGACCAACTCCTGTGGCCTCCCAGCCTGGGACCCTGCAATTCAGCACCCTCACAAGACATTTTCTGGGGCAGTCTCCAGAAAAAGCAGTGTTGGTATGTTTGGCCTGAGCGCTTATTCAGGGGTATACACGTTTACATTAAACAACATCAGATAAGTGCATTTCTCTTGCTCTCTCCTATTCTCTCTCTCTTTCTCCTCTTACCCACAAATTTTGAACTCTGTCTGCTCAGCGTCTGTCTGAACAGCAGTTGAAGGCACAGGAGGCACCAAGAGCAGCTCTCTAATCTCTGCCCACTTCTTATCCATCTGACACTTCCAGAGGGAAAGGAAGATGTCCTTATTTTCTTTTTATCTTCTGCCCAGACAATCTCACATGAGGCTGCTTCTCTCTTCTCTTGCACAAAATGTTAACAGCTTGTTTTGCCTTGTTTTCCCAGAGTTGACCTTTACATTAATTTTAAGGGATAATGTTTTGTCATACAATAGATTATGTCATATTCTTCATTTTTGGTAGCATCTCCTACTCAGGTCTATAGGGTCTCTCCTTGTGGAGGCTGTTTGGAGGCTTTGAGTGCTTGATGCTTCTCCTGCCACTTCACAAGTTTTAATTTTAAGGCACATGTTTCCAGGGACGTGAACAATATGCAGGGGAACAAAAGAAACAGCGAGAAACAAAGCACTTGGCATTGACCCAGCCCTTCATTCATAATAAACCTTTTTTAAAAAGCAGCGATGACTCAGCACAGGCATAATTTACAAACCAGAAGGGCCTGCTTCCCTGCCTCACAACTGCATTGGTAGGCACTTAATCACTGCAAATAACATAGTGGATATTTTATTTTTGAAAACATATGCTATGTTATATTCATCTCCTGAAATTGCTGTAACACATGGCCTCTCATCTAAAATAGCCCTGTCAGATATAATTGGCAAAAGTCATCAGATGAGGCTCACGTCATATAATTAGATGTATTATATTAGGCTGAACCAGTTGCTTTAATAGTAATGCCACAATGTACGCTAACAAGACGTTTTAAAATACAAATGACTTCCAGACCTTCTCAAGGCATTAACTCTGATTCTCTGTCATTTATTTATGGCAGTGAGCTATTAAAAATATGCTGGGCAACTTGTTTGGGCCCTTTTTAAGCCTCGCTGTCCCAAACACACCTACCAGTACTGCCCTCAAACCCACCCTGCACAACCCAGGCTTCTGCTCGTGCGCCTCTGCCTGTGTGGGACGAGGGGGACAGAGGCAGGGGACGGAGACCTTGGTCCAAAGGCCAGAAGAAGACTAAATTTTCCATTCAGGAGACACCATAATGAAAAAGGGCAATGGCCTGATAATGACTCACTACTTCCTGATGATATTCAGGTTTCTGAATAACAGAGTGGGTGTGGGTGTCTGTTGTGTGTGTGTGTGTTTTAAGTTAACGATCTAAAAAACTCCCCTCTGCTCACCCCGGGATCTTGCTGGTTTCTTATAAGTATCATGTTAGATATGATTTCATGATCACTTACTTGCCTCAGTTTCTTTAGCAATTGTGTCGTAATATCAATACTCAGAACTGAAGTTAACTACTGAAAGGAAAAATATTGGTAACTATTTACACATTTGGTAAAATCTATTTACACATATTGGTATCTAGTTACACATTGCTGGCTGTCTCCACACACAGGACTTTTAGCACTATCAGCCATCTATCTACTTTGGACTCCATTTTACTAGTGCAAAGGTATTATTACTCTTCAAGTTCACTCCCCAGGAAAGAGGTGCCTGTTCTCAAGGGTAATTATTAGAGTAAACAATCACACCCCTAACTGACCTAGTTAAACTGCTAGAAAAGCCAGGGGTAATTTCTAATGCAAATCAGTGCACCTGCATACACACTGGCTCTGCTTTCTGGTGTTACGCTGAAGGTGTAGGTCCACGGCTCCGGCTTGGGGAAAAAACCTGATGGCTATGGTCTGCTGAGGCTGTCTACAGGACACTGCTGGGACTCATCTATAGATACTGCACATGACAAGTTTGGGGGAAAATCCTAAATTTTGTAAGTCTTCATTGAAGCTGAATGTATTGCCAAAGTCTGCTTATCACGTCGTGACAACTAGACCCATACTCATACTGCATCATCACTGTCTGCAGCTTGTAATCACGTAAGCAATAATATCATATAGGGTCAGAAACTTTATATAGTGTTGCTTGGCTTCAGAGAGAAAATAGGTACTTCTAAAGTCAAGCTTCCTCCCTAAGCGCAAATTCCTTCTTAATATAGCCTGGATCCCTCCTTAATGCAAATAAATCTGATTAATGCGATGGTTGTAAGAATGACACAAAATTAGGACTAGGTCGCACCAGAAACTCCAACTCATCCAGATCAGCTTTTGTCAAATAAGCAAATCTCCAATTCCAAACTGAGAAATTGGACACAGAAATACAATACTGGAAGGTTCCATAGTGGAAGGTGAGCTCCGCTGTACCAGTCAGCCCCTGGCTGTGGCAGCTGCAGTCTATGCTCATGGGGGTAATGCACCGATGCCCCTGCTCCACCCGTGTGAGACCTGCACACCTCAGTGATAGGTGAAGCTTGTTTGCTATGGAGAGACAAAGCTTCCCTCTTCCATTTAATACCTTTGAGATCATTTATATTCTTTATCTTCACATCACTCGGTAACAATGAATTCTACATAATTATACAGTGTGTGAAAGAGAATTTCCTTGTGTTTATATACATTTCACTCTAATAATTTCTCCGTGTGCCTCTGAATCTGTTGGACTAAGAAAATAGCATACAATCTGCATAATTTTCTCTCTTATACCTCTAAAATCTTATAAACATTTGCAATATTCCTATCATGATACTTTATCTCTTCCAAACCAAAGAGTACTGATCTACTGTGGTTGTCTCATAGCTCTTAGCTTTTTACCTGTTGCCAATTCTGCTGTATCATTTCTTGAACAGGACGAACTGGAACTAATTCCATTACATGGGGTGGGTACATGAATTTATAGAGTTGCATTATTATATTCCTCTATCCTTTCCCCAATTATTTGTAAAGTACTACTTACCTTTATAATCTTTCTGAACACTAATGGGAGATTATCTGAAAATTATCTCCATTGTCTCCAAGAAATTTTGTCTGAATGGTAATAACTAAAATAGAGCTCCTTATTATTCACTTATAATTAAGGCTGTTTTATTTAAGTTCTAGTTACCTCTGTCCTAAACTACTGTGTGTGATCTGGAAAATTTGTCACCTGTCCTTTCTTGATTATTTAGGATTGTGTTTAGCACAAACCCTAGCATAAGCTGTATGAAAATTAAATAAATGGTCATTTCAAAAACGGTCTTTTCCAGGATACTGAAATGTTTCATAGTGGCATCCTTCAATGACAATCAGCTTTGTGATTTTCAGAAACTTTATTAAGTGTTTGTGAAATTTAACTGATCCAAACCTTTGTAGTTGCAATTCAGCATTAAGCTGTGTCTAGCACAGAGCCCCAGTGCTCTGCAGTGCATGGAGCTGAGTAGCCTGACTCTTCCCAACAGGCAGCCAGCTCCCTGATGAGCACGGGGACTTTGTTTTACAACTTCTTGCTGCAAGGCTTTGCTGTTTCACTCCGTTTCAGTTGTAAGCCAAGTCAAACTGTGTGGTTCTCACTCTGGGGCATAGTCAAACACAAAAAACTAAAGTGAAACTAAAAGGGTACAAAGCCACGTAAAACAAAAACCACAAAAAAGTTTTTATAGTCCCGTGCATACAGAAACCTCTTAATTCTCACATATTATGAGACATCTTACTCACCTAATTAATCCCCCGTCTTTCCTGGAGCAAACCTGCCTGTGTGGATAAAAAAGCTATCCTGACACCTTCTAATATAAGGAAACTAAGTCTTTCACATACCTAAGTTTGAAACTAGCATTCCTTCCTGAAGTTAAGGGGAATTGTTTCGTTTTCCAGTAATGTGAATGAACGGGACTCATGACAGAAGTCCATGACCCCGTGACAAGGCACTTCTGCTCCCTTTTAGCCTTGGCTGTGATCAGCAGCTCCCTCACCACCAGGCATGGAGCCTTGCCCTAAGTGCAGAATAACCCAGGATCCCAGCCAGCATCAGATGGTGAATTAACTGTTCCCTCACCCCTTCCCCAGCCTTCACATTCCCCCTCAGCTTTGTTATGGGATTAAACTTAAACTTGAGACTTCTAACGTGAAGGCAGGTGCCACAAACGCATCCCCATCCATGCTAAGTGCCGGGTAGCACATATTAAATATTTACTTTTTGATAATGAGGGACTGAAGGCATTTCTGGCAAGCTCAGGGCTCAGCAGCTAAGGGAGGGGCACTGAAACATAATGGGGCCACAAGATGCTGCAACCTGTGGTTGTTCTGAGTCTCTGGACTGGTGTTGGTCCCAGCTGGTGAGGCTTCTTGTGTTTTTTAAAACCAAAGCTTAATATTAAGTTTATATGCAAGGGGTTGTAGGATGTGGTTCATAACAGTAAAAACCAGTTGGAGCTGAACCACTGTGAAAGGTAACTCATTTATTCCCAGACTACTCTCCCCACATCAGTCAATGTTATTCCCTCTTCATGAAAAGCGTGACATTCTGACCCTTCTGAAATGAAGGCAAAACCTCCCTGTGGTTTCAGCGAGAGCAGATTTCACCTTGCCCAGATCTGGGCGAGTCCATATTAGTCCTCAAATTAAAATTCAGGAGTTCCTGGCTTTCCTTTAAAGCACACTTTATTACCCCACTCCTCTTCCCACAGCCATCCATCGGCTCTGGACCCTGCACATCCTGCAAGTGCTCCTTAAAGGCTGCTTTTTTTGGAAGTAAATTTCTGCCTGCTCATCCAGCCTCCCCACTTGGAGGATTTGAGCACCTTTAGCAGGTTTCTGTCCAACTTTGGCAGCTTCTGTTGGAAGCAACACAAGAGTTATTCATCTGCCAAGGAGACATTAATCACTTTTGCTGCTGCCTCCGCTAATGGGCGATGGCAGAAATTCAAGTGGTTGGCTCCCACGGCAGCAGACCATGTGCCTGCTCCACATCTCCTCCGCTGCCCTTCCTTCGCCACCTCCCTCTCCTTCCCTCCACTCGCAGCTAACCCCAGCTGATCGATACGCTTGCTTTTCCCTCTCCCCTTCCTCCCAGCAAGGATTTGCAGTAATCAATGTGTTCGTCTTTGGCTTTGCCATGATGGGACAGCCCCTTCCTACGCAGAGAGGAGGGTGCCCAGGGTCTACTCACCACTGTCTCATTTATTCCCAGTCCCTTTCAAAGAAATTGAACTTATTAACCAAGTCAAGCTGCAGCAGAGACCACATCTCTAGCCGTAACTCAGCTCACAAAAGAGATAAGTGCACTTGTTTGTGAGTTGAGGTGCAATGCTAGGGAGATCCAGATGTTTTAGGAATAATATTATATCTCTTTTTCAGAAAATGCTTTATCACCATAACCAAATGGGTCTCTGCTTTATGTCAGTGCTTTCTGACTGGTACACTGCATACCTCTGTTAGGTATGGATTTCTTCTTCTTCTTCTTTTTTTTTTTTTTTTTCTAAGGGGTCTACAAGAGTATCCGGAAAAATTCCAGCTAAAAGGAATCATACTTCAGTATGAAGATTTATAGGGATGTATAAAATGGAAATGTTTGAAAAACCTTTATACATGTGCTGTGTACACAAAACAAGGTAACCACATTGTGTATTTAGCATTCAAAAACTGTAATCTACTAGAACAGATGTTGCCTGTGCCATCTTAATTAAGTTTTTTGTGTGTGCATGTTTCACACAACTGTTAGTTCTATAATAACTTAAAAAAAAAAAAAAAAAAAAAAAAAAAAAAAGCTGCTTTAAAATTATACAAAGTTAATCAATTCCGAAGTTGAATTAAAGGTATGTGAGGATGCTGGCTATCACTTACAGGATAATTTGTGATTTTTTTTTTTTTACAAAATCAGTACATAGCAAATATTTAATGAAATTGGATTTGTGGAAATTTGGATTTCAATGAATAGACAGAAGGACTGGCAGAGTTCAGGCTACCCCGTCTCAGTAGAGATGAAATCATCTTCCCGGGTTACTTGCTGACTAGACCAAGGAACATGATGTTAATGAAAAGGAGGAATTTGAAAAAGAAGGAATAGAAGAATACTTTCAGCGCAAGATGAAAATGTTTGGAACAAAATTAATTACACCACTATGAGACCTGGAGGGGAGGAATTCTCCAATGGCCTCAGCACCAGTGGTGTGAGCATGGGTTTCCATGTTCTAAATGTATTGTATCAGCACAAAAAGAAGTCTGCATTACACCTCAGTCTGCCACAGAAAAACTGGTCACGGAATAGAAATTAGCTGTTGCTTAGGTCATTTAGCAGACGTAATTATGTGCAGACAGAATTATATGCTTGGCACTATGGAAGTTCCAAGTTCACGGAGCTAAGAATGGTTATGCACAAAATCAACCTGGAAGAGTAAATTTAAAAAGAAAAATATCAATAACAGCTGGTAAGTGGTAAAGTAGAGCTGGTAAGTAATTTCTACTGAAAAAGACCATAATAAAGAATGTTTTTATGTATAAATAGTGAACTATACTATAAATACTGTATACTGCCATTGTAAAGAAAGAAGTGGGATTAAGGTGACAACCTGCTTAGAAAAGGAGATTAAAAATAACCATAAGAACATGGACAATAAACTAAAAAACTGTAAGCTGAGACTTGTGAATAAGTATCAGCTAATAATTTAGAACTGGAGATGGGTCACCAGCAACAGAAGAAATACTCAAGAAGAAGTTAGATCTAGGTACATTAGGTTAAACATATGGAAATGAACTAGTCCAGGTAACTTGTAGTCTCACTGTGTTAAGAGTTGTTGAAGGCCATTGGACCTTTAATGTTGTTTTTTTCAGTAAAGCAGTACTTAAGTTCCTGTTCCCTGGCAGAGGAGGGATGCTACCCCAGTGACTGGAAGTGTAAATGACCCAGCCTGCTGCCCTGACAGAGATGCCAGGAGGACAGCAGAAGGACAGATGAAAAATCTGAATAATAAAGAGTTTAAGATGACTAATAAAAGTAATAGAAAACATCAGGTTTATCAAAAGCAGATCATATCAAACAATACTGATTATTTCTTAAAATATATTAGTTTAGCTGATAAAGGCGGCAGCACTGAAATAACGATCCTGAATTTTTCTATGACTTTCAACTTCGAGTCACGTAAGTAATGGGAGTGAAACCAAACCCAGCTTCACACACTTTAAGTGAGAAAGTTAGTTCTTCGATAGGTTTTAAAAGATAAGTGGAAACAAAGAGGCAGCAATATTTCTAGAAAATATCCTCTAGGGCTAGGTCATAGCTCTATGCTACTTAATATTTTAGCAAAATGAAAGAAAAGAAAAATAATTTCAGATAAATTATACAGGTTTGGGAATAATACTGTGAAATAAAGAGGTGAAATAACTGTTCCTCTAACTATGCAAATAAGGGTACGCATAAATAATAAATTTTGAAAGATACTACCGAAGGAAAAAGAAAAATCAATGGGATAAAAATGAGAGAGAACACAAGTTCAGTAAAGACAGATGAGAAGGAGTTTGAAAACATCTTCTCAGGATGAGGACTTCAAATCTTGACAGAAGTGGAAGAGAGCATTCAGTCAGCAATTCACTGCTCTGGGAAATTCTCCTTCTTCCAGGCCAAAGCAGGAGGAGGCATTAAACAGATGAAGGCAAAGGAAAAAAAAAAAAAAAACTGTAATTCAGATGGGTCACTGCAAGAGAGACAAACTAACTGCTTAGAACTAAGTACATATATTTTAAAAATAAATAAAAATTAAAATAAAAATTCACCCCCCGTCCCCCCCCCCCCCCCCCAGGAAAACATTCTGGAGAGAGGTCTGATGCCAGATCCTGCTCTGATGTAGTGGTGCACCAGCAGGGTTCTGGCAGGTGCTGTTTGGAAAACTTAGTGACATTTGTACGTGTTCAACACTCCCACAGGGAGACCCTGGCTCTGCAAACTCTCACTTAGCAAACATATTTTGCTTGAAAAATGCAAGACCTTTGGATGGTATAAAGAGGTACATGACTTGGGTAACAGAGAGAAGCATAACAGGGCTTGTGAGCAGCTTTGGGCAGAGGTGCTGGACTAAAGCTTAGAGAAAAAGTCAACTCCTTTTAAAAGAAATATCATCCCTCAGAGACAAAAAAAAAAAAAAAAAAAAAAATAACACAAAATTGTGCAGAGACTGAGCACAGCAGTAATGCTGCCATCTGTAGCACACCTTCCCCAACAAACGTGAGAAGGGTACAGCAATTCCTTGGGCCCCTGGACTATCAAAAAATTCCCATACACATACTGGCTGACTAAAGCAACAAGCTTGTGAAAATGTCCAATGGACATGCTATAAAAGATCTTCTAAGAGCTCAAGAAAGAGAATAAAGAGCTCTAAAACTGAGCGGCTACAACAATGGGTGGAAAGCAGTTGTTCACAGATGTCCCGAAGGATGGTGTTGGCACAGTTGTCTTAAAACCACGTAGCCAAAACGAGAAACCAGAGTTCCTCGCTTCTCTGCAGGTGTTTTTGAAATAAATTTGCACCGATACATTCATCTAGGGAAGGGGGCCGTGCACTCAGGGAGGGCACCGAAAGGTTCACACGTCGGCTGCAGCCCATGTCAACTGAAACAAACCACAACACGGTTCTGTCGTTTTTGAAGGGGCCTGGCAAACCTCGCTGCACCACAAAAACATGGAGCCTATTTTTCAGCTTCAGACATGCAGTTTGCAAATTGAATGCAAACCTCAGGAAGACTCGGTTGCTGCAGACACTCTCTGAAGAGTTAGAAAAACACTATAGAGAAAAGACAAGAGCTAGATATCAGATCAAAAACAAGCACCGCTGCAGGTCATGCTTAATGAGAGCTGTGATTTTGAGAGCTGCTGCTAATGTTACAACCCTTCAGCCAGGATTTAGGAGTTTTGGCCCTATTTTCAGTTTAAGGAAATCATCTCATAATCTGAAAAATATATATATATAATTAAAAAAAAAAAAAATGATTATATTTAAAAGTCATGAAGACGGTTAACCCTTAAACACCATAAGAAATCATTGTGCAGGGATGCACAAAACTTCCTTGGAGAATGAGCAATCTAAGAAAAACAAGGGCTCACCAGGAGAGCGATGTTCAGGTTTGTTTCATTAAACAAGTAAAGCAAAAGAGGTATTTACTGATAGCAAGAACCCTTTGTTGTTCTTCTTCCAGTCTAGGTCTGATATCTCCAATCCAACTCATCTCCTCTCCAGATTTTCCCAGCAGCTGCCCCATGCAGAGGGCCTGAAGTCAACGTGGAGCCCCAAGGAGCGGGTGGGATGGGCTCTCCAGGCACAGCTCAGGTGCTCCACTAGGCCTACCTGAATGTGATTATTTACCCACTAGCTTTGCTTAACTCTGCACCAAGTCTGTTTTATTTTCAAAATGTTATAATTTGGCCACAACTGGGAAGATTTTTGCAGAGATAAGTCTTAACAAGATGCCTCCTCAAATACAGCAGCAAAAATTACCTTTATTTATTTATTTGTTGTTCTCCCCACTTTCCCTCATTCTGATAACAGTTTGGACTGAACTTTGTATCCTAGAAGGCACCGATGACAAGCCAGAAGCACACCATCAGCATGAGAAAGGTCAGCCCAAATGGTTACGGTTCAGTTAGCTTCCTTCCAGCCAAAGCAACCTGCTTTGCAGAGTAAGATGACCAATATTCTCACAAACTGAGAGTGCTACCAAGCCCACCTTGTTTTCATGGATAAACCTGTGCACACTAAGATAGGAATACTAGATGTAAAGCACTCCCAAATTTGCCCTGCTCCTGCCTAAAAAGAGTTCAGGAAGCCCAGGTATCCTACCTTCTTATAGCGTCTTTGGCTTTTATACAAGCAGTTGCAATACAAAATCAGAGCCAGTTCTCTGGGGGATATTAAGCTTTTTTTTTTTCTTTTTTCTTTTTTCTTTTCTTTTTTCTTTTAAAAAGAGAGAGAGAGAGAAAACAGATTGACTGCCAGAGTTTATTTAGGTCGACATCAGTGGGTCTTTCTCAGAGGGAAGGAAACTTTTCTGTGCACTAAATGTTTACCTCCTTTGCAGTAGCCGCAAATTAAGTGTTTACCTCTTCAAGCAGCAAAAGTAGCCAATACACCTGTTCCTTCCATATTGTCCCTGCTTTTTTTTGGCATAAGATACTGTGAAAATGGCTCTGGTGATCTACTGTGGAAGTGTTAGGAGTTTCTCTAAAACAGGTTGAAGCATTTGTTTCTCAAACTAAATATATATATATAATTCTCCCTTCATTGCTGCATTTTATTATATCTGGTATCAATTCCACAGAATATTGAAATGATATTAAATAGAAAAACCAAGAAAATATGCATAAAAAATTATATTCCACAGGCACTTATTAAAAAGTTGTTTATTCTGTATGTCAGTACTTGTCTTCATGGGCTGCCCAATGGATCACCCCCTCCCCAGATCCCATCCCTGGGATAGCACCTACAGCATCAGGTGTTAGGAAGATGTGCTAGTACCCACGTGTGCCTGCTGTGTCGAGGTGCGGAGCAGGCACAAGGGCCTTGAACTTGATAACTGCAACCTGATGTTTTCATCGTACCAGCCACATTAAGCTCCTGGGTGTGATCTGAGGATTGCTTGTTTTCATCAGGTGAGTACAAAAGCCTGGTTTTGAGTATCAGGGGTCACCAGGCTGCAGTGGAGCAGCAAGTGAAATTCATTATACAGAAAATCACAGCCAGATTAAAAAAATATATAATAGTCTGCATGTAGAAAAGGTGGTTGTGGAACAGTGTTTCTACCCTGAGATGAGAACCTGAGTTTTTAACTGATGGTAATGTGAAATTTATAATCTCCTTTAGTCTATCAGTCCAAAAATGCCTTAAATATCAGAAACGGTGCTGGGGTGTGCTGGCAAACCAATGGCTGCAAGCCAGAAAGTCTTCAGAGTAAAGACAGAGACAAAAAACACAGGGTTTATGCAAAGGAGACAGACTGAAAGGTGGATTGAAATTCTCCTTTGACCCAACAGTTGTCATATGCCTCCTAATCCCTTTTATATTCAGAGTACAAGGGGAAAAGGGCTGCTCATCCTCTAGGCACATCTCCACTTGGTGCAGGTAAAGCATTCATCCTGCAACAGCCAACACCCTGAATGGAGAAACAGCTTAGGCCAGCAAAAAAAAGAAAAAGTTGTTTTGCTGGTACAAATTAAACCAGTTCATGGTACAGATTACATTATAACAACAACAAAAAGGGCTTTTGATGGCAGGACTGAATTTACAGTAGGGATTTTGCTATTGTAATTACACCATAGCCATGCCAGCAAAACTTTTTAAGTACAGACCAACTCCCTGCGTTCATTTTTATCTTTTCAGTTGAAAAGATTGCACAGAGGCAGAAGTTATGAAATGGATTGGCAACAGGCATGGGGAACTAGCCCCTTAGAAAGCACAGCGTCTTGCAGTGAAGTCTCACAAGGGTGATTTCCTAGAGACGCAGCTCTGCGTCAGCTCCAGAGGTATGCTGGGGGACAAAATGTTTTGGCCCAAATGACAGGTTTGTGTTGGAAAAAAAAAAAAAAATGGATGAAGATTCAAGTTGTTTTATTTCAGAGTGCCTATTTTGAAATGTTTCCAGCTAATGTGTTAATGAAGCTTGAGGGTTTTTAATTGTATGGAAAGGATTTTGCTCCTTACACAGTGATGAAATAGTGTGCACATGTAGATATAATCAGACCATAATCCTTCAGGAAAATCTTGATGTTTAAGTGCTCTCCATCCTGGATGTGCCAATTCAATAGTATACATGTTTTTTACATATAATGCAATGCAAGACTATGATAGTTAAGACATTTAAAGAGGAAAAAAGGGTGGAACGCCTTGGCAACGGCTCTAATCCCTTTGAAGGCTCCGGCATCTGCTGAGTCAGGCCCTCCCTGCCTCCCTCCCTGCCCAAGCTGTAGTTTACAATCAGCCACTGAGTCACAGCAAATTCCTGACTTGCCTATTTCACAAACTACAGCAGCATATTTTTAGTCTGTGTCCCTTTAAATAACCTCTTTTTTTGTTGATGTTGCCTAATAAAAACTAAATAAAAAATAAAAATAAAAAAGGGGGGGGGGGGGAAAAGAAGGAAATAAAGGAATTGGAAAGGATGTATCTGATTCTCCACTCTCAGACCAGCTGCTGGAAACTTGTCCTCCAAGACACCCTCCTCACGCTACAAAACCTACGTCACTCCTCCTGAGTGATGAGCAGGGATGTGAGGGATGGCAAAGCGCTTTGCCAAGCAGCCACAGGGTGCCCCAGGAGGCCTCTGCAAGGCACCATGGAGAGGACTGCAGGCACCCACCAGACAGACCTTGCTCCCCAGCAGACTCACGAGCCAGGATGGAGTTCTGTTCTGCCACAAATCCCCTCCAGCCGCGGCACCTTCACCCTGTGCCACGCAGGCACAGTGAGGTGGCCTGCAGCCAGCTGCCAGTCCTGCCTCATTTCCTCATCCCAAAATTGATGATACAACCTGCCCGCCAGTAGAAACTCCCATTGTGAAACTCGGTTTGCTGATATTTGCAAAGTATTTAAAGGTGTGCCTTAGTGGGAAAAAGGTCTGCTCTAGCCCCGCTTAGGTAATGCAAGCAAACCTATTTGTGATCCCAGAGGAGAAACAGCAGCAAGCAGCATTTCACACGCATGGAGTCAAGCTAGGGTTCCTCTTAAACTCGGGTTTTGTTCTGAGCCCTGCCAATTATTTAAATCCCATCTAGCCACAAAAGCCTCCGACTGCTGTGGTGGAGCTGTTGACTCAAGCTGCCTGGTCTGACGGGGGGTTACACCAAAGCTCACGTACGTGGATGCGGAGCAGCTCCACAGGAACGTGGTGGCACATCCGCAGGCACGTCCCTGTCCCACCACAGCATGCACCAAGCCCACAGAGGGATCCCAGAAGTGTTGCCTGGGACGAGTTAATGTGGTGGGTCATGAGGAGCTGCTCCAGCGACTATGGGAGATGCCACCAGAAACCTCAGCACTACGCAGGAGCGTGCAGCATTGATAACAAGGCCCTCGGGCTTCCTGCAGAGGCACCGCCATCACTAGTGGGCTTTGCTCATAAGGGGATTTGCTCGGGGCAATTCTGCACCCAAACATGCTCTGCATTAACCCAAGTCAGGGAACCAAATGTGCCTCTACTTCACAAGAATGTTATTAGAGAAGAAAATGCGGATGGAATTCACTGTGACTATTCACAGAGCAACAATTTCTTTTATTCAAAACACTTCTGAAGTTTAATATAAGCATCAACAAACTTAGTTATTAAGATTCCCTTTACTCATCAGCTTTGTTCTATCTCTGGGCAGAACTTGATATCTGCTTACCAGCGCAGAGCAAATTTATGGGACAGTTTAAGGTAGGCAATAATGAATATCACTTCAACAACTGATAGCACAGGATAATTATGTGTAGCTACACTTTGTTACACCAAAATGCATGATAATATGTGAGTACGGAGGCTCAGTTATTATTCGCCTGGTATTGTTTAAATAAATAGAAAAATCAGAGTTGTTCAAAAGTTGAAATAAATTCCATTAATTTTCTAAGTCACTTCCACTTCAGTGAAATTTTCTATTATGCTCTCTTTTAATAAATCTGTATTATCTGTAAAAATGTATTTCTGTGGGCTTCCTTCCTATTTTTCTTACATATTCCTTCTGGTTTGTGTGGTTTGTGTGTGTGGTTTTTCTTCCTTCTTTTTCCTGTTATTTTGTTACTTCCATGTAGATTACATAGGATGATATCCAATTTAGGGGTTTATTTTATCACTTTGTTTTCTTCAATTGTTCGACATTTGTCCAGGTTTGAAAATATTACAGAATATTGAATGAAAATGAAAAACATTTATATATTTAAAAATAAAAATATTTTTAAAACTTATATTTAATGCCTTTTAGCTATAGAAAAGTGTGAAGTGAGAGATCAAAATGTATAAAAGCTAATATTACACTGTCAAAGTTTTATAATTCAATGACAATCCCCCAGACGTGGGAAAGCTCAGCTTTTCATTTAAGATCTTGATCTCTAAAATTATAGGTTGTCATTGAAAAAAAATCTCAAGAGAAGCATTGAACTTGCTCTGAAAACAATGATGCATATATCACGCTTTGGACTGCTGAGGGGATGGAAATCAAATGTGGTCATGTTTACTGAGGAGCTGACTGCAAGGGGGCAAGGTCATAATTTACATATAATTACTGGTTTGCACTATCGTTTAGCCACGAGTGAGATAAATATGTTTTTCTTCCTTCCCTCTTCCTGTGCAAAAGTTGAGTTCACCACGCTTCTTATGCATTAGCCATTCTTGTGCAAATCACTGTTTTCTGTGGTTTGTGATTCAACAGCAAACACTGCTGTCACTAACAGGGTCTGCAGCTGGAGATAGCCCTGTGTTTTCGATAATGTTTTAGGTTACTAGGAATGTGCCATCAGCACACATTCAGTTATTAGAGAGATACATATTATGACAAACAAACTTGGAAATATGATTGGCTCTGGTAAAACAGGAGTATTTCAAGTTCAGGGTGTGTCTGTAATTTGCGTAGTACGTCCAGTCACACCAGACTCCTGTGAACCAACTCACACATGAAATATCCAGTACAGTATTCGGTGTTCTGGGTGAGCCTATAAATAATTATTTTTGTCCAAACATTGAGAAACATATACACTTCTTGGACAACCTCTGAAGAGTTTGAGGTAAGATTTTCAGAATTGGCCAAGGCCTGTGCTCACTTTGTCAGTGGCCACTCTGGAAATGCAGGATCTTCAGATGGAGCTGAGCAGCCACAGAAATCAGTCCTTGACTGAAGGAAAGAAACAAAGATACCCAAACTCTCTAATCCAGCCAGTGTGGTGGTCCTGAGATTGGCAGCTTCACAGCCGAAGCCTTCTACACCTCCAAATTCATGGGGAAGTCAGTTGGCTTGGGCTGCCCAAGATTCTTGGTTCAAAAGCCTACATTTTAATTGCTTTCCAGAACTGTATTTAGAGAGAATTTCTAGAAACCGTGTGAGTCCCAGACTGAGCTGAAATAAATTCTGAGTTTCTCCACGAGACAGAACGCTATTCTCTGCCCGGCTCTGAGGAGCCCATTGTGGGAAAGCCGGTGCAGCTCTCCCATTCTTCTCCAGCTGCTGGTGCCAAGGGAGGAATACTGTGGGCGTTGTTCACACAGCGCAATGTGCTCCGGAGCATCACCCTGCACCGGGACTGGCTAGATAGCAGCATGGCTGGTTGTCCAAATACGCCCAGGCAGTCCCTCTTGTCTTCTGGGAGAAGCAGCGTGTCCAGACCTGTGCCATTTGATGACACCTCCATGCTGTTCACGTACGAGGTCCCCCGCAGTTGTAGTCTGGGTGTGAGTTGTGCTGCATGTAGGTAGCTAACTGGTCAGCTGCACAGGAGGAAAAAAGAAAGAAAGAAAGAAAAGAAAGAAAAGAAAAGAAAAGAAAAGAAAAGAAAAGAAAAGAAAGAAAGAAAGAAAGAAAGAAAGAAAGAAAGAAAGAAAGAAA
>NC_048896.1:81120209-81162093 GCF_011077185.1 Oxyura jamaicensis | reverse complement strand
GAAAGAAAGAAAGAAAGAAAGAAAGAAAGAAAGAAAGAAAGAAAGAACCCACATTCTCAATGCTGAAAAGCCATATGGAAAGGCTTGTGCAACCTTAATTCAGCCCTCTTCTAATCTTTAATTACAAAATCACACACTGTATTTTCCATGGGACCCTGTCTCATTCAGTTCACGGAAAAGATGGTGTTCGCTTAATGAGCAGCTATTCAATATTTTATTTTCTTCTCACTCAGTGTGTTGCCCTAGGCATGATTTACTACATGTAATTCAAACCTGGCTGTGCAGCCAAAATTATTAATTTCAGCACAGCTTTTTTTCCTTTGGTACTCATCCTCACAGCACTCCCAAGTGCTACACAAACAGTAAATATTATATTCTCATAATGCCACAGTGCGGGCGTTTTCACAATACCCCAGCGTGATTAAATGGGGAGGAGGGGTGGGATTATCCTCTATTTTTCACAGGTGCATAACAGAGGCAGAAAGAGACATTAAAGTCCAAAGAATCACAAATTTGGGGCACCTCCTCAACAATTTGAGTCCCAGTTTTTGAATCTTCTCCATATAATACCCTACTGAGTATTCAAGGCAGGAATCCCATTGAGTTAACCTGCACCTGTCAGTGGTCAGGGATGGAGAAGACCTTCTAAGCCATAGCCTAGTCCCCTCCTATCACAGACAGCTTTTTAATAATCTTATCAAATTGCATTGAATAGGAATTGGGTTTCTTGAGTTCCCATTAAAAAGCTAAGAACTCACTCCTCTGATAGTTGGAAACCATTTTCTAATTTTCAGCCTAAATTTATTCATAGCCAGATTACTCTCATTTGTTCTTATGCCAACATTGTCCTTCACCTTAAATAGTTCCTCTCCCTCTTTGGCATTTGCTGCCACAGATAAATTTAGAGAGAGCAATCACATTTTTTTCTCCCTCAGCATTTGTCGTGAGGAGCTAAATAAGCTGCACTCCCAAGGCTGTCCCTCACAAATTAAGCTGCCAGGTTCCCGGCTCATCTGAGTAACTATTTTCTAGGCCTGCTCTGGTCTGCTCTCACCTGCTCTGAGCGTGGCTGACCAGACTTGTGCACAGCATCAGACATGATCCAGGTGAGGTTGAAGTGGCAAAGGGGTAACTGATGGCAGCAAAATTTTGCTCTTTTTTGGTTTCTAGCAAAAATTTTCACCATCAGTTGAGGAAATTAAAAAAAAAAAAAGTTCTTTGTACTACCAAATTTCACCTTGTTCTTGTCCCAGTCCTCCAGATCATCACTGAATATCTCCACTCCAGTATTACAGCCCTGATCTGATGGTGATGCTGCCCACACCATGCGACTGGCTGACTTCAGTAGCAGACCCATGAACATCTGCATCAGTCAGAATATGAATATGCATATAAGAAGCAGCTTTTTGAATGTCTGCTCCTGAGATCAATTTTAAAGAGCCCACCAAAAAATAAATAAATAAATAAATAAATAAATAATCCAAGCAACTATTAGGAAAGCACATAGGTCAGATGTGAAAACTCAGAGTATTAGACACCTTGATTTGATACCTTTTGAAAAATTGCTATACACAGTGGTTTTCAAATGAAATAAATTATATATATTTAAAAAAAAAAAAAAAAAGCTCATCGTTAAAGTAAGACTGCTTCACTTACGACATATATGCACCTTTTGGGGATTCAGGTGTTTTTCTTTAAACTGTGATTTGATATACATAGGACTATTTATAGTCATCTTTTTCAGTAAAACATCTATCTTACATTCACATACTAAAATACCTGGTAAATAATGACCAGACAAATTGAATGCAACTGGAGAAACATAATACAAATTTGACAGCAAAAGAGAGAGCTTAGACAAGACATTCAAGGAAGGAGAATAAAAGCAAGGTAGTGAGTGTATGACATTGTGACTTCGCTGAAATAAATCATCCCTTAGTTGCACAGACTGCTCATTTTTCTGGATGAAAATGCTTCATATTTTAGCCAGAATAAAGTGAGGAGGAGGAAGCTCCCTACCCAGGGGCCAACAACAGAGCCACGCTAGGGGAACATGGTTTGAGGGTCCTACCCAGCAAACAATGCTGCCGCCAGACTATGACCCAAGGACTGTGGAGTGGCCTTAGCAGGTGGTGGTAGTGGTCCCCACCACGCAACTGATGGCAGGAGACCAACAACCCTGTGACCATGCTAGAGTTTGTGTTGCCATCCTCTTTGCAGATAGTCCTAGACATGCTCAGGAGGGAGCAGAGGTAGCATGGCACCTTCAGTACTTGTACCGTCTTGCAGGCATGATGCCAAGTAGTTTTCCTTGCTTCAGACTTCTTTCAATTTATTAACTATCATATGGCACTGAATGGCAGTTGCAACATAATCTGATTGGCAACAAACCCATCCAGGGACTCATTGCAGAAAACTTTGGCAAAGATAGCACCAATGTAGAGTTCTGTGTGAACAGGAGGATGCAGGCCTCCTCCCAGGAGGACCAGGTAGCACACAAGCTCCTGGGGTGACAGCTCAGGCCTTCTGAATTATAACTGAGAGCTGTGTACCTAAGTTTATGTCCTGGAGGCTTTGAAAAATCCACACACAGGACAAGTGGGGAGAGAAGTGTGCAAGCTTTTCCCAAGTAGTGCTGTGGGTCCTGGGGTATGTACTAGCAGAGTCAGGACTCTCTGCAGATGCTCGTGTGTGTATTTTGCCTACAAAACCAACAAAGAGACTGTTGGAAGCAATAGAAACCTCCCAAGCATGCCCTTGTGACCTCTAAATTAAAGGGATTTCAGGGTTACTTGGAGGGACCCTCAAGGGAAAAGGGAGAAGATTTGAGCTGGGACTTTGCAACAAGGCCGTGAGCACAAGCTAGGCCTCTGACCTCAGCAGGCCTCAACCCAGACATGTAGAAAAAAACAGCAGTATTCCCTTTGGAGAATCAAAACTTAAACATATGAGGACATAGAGCAAACAAGGGGAAATGCATGATCTTTTCTGTAAAGAGCTGCAACCTTCTCGTGTGCCAGGGAAAAGAAAGGAGAAGACTTTTGCTAGCATGAAAGGGATGAAAATTATCAGTCAGGAGTGAAGGCTGGGTGCAGCAGAGGGCAGTTGCAAGTGTGTGGGAGGAGATGAGAGAAGGCACGTAGGAAGGAGCAGTATTGCTGCAAGTGCTGTGGGCAAGAGGATGCACGACCTGTGCTGCAGCAGGAGAGGGGGGACCCCGAGGACGTGAGCTCTGTGTCCTGCACGGCTACTGGGCTGAGAGGCCTGTCCTTGTTTACATAAGCTAGTTCATTTTGCTACCCTCGCAAGCACAAACTGAACATACCCAACCAGTTCCTTTAAATGAGGCAATTTTGTCTGCACAAAGGCTTGCAGCAGTTTATCTGGATGAGTTTTTTTCTAAGCATTTTAGTTAAGTTACTGCTGCTGCATTGGCAGCCCACTACTACAGTGGGTGGTGACTTCTAAGGTGGCAGGGAGGAAAAACCTCTGATCCTGTGTTACTCCAGTGTGTCTGATACAATATTTAGTCTCTTCCCATCAAATGATATCTATTTCAGGGTAGGAAAAAAATCTGACAAAAATCACACTTCCTATGCCACTAATTCTTCCTTGGGAAGTATCTTCATCTGCAAATACATATATATACCCTAATGACAGTCAGCTGTCACGTCTGTAAACAGACATGTACCTCCCATTAAGGGCTATTTGCCCCTTGTAGTGACCTTTCACCAGCTTTCTATACCCTGGCCATGTGGCACAGATGGTATAATCCTGTCAGGCTAAGGCAGGTGACAGTGCTGCTCAGTGTTCAGTAATCAGTGACTGTAATTAGCCAGACTGGACGCAGACTCAGATAATAGGGCAGGCAACCAGCTGCCAGTCATGAGGCTTTTCCTGTGGACAGGAAAAAATATAAAGAGGCCAAGTATTTTCTAGCATAATTTATATAAAGATGCTAATAATGTTATATGTGGTGTGTGCTAATATAAAAATGTTTTCTTTTTATACCAGAGCAACTGATAAAGCATGCTTCACATCACGTGGGTGTATGGGAGCTTTCAGTTTGTTATTAAATCTGATGAAGGCGTTTGGAGAATGTTTAACCATATCAAAGTGCTTTCCTATACAGACACTGTCTTGTCCCACTTCCCATACACGTGCATGTTCACCGGCACACAAGAAGGTGCATGCATGAAGTGCTGCAGGCTCACAACTCCTACGCCAATGGGTTTAACTCAGGAAAGCAGTCTCACTAAGCTCCTAACTGCCTGCATTCGGAGGACAGGTTTTAGACAAACAAAATTAAATTTAGTTGTAATGAAAGGAAAGGCCTAACCTAAATGAATTATGGAGTTATTGTTAGGAAAATATGATAGGGGTGTTGAAATTACTAGCATTAACAAGTTCCAGGAAGAAGCATTCTTACTGGATTTAGACCTTTTTAAGGAGCTAAGCAATCTTCCCCATTTCTGATCTTGTGTTAAAGCATACATTTAGCCCATAAGCTGCAAACACCATATTTAAGAGAACGAAGCAGTGGGATGAGCTGACCATATTTTCATGTGAGAGATGACTCATGGTCTCCCGAATGTCACAAAATTCTCGATGCCAAGCAGTTGCTTCTACTTACAGTTTGTTCGTGTGAAAGAGGTTTTATTACCAAAGAGGTAACCAGGCATCTCATGGAAAGATGGGTATTCATCACCTAGGAGGGCTTCCACCCCCCAATTCAATATTTCTTTCCTATTTTAAAACATGTGCCCATTATTACAAAGACACTAATAATGAAATATATTTAATTAAAAAAACAAATGCACACATAACAATGAATCAACTTCCCCCAGTCTTTCATTACATACATTCCAATTACTTTTCTCCCTCTCACCCTCCAAAATTATGCTATTTATCTGTACAGTGCAGATACCTTAATCTTTCGGGGGAAAGCAGAGAATAATTTCAATTTCCATGCATTTATGAAAAGACATTCTTAAATAGACCACAGAAAGAGATATTGCATCTATAAATAAATTATTCGGGGCCGGGCGCCGGGATGGGGTTACACATTGCCATTGTTCGAGGAGGCTGCAAAGCCTGACCCGGGAGTGCAGCTGTTGTCTTTGTGCTGGGCACTCGGCACTTGCCATTGTTCCTGCGACTGCAGCAGGCACGTCAGGACGAGGGGAGGGCAGGCCGGGGTGAAAGGACGGCTGTGCATTGATAACAGGGGGCACCATTGCTGGTGGCAATGATGGGCTCCTCAGCTGCAGTGCTGTCGGGGCACGGGGCGCCTTCTGAGTCTCGCACCCCTCCCCTCACCCCTCCCCGAACCAGCAATTTCGGGAGATGCGAATGTGCTCACCCCCTGTGTGTGCCAGCTGGATCCTACCCAGGCACAGGCTGGATTGTGTCAACAGATGGTGTAAAAGGGGACAAAAAGGACAGTATTTCCAAGATGAATATGTAATATTAAACAGGTGTGGAGGTAAGAAAATGTTAATGAATAAAGAACACCGTGGCACAGAGAACAGCATCCTCACTACTCAGGCACAAATCCCTTGTATTCACCACATCCTCCTGAGCAGGAGGGGAAATGGCCGTGGTGTTTCTGCCACGGTTGTTTTCCATGGTAATGTATTGAGTGGAAGGAGAGCCAGCAGGCAGCGTCCAGGCTGCTGTAGACTCTCGAACCCCAAAAGGTGGCAACACTCATCCCCCTTCTCCAGCCAGGGCAGAGCTCACCCAAGATGCTGGGACATCAGGAGTATTGGGAAGCAATGCCGGGTCCCAGCTCCTGCTACCTGCCTGTCTGGCATGGAGGTGAGAAGCAAGCAATGACCCAACCATGCTGCCAAAAGGAGACATTCAAAATGTAGCCGTTATGCAAGACTCAGATTTTGCCACTTCTGTAGCAAAAGCAGAGCTGCTTGCTCTAATCTAGGAGTATGCTGTAACTGTAAATACATCAGGGACATTTAAGCCAAGCTAATTTATTATGAGCATGAAAGACATTCGTGTCATGGGAGGCATCGCAGACCCTGTACCTTCCTACAACAATGTGACTGATTCTTGTGTCCTTTTGTGGGCCTGTCAGTGTCTAGGGTGGGCTGTCACTCACACCATGCCAATGAGCTTGGCCATCTGACCTTCAGGGCTGCCTAGCATGCCTGGTACCAGGAGCCCAGCCACAGGGGAGGGATGCTGCAGCCAGGGGAGAGGTGCCACACACAGACAGCAGCAGGAACATTTGCTCTTGTAAGACAGAAAAGCAACTGCACTCTGTTCCAGCCATGGAGTCAGTCACGGCCAAGCTGTCTGGCTGTTAGTACCCCAAAATGTATGCCCCAGATCATAAATTGGTGGTAAAAATTAAGCCAACTAAACTACCTAGGAGATTTTCCCATCCTCAATCACAGAGGAAGTTCTCCTGTTCCTCAGCACACTGCTCTCTGTCCTTGCCAAGTTCCTCCTGGACTGCTAAGGAGAAGTATTCATCTTAAACCTATTTTAATTTGGTTGTTCTATCCCTGTCTGATTTCCCCATTTATTTCCAATTAGTCCAGGCCTCACTATCTGGTGGGGATGGAATCACACTGAGCAAAGGACTGCAGGCTGATGGGAAAGCCACAGGAACTCTTTGCACTAGGGGATGGAAACTGAGACATCCATTGCTGCAGGATTGGGACAAACTAACGTTATTCTGCTTTGACAGCTTCAGCTGCTGTCAAACAGTGTATGGGTACTTGTAAGTTTGTTTTCATTGTCCTGCTGTAGGGACTGAGCTTGTTCATTCCCAAATCTTTTCTTTGGCTTACCCCACATAGAGTGGCTATGCTATGTGCATTGTGTACAAATCCACCTTACAGATACTCATATATTTAACTTGCAATATGGTATGCATCTGTTATATGTAAAAAAAAAAAAAAAAAAAAAAAAAAAAAAAAGCTTCCTGCTCTCATCACTTCCAAATTATTCTCTCCAGAACAGCATTCAGCCAGAATTCAGCATTGCTATTTCCCCATCCTCCATGATCTGTCAAGCTGGGTACAACACAATCAACTCTCTTCTTGCAATCTTGCCCTCACTTACCTTGCTTGGCCACGTTCTCCTTCCTCTCCTCTAAATGGGTCAATCAGAAGATCGTCCTGATTCCTCCTCCAGTTTTCTACAGAGGTGCCAGCAGGTTCTCACCCTGTTCCCACTGACTTTTTCCACACTCACGATACCAGCCTCCACTACAGGCACATATATTCCAGTCATCTTTCTCCCACAGCCTCTCATTTAACATCTCTCTGTAGTTCAGTAATCAAATCTAAGTTACTGAAGAGCCCATTTTAACCCTCTCTTCTTCCCAAAGGATAAGAAGATACTAATATATGGAAGCTGCTGGCCAACACAGTGATCAATACTGCCTCAGTTTTAACTTGTATTCTCTCACACATCCCTCTCCCATCTGACATGTGAAGTTCTGTGCTTGTACATCACAGCCAGGGCCTCTGTCCCCCATTGTCTTAATTATGGACTCTGTGTGCTGCAGATATATAAATCATGGAAATTTAATCAGCCTTATTGCATCCCTCATCTGCCAGCACAGTCTGAAATGAAAGCTGCAATGAAATAAAGGCTATTCCCAATGAGAGGGAGCAGCAATGCTGCGTTCTGCTCCTGAGCATTTTATCCAGATAAAGCAGCTCTGAGCGACCCTTATATGCACCCAGGTGTGGTGTTCATCCTAGGCTGTCATTTACAGGGTTCCCCTTCACATCCTTCCTTTCCTGTCTCTTTACTCTTAGTACAAAGAGGGGAAAAGCAAGTCACCCTGCATTTAAACCAACCTCAATAAAAGCTCAGCCGTGAAACAGCAAGCTGACACCTTCATAGCCAGCTCTACAAGTCAGGGCACAGTAAATATTACCTCTGGAGCAAGCATTTAAGCAGACATGTGGGGCAACTTGTCAGGTAATTTCCATTTGCTTAATCAGACCCTGTAATAGGCGTTAAATTGTGATGTCTCCTTACAGTGCTGAGAATCGGCCTTATCCACAGGCTATTTCCTAGTGGCAAATTGAGGCTGATAAAGTGAACCAGCTTAGCATGAGGTACAGCTATTGAAATGCCAAATAGATACCCAAATCAGGATGGAAAAATTCTCATCTTTATATGAGAATTTGGGTGAAGTGCAATAGTCGTTTGTTGTCTGAGGGACACTGAAGTTTTTCATCACTGTGTTTTGCCATAGCCTGCATGATTAGCACCTATTGAAATCAATTAGTTTAATCACAGTGGTATCCTCCAGGTCTGGATGGGTTTGTAAGACAAGCCCCAAAACCGTGTCTCTACTGGGAAAATTACCCATTACTGACAATGGCTACACCCTAACAGATGCAGATGAATAAGTAAACACATTAAGCTGCTGAGGTAGGCTAGGACAAACAGCACTCAGCACTGCTTAGTAACCATTCTGCGTTACTCATCTGCCAATGTGTTAGCTGCTATTTAACTTGTTCTGTCCTGATTGACACTTTGAGCTAAATAGCGTTCAGCCTTTGTTCCTTTTGCTAGCAAGGTATGAGGTTTGAGTAACTGTGGCTTTCAAAATACCTTCTGAAGACAAAGATGAAAGAGCCATTGTAATACAGCAGAATATAAAATCAATACTTGAAAATTATTTTAACTTCAAAATGCTCCTGTGAGCATTACTGTATGGGATGGAATATAACACAGATTATAGCCAGCATTAGCAAGTAGAGATGAAAGGAAACAGAAATTGGGGGGGGGAAGCAGAATTAAGTACTAAGACCAGCAGAACTGTCAAATGTGTTAGACAATATTCACAAGCACTCATGTGTGATATGCAGGCACAAAACATAAACATTTGTTTAGTTTGTGTAATTTTGCTATTTAGAGTACAAGTTTTTTTGGGGGGAAGGGCTTTTATCTTCATGCTGGAATTTAAATGTCTTATATCCTGCTAGGAGTGTTTGAAGCACTTCCAGAAGAACTGTTTTCCATTAGCAAGTGCTGACTCAACGATCTGTATTGAGTTCATCCAAAAAAAAATAAATAAATAAAGAAGATTATTTGGTTTTACTTCTAAAAGGTTAAATGATTTCATTAGGACTTCATTTTTTCAATCATGATATACTATAAAAGTTAACATTTCAAATATGTTATTACTTGAAAATCACAATAATAAAGCCAAAACATACATTTGACTTCAGTGAAATGAAATCTTTGATAATAATTATTTTGATAACTTCCAGTAAAGCAAGTCCCAAATGCCGTTTCTCTGTACATTTTGAAATTTCAGGTTTTTATTTGAATTTGAGAAAAACAAAAACTAAGTGTGGGCATTTCTCAAGGATCACAAGCATTGAGCTTGGACAAATGCTGATATGATTTTGCCCAGCAGCCCAGTGGCTTACCTGAAGTGAACAACTGTCCAGGTAATTATTTGTGATATATGTTTGGACACGAAGCCTGTCAAGCTTCCAGGGCAGGGCACCAGGATCTTTTCAAGCTGCTATAATACAATCCAAAATCATAGCTATTGTTCTTCTGTAAAATATGCAAATCTATATTTACATGTTTTCTCACTCAGGTCAGCTGGGTAACAAGAGACAAAAAGACACTCTGGTTGCACCTATTGCAGTAAAAAGCAGGCTTGAACACATTCATTGGCCTGGAGGCTCTGCAGTATGGCTATGTCCATACCCTTAACTTTCTCACCCATCAAAAGAGAGTGGTTTGAGAACCAAGCACCACTTGGTTATCAAGAGCAAGGGAGGGAAAGATGCCTACTGACCACAGGCTACAAGAGAGTTTGCAGGCAGTAGTTATCTCAGAGTTTACTCAAGTCCTTTTTTTGCCCATGCCCCCAGTACGTTTTCTGTTCAGCCAGCCTGTAGTAATATCTCTGAGAAGCATAGATCCTTCCTCTTGTTCCTTGTGCATACTCCATTCATTAGACTTAGCTCGTACCAAGCATCAACATCTGAATAAATAAGCTTACCCTTCAGCCTCATACTCTTCAAACCTGAGAAGCATCAGCTGCTCTCAGTCAACTGAGAAAATCAGAAAACTCCACTGACAAAGTCTTCTAATGCTGACATATATCCTATGAATATAGGAATGGTCACACTCCCAAACCAAAGGACTACCTGGCCTGGGAGCCTGTTTCCAATAGACATAAGCAGCAGATGCCTAGGGAAAAGTATGAGAACATACAGTGATGATTTTTGCACAATATCTCTCAGCCCTCAGCAAATTTGCATTTGGGATCTCCTGAGCCAGCAATGTCTTTGTGTTTAGTTGACCACAGTGGGATCTTCTTTCATGGAGTTTTTTGCCTGTCCTGGACTGCTTAAGTGCTGGGCTCGTAGATACCTAGATCATGTTGGAAAGAAGTGAAGAACAATAATTTTCTCTATTTTTCTTCCTCAAAACTGAAAACTTACAAGTCATCATTTGTGTGATGACACTTCCACACTTTTCTTACTGCCTTTCTCTGAACCTTCTCCAGTTCTGCACTACCCTTTTTAAGAGGAGGGGATGTGAACTCTGTAGGGATTTATGCAGTCTCTTTTGTTCTCTATTTCTTTTCTAACAATTCCTAACATTCAATTTACATTTTTATTGCTACTGAGCATTAAACTGATGCTTTCACAAGAACTATTCATTATAATTCCAAGATCTCATTGCTAAATGGTAAAATTCAATTCAGAGCCCACCATTCTACATGGAGAGTTAAGATTGCTTTTCTTCCAGGGTATCACTTATATTTATCTACATGGAATGGGTGATATCAAAATTTGTAACACGTTCATAACTTGAAGGTCAGTGATAAAATAAATAAAAATATTAAAAAAAAAAAAAATCTTCTGTTTTATTAGGAAATACTCATTTAAATCTATTTCACTGAGGAATTTTCCACCAATGACACCACAACATCGGAGAGTCAAGAGAGCTCTACGCATAATTGGTACCAGTTTCTTCTGAGCAATATCACTACTTCTCTTAGTATAATAAGGTCTCGTCATGGTGTCTTAGAGTTACAATTCTTAAACACAAGGGAATAGAAGAAAATCCCACCTTTCATTAAAAATCAAGCACTTTTCAAGCTACCACATGTGTAAAAGTTACAATTTAAAGATGTGATATAATTGCATGGTCAAGAAAAACAGAAACCAGAAAATACAGATTTAACTTTATTTTAGTTTTACATCCATTTTCCCCCATCTCATGTTTTTTGAAGCACGGTTTTTAACTAGATAACAGAATTATGATGATGAACATGAGACTCTTACTTAAAGTCTATCAAATTTATTTAGAATGGTGATGTGTGATATATTACTGGAATACAGCCCAGAGTTAATTGGGTTTTTCATTTTTTAAGGATTCTGGAAAAGCTGTCAAATGAATCATATCATCAAGACCATACTAGCTGTTGAAAACATCTTGGTGACAAAAGATTTAACACATCCAGGACAATACCAAATACACTCCAAAAAACTAATAGCAATAGCATGGTTGTTAATACTCTAATGTTGGAAATTCCCATTTAAGACTTGATGGGGATATTTTTTCATTACCCAAATGAGTGTTCTGACCCACAGACTCTCTGCTAGTCACAAAAGCATTGCTTACATCTCTCTTTATGGAGCTGTTTCACCACTACATATAGCGACCCTGATATGAAGCACTCTGAGTAGGAAAAACAACGTGTGAAAAATATGAATATTAGGGGAAAAAAAACAACAAACATACTTTAGATAAGAAGCTTATACTGTATATACACAGATACAGATGACAGTTTGTCTCTGTGTCTCTGTGTTTTTGTTTTTGCTGTTGTTGTTTTCATGTAGAGATGTGTGAGCAAATATATATGGACCAGGAAAGTAAATACAGTGGTTTATACATGCAGTTAGAAATTACTGAACATTCAGAACATACCTAGTTTTAAGTCTTGAGGGCAAGTCCTACCGTCATTTAAGTGTGCCTAAATAGCTAAAAAAGAAACCCCTCAGAATTAGTGGTTGTTTTACAAAACTCTTAATTTTCTTGTTTAGATTATTTGGAAGCATCAATTTTACAACTGAGCATTCCAAAATATTATTACTTTAATTTCAGGTTGAGAATAAATATCTCCTTTTCTATGTCCTCACAAACTGTAAGCATTATAAGCTAATATGTATGCACGGATCCAGGGTTCAAAAAGTCTATTATTTACATATTTTTGCTGGCACAACGTGATCTACTTTTAAATCACAACAAAGGAAAGCTTTTTTTGGTGATCATTACATTACAGGGCATACAATAAATGCAGGACATCTTGTTTCCATCCAATATTCACATATGACATCAGAAGCAGTAGATATGATTTTATCCTGTACAAACAAGAATTTGTATTTCAGGCCTTTTATTTCCAGATGACCTAATAAAAGGAAGATTACCTCTTACCACACTGTATTCCTCATTCTCATTTATGAAAGCAACCCTTCTTTAATCTCTCCATCAATTTAATTATGAAGTGTGAAATTGTCACATTTTAGTACGTTATAATCCTCTCTCTGATAGCTTCATGATTTGAACTTTTAATAGTGCATCACTGGAGAGAGGTCGACGTGAAGACCAGTAAACCTAGGCAAAGCATTCACTCTTTGGACCCAGTGGTGGGTAATGATGTAGCTTGATAACCAAGCCAGTGTAGCTTGATAATACTAGCCAAGGCAAACACCACACATCTTTTTCATGCAGTGGGATCTGCCTGCTCGCCACCTGCCTGTCTCCTGAAAGAAAACTGTGGTGAGTACACAGCATGCTGCGCTGGGGCAAGGAACAAGGACTACACTCCTGCCCGTACTGTGGGGCTGAACTCTCATTTTAGTGAGACTCGTTGCAAGGGAAAAATACAAGTGCCCCACCCCAAGCATCCTGTCCTGTTTCTTCTCTTCTGTTTAAACACCCGCGTGTGGGAATACGTTAAAAGATTTCTGCAACCACCTTGTTTGCTAGAAATATCTTTAGCAAGTCAACCTGAAACTAGCTGCTGCAGTATTTTCATTAACTGTTTCATTGCCGGGAGTTTATTGAGATTGGTTTAGTGGGTAAAGGTGAGAAAATACTTGAACTTCATTTGCCCAAGCCTCCTTATTTGTTTTTAGGTCACTCCTGGTTTACCCTCCTCACCACTGCTTCTGTGGTGGGCTAAAAAAGCACTATCAACATTCAGGCACGTATAGCATACAGCATTGTTTATAAAACTTCTCTGACCAGCCAGTGCCTCCTGCTCGCCTGCATTTCTTTGGACATCCTCCAAATTGCAATACCATTACTAGTATACTTAAGCTCATACAAAGTTCTCAGCCATTTCCTCTCAGGTTGAGAGGTTGTTCTGAGGTTGTTTGAGGTTGTTTTGAAATTGCCAGTGTTGGGCAGATAATTGTAACTGAAATGGCCCTGTATATGTTAGTGTTTGTGCTTTCTGACCCTTCCAAAAGCTGCCACGAACACCAAGTACTAAAGACTGAGAAACAAGGGAAGCTTTGATGTGTAAACCTCAAATATTCATTTTCACTTTGGATTTATACAGAAGCTTCGGTCATTTCATATTTTGCCAGGATCACTTCAGTGTGTACATATTACAGATGGTCAATGTGTAAAATAAAAATTTACTTTTATTTGTAAGTCCCACCCTTGTACTGAAGATGCAAAAGCATCACTACCAGGAAAGCTGGAGAGATAATGCTTCAGATAGGGATATAACACCCTACAGCTCTGTTGATGTAAAAAAGGATTCTGGCTTTTCCATCATTAATATGTGGCAGTAAATATGAGCAGTGCTGCTAGCTGGTGAGACACGTGGGAAGGGTTGCCAAGGCACTAACACTGCATATTCCTTACACTTCAAAAATCCCAAGGATTGTCACAGTGGCAATGTGTACAACCAACTTCTACAAAATAGGAGTATGTTCATCTGCAGATTTTAGAGTCTTTACAGCTGTGTATCTCCAGGACCTACATGATACAGATAAGTGATACGGGTGCTAGTCTGTTCTAAAAGCAAGCTGGAATACTCTTCCCCTCCTTCAAAATATACTGAGTTTACTTGTGGAGGCAAAATTTGTGTTGCTGTTGAAGTGAAATTTTATTGAATTACTTGTTAGCACAGAATGACTTAGCATTTGGCTGTTGGACTTTTTCACAAGTGAATTTCTCATGTGGCTGTGAGAAGGTTTTATGCAATATAGGAAACAACTTGTAAACTATTTTGACTGAAATTCCAGGTCTGTGAGCGTGTCATGTTCTGCATGACACTATATAGAACAGGCAGAAAAACACTTTTTTTTTTTTTTTTTTTTTTCTATTACATATGCAAGCGTACAGTTTAAGAATGACATAAAACTACCTTTGCCTTTTGGGATGAAGGAAAGGAATTAATCATTTACTTCTCATGAGACAGTGTTACAGAGTTGAAGGGCAAAGAAGTATTAAATGTGCTAGACAAAATAACAAACTAAAAATGATGTAGAATATGCATGACTTTCTGTTTTAAAACCTATGTCTAACTAATACCAACACACAAGATTTTAAATCTACACATAATATAATAGAGCATGTGAGTTTTATCTGGTAGTATCTATACACAACACAACCACAAAACTCTGTGCTATAAAAAATACATTTCTTGGAACACAATGCCCGCAATTCACTGTTTTCATATTACATGACAAAGTCAATGCTGTTGGAAAAAAAAAAAAAAAAAAAAAAAAAAAAAAAAAGCACACTATTTTCAGATGGAGCATACACCATAGCCCATCTCCTATATCAGGGAAAGGTCAAAATGTCCTGGCAATTAACTATAAGAAATTATTTCAGGCTTGGTGAAAGAAATGAAATCTTCAAAATGATGGCACTTCTACTTAGATTAAAAGGCTGTGCTTGAACATACTTTATACAGGGAGGGAAAAACAACTTTTGCAGTAAGCTGCTAATAAGCAAGTGCCATAGGGTTTAAAACCAACTGGTAGTTAATGCCAAAATGTAGAGCCAGCTTCTAGCAAGAAGGGTAGGAAGTAACACCTTGACCAGCAGTGAAGTCCAAAGCAATCCTGCCACACACTCAGTGATGCCTGGAGCTCACCCCAGTTGAATTGCATCAGCTGTACTTGGGATGGGGAGGGAAGAAGGGCTGTATCAGTACAATGAAATCACTGCAGGTTGGCTTTCCTTCACTGATTTTGATCCCATTTCCACATGGACCAGAGGACAGCAAGACTGCAATCTCATAGAATTCTATATGTGTTGCCCAAAAGAAAAAAAAAATATATTGTCCAAAACTAATTCTGAAAATAATTAATTGAGGACACAAATGTCACGTAGCTTAGTGGCACAATTTAAGTTTTCATAGCCTTCATTTGGAGTTTACAGTTTCTGTCCTGTTAAAACAGAGCACACTATTTCTTTCCATTTGATGCAATCTTTACATGAGATTAAGCATAAGCAAACAAAAAATCAACCATGGTGGCAGTGGGAAGAGCTTTGAAGAGTATAACACACAGTGTGCAACTCCCTTCACCAGGGTAAGGCTCTCATTTGCCAGCTCAGTCCACACTACAGGAGTATTCCTGAATTCTTCAGGGCTACGGAGCTCTCACATAGCAACATCCATGAGCAAGGCTCTGTCTCAGTGCTGGCTGGAACCCAAGACTCCTTGCCAGGCCAACAGACAATGACCTGACCTCAGTTATTCGAGCCTCTGCCACCTTGGCCTTGGCTAGATGATACATCTTGGGCAAGAGACCTGCAGCACTCTGGTGGCTCCAGCTAGCCAAGAAGACAGCAGATCTCTTCCTCCACAACAGAATCTATCGCAAGCACAACCTACTGGTTTTAGGATTTCTCCTGCAGCTTCCCACAGAATGATGAATGTGCTAAGTTTTGCTCTGTAAGGCATTTCATGGCCTGGCACTAAGGTCAATACATTTCCAGAGAAAAGACCATGGACAAGAATTATACAATGAATGCTACATGGTAAAATTAAAACTCACAGTGGGGTAGAGGGCTTTCCCAAGGACCTAATCAAAAATAGAAAGTGCTTGACACCCTTTTCTCCCAAATGCAAAGCATATTTCTTCATGTATATATACATTTGCATGCCACAACATATGTTATTGGACAAAAATCATTAAACAAACCCATGAGATTCTAACATGCACATTTCTTCTTCTGTAGAGTGGATTAAAAAAAAAAAAAAAAAAAAAAAAAAAAGGCATTTGAGCATTTGAGTAGTCATGTTTTGCTTATTACACTTACAATAAGGTTTTCAGATACAGGTACACCTAGTTTGAATAGCAAGCATTTGCTTTATTCTGTTTTTCTACAGTTTCTATGCAGGATTTCTTGACACCTTAAAAGTTATACACTTGGTTCTAGGAAAAAAAATTAGCTTCACTCAGAGACTAAGTAATTCAGATATATGGCATACAGCACCTAAAACAAAAGCCTAATATCAACAAACTCAGAAGTAGATTTTATGACTGTTAAATATGCATGTTGCAAAAGATCAGATTTACTGTTTTGCTCATATTGTGTTAGCCATTTATAACATTTGTGCACTGAGCAACATAAACTTATTTTATGGTTCTTTCATCCTTTCACAGAGGATTGTAGACTACTAGACAAGCAAATTCAATGTAGAGCTAACACAAGGTCTTTCTGGGATATAGGCATTGCACATGCAGGGGTATTATTTCTGATGGATACTGCTCTTTTAAAGCCTATTCCTGATCCATTAATTTGTGAATTACATGGCAGAGTAGAGACTGTGAAGGGCTTAATTTCAGTTATATGGTTTTTGTTGTTGTTGGTTGTTTTTTTTTTTCTCTCAAAAAAGATTTTTATCCAAAAAGTAAGTAGGACTAAAAATAGTATGTTGTCTTAGATTGACTCTGACAGGTCTGACAGAGTTTAAATTCTTATCAAAAGGTGAGCTGTGGGGCCCATCCCCACCTATAAATAGGAATCTTCATTCAACAAAGAAAAATAGCAAGGAACAATTCTTAGGCTTGCTTCACTCATTACATGGTTACAAAAAGCATTGCAGTTGCTGTGGAATAAAATTTACAGTAAAGAATGAATTACAGTAAAGAATTTATGCAAATAAATTCTGCATAAAGATTAAAATAATTAAAAACAAAAACAAACAAACAAACAAAAAAGCTTTCTGGCAACATACTGGAAAACCGGTTTAATGGGAGCCACAATGCAAAGCCTTCTACCTCTACCTTGTTAGAAGTTACTACTGACAGATTACTTTAAAGTTGATGAGAAATTAGTCTAAAGGTCCATTTTACTTAAAAACAGTATTGGTACTTTTGCTCATGACTCAAAGAAGAGATCAAACAGTGATGAGCAGCCTTATGAAAGTATTCTTACCCCCAACATCTAGGCATGTTTTTCACTATATGCTGCTCCTCTCAAGGAGTGAAGTATTGGGAAATTTCCACCACCATCATATGTCAGTTTTATAGATAATAACTCAATGTTTAGAGCTATTATTTATCTTCTCCTCTCTTCTCCTTTCTCTTTTCTTAAAGCAAGGAAAAAAAATCCAACAGCCTTCAAAAATAAAGGGGAAAAGCTGCTAGTAAGCTGAAAAAAAAATATGATAAAATTCTGACCTTGGGAGTTTTTGGATACAAGAGGCAGCTGTGAATATTGCTACTATAAAGAATTTGGCCAAGTGCTTGTAGTACAATATTTAAATAAATCCAGATTAGCTGCAATTAAGAGATCTGTTTATTGCTGACAGGGTGTGGCAATATGTAAGAAACTCATGGTATCCTGAGAGGGAGTTTCTTAACTTCCTTCTCATTATATCAATGGTTTCTGTTTCACAACAAAAAAGTGTGAAAAAAAATGATGACATTTATGTTCAAATTTGTCTTGCAAATAATACTGATCCTCAGTATCAGCTAAAATGCAGCTCGGCTGAACTCTGATAGGACCATAATCTTCCTTAACTCGGAAAGAGCAGGACCCATGGAATTCTTCCACGCGTTAACCCAGGCATTACCTGATGAGGTGGAGTTAGATCTTGGTTTCTTGAAGTTTTCACAATATTTTCAGGCATTACAACTGATGGTAATGTTCTTGCCATAAGCGTAGTTGTCATTAAGAGATATTAATTTAAGACTAGGATAATAATTCTTTTATCTCTTTTAATAAACTTATGAAGTGAAGAGCAAGGTCTAGTTCAGAATCAAACCCAAACCAGCCTGTCTCATAAGATTGTGTCTTGGCTTTCTAAAGAGACTTCTTTACTTGTTAGCAAATCTGTGACAGTTGGAGAAAACTAAAAAGGATTCATTATGAGGTTAAAACTGTCCAAAGTCCAAAAAAAAAAAAAAATCGTAATTTTTTTTAAACAAGCACTCGCATGAAACTGTAGGGAGAAATGGGAAAAGCTAACTAAGGATGCCTGAAAACATTTCAAATGGAAATTGTGGATTCTACACACCACCTCTGAAAAAGACAGTCATCAGTGTACAAGCAAGCCACATGCATTGACCAAAGTTCTTATTTTATTGGAGATTGGATGGATTCATTTCAATATACGTTTTCTGTCCCCAATCACATATTTAAAACTGATCTAATTAAATTGTTTTGATATCCTAATTTGAGGATCAGTCACAAAACTAATTTAGTACTAGTTAATAACTTACTAGACTTCATCTGAGCATAGTAACAGACTGCATGTGCACTCTTAGAACCCATGAAATTAATTCATTTAGACCGCTGTGAAATTGAGTTGTTCGATCTAGTGATTTCTGCCTTGTGTTTATGATGGGTTGCTGGAATGCACACAGATTTTTCCCCACTGACACGGGGTGGAGACATGATATTAAGGCACTGTAACTCAATTTCATGTCTGACTACGTATAAAGAATTGAACTTACATGGCTTGAAGAGAGATTCACATTGTCAAGAAGGCTATGGTCTTCTTTAGGCAGCAGATACTTTTCCAAAAGGCAGAATATGTTTAACATTCCTCTGCTCTAAGGCTTTGCAAACACATAAGTGTTACGCTGCCCATTTTAACTATAACTGTACAGTTAAAATGCACTCATTTTAACTATCTTTGTGTAGTAAAATGGTACATCTGGTTTTCTGTTTTGCAGTTATGCTGGTATTAGCATAGCCATACTGACATGGTTACTTCTATACAGATGAGAGACTGCTTCATCATTATCAGGCATCTTTAGCCCTGTGTAATTATATCCCCACTTGTGCATTGTAGCTGTTGTCAAAATAGTTGGACCAGCATAAAGAAAAAAACTATTTGTTAATTAAGGAAGGTCATTCTGGAACAATTGGTGGTACCTTTCAGGTGGCATGTAATCTAGCTTTCTCAGCCATAACCTGATACATTTATAAGCCTCTTTATGGGTAAGGAAAGTGAAAATGAGAAGCTGTTTTACTTGCAAGCAGCAGGCAGTATCATTCTGTTACAAATGCAGGAAAAATACGTGGAAGGTAGCAGAGAAAAGACAGCTAAAAGAGAGACTTTGCTCTCCAAAATGCAGAAATGACTCACCTCCATAGAGTGCATCATTATGAGATGAGCTATCTCTACAAGAAAGTGCTGACCTAGTGTGGGAAACTAAAAATGTCTCGTACTTGATTCCTGAAATTCTACTTGTTTCAGGAATTATATGTTGACAGCTTAAGTTTTTGCCTGCATTGAAATAGCTGGCTGGTTTTTACTGTTCAGAAACTAAGTCCAAATATTTATTTAGATTAAAGATCTAAAACAGCTATTAACTTGTTGAAAATCTGTGAAAAGCAGATTCCCACTGCTGCTCTTTACTTCCAGGACAACATCTAGTGTTTGTGTTGTTTGAAGGCATGTATCTGTGTTTGAAGACTGTAGACGTCAGTGCTGCTGGTATAACATATAGGATTTTTAAAATAGTGTGGCTGTCTATTGCATGCACTTGACTTTAGTGCCAAGACTAACTGGTTTTGAAATATGCCAGTGAAACAGACATTGAGACCATCAACATTTTTCCCATTACTATACTATAGAGACCATTAGGATAATGACAACCATCCCAGAAGAGCACTGATACATTTCCATGCCAACACACTTTGACCAGAAGCCTCGTGTGCACTGCTCTGAATTGCAGCAGGATCAGGCTCCCCACTACAGTCTCTATTGACCCAGCCAACTACTGACAAGCAGTGTCATTGAGGAACTGGCCCTTTTCCAGCTTCTAGAACTTCTTCTCTCCAACAAGCCAAGAAAAATTTATGAAGGAGGCACCCAAGCTCCAGAAAATCCTGCAGGTGCTTTGAGGAAGAGAATAATCAGCTGGGGTTTCAGAGTCAAGCAAAGAGAAAGGAGTAGGGTGGTCACCAAAGAGTCCATAGACTACACATTTGCAGATGCGAAGCTGCATCCAGTGTTCCTCTGAAAATGTGAACTTTTCTTTCCACCCCTGGGACATCTATCGGTGTACAAAGACCAAGAGAAATGACTAGGGAGTCAGACTTACATGTTTGAAGATACTCTGGCAGCAGGACAGGCAGCAGAAACATGGTAAGAAACTGGCAGAGTCGTGATAAGAAAGGGACAACATAGATTAATGATGCTGTCTTGAGAAGGAGCTGTGTGAAGGAAGCTGAGGAAGTAGGAACCTCTCTGAACATCAGCTGATGAGGACTTCCTCTGATATTCTTCACATCTCCATAGAGGCCAGGAAGGAAATGTCCAATAGCAACTAAGACCCATAACAGATAAAAACATGGTTTTATTAGGCTAGCACTCAGGAACTGTCTTTCTATAAGATTTTATAGCATACGTTTCAAATATGGCTCAACATTCTGCAAAACATGGGAGGTGGGCATATCAGCCTCCTAAAGCATAACTTCATAACTTCTGTCACTTCATGGAAAAAAAGAGGGGGTTGGGGGAAGCAGGCTGTTCATCTAGTCTGGGTGGATCATCTCAGCAGATCATTTGGTGTCTGTGATATCCAAATCATGGCCTATTTATTTTAAATTCCAATGAAGGGCTAATTAGAGCTAATTATACTAGCACTGACGGTGACGTGGCCGTTCACACAAAGAACTTGGCAAAGACCAAACTCCACTTACACATAGGTCAGCAAAAAGAAAGGAGAGCGCTGCGCTTTGTCACATCTCATTTGGGTTGCCTTCAAAATGCTGAGCTAGAGGCAAAAGATACCACAGTTCATTTCCAATTCCCTGTCTAATCCTCTCACCCTTAATTTATTTTAAAAGTTTAATCAGAAGTTCATAAAGCTCAGATATAAATTTTTAAATTTAAAAAAAAAAAAAATTAAGCACCTGCAGGTAAGCTTTTTAAGAACTCACGGCAAGTCCAAGTTTCATTATGAATAGGGAGTTTAGCAGTTCACTTTTCTGCAAATGTTACAGTGATAAAATGTAACTTTCATTCCCTCACTGTTGCTTCAGGGATATGTCATTTATGGAAAATAAATAGAAGAGTTCTATCACAAAGAAACCATGCTACATTCAGGGTCAATGAAAATCTGTACCTCACTCTGGAGTTTCTAGCAGCATAGCAATAACTTTGCTGCAGAAATTGTCACTGACTGCTAGAAGCCTTTACACAAATAATGAAAGTACTCGTAGCTATTTTTAGTACACAGATAATGTAATATTTGCAGAAGTAGAAACCTGACTAAATGTGGGGTTTACAATTTACAGTGGGTTGATGAAATTGATGATATTAATATTCTTTAAATAAGTCAGCAAGCTGGTGAATGTGGATTGCTGTAATGTTCTTGGATTTCCAGAAGTCAAAGTGTTTTGACAAGTTCTCTCTCTGAAGGCTCTTAAAGAAACTATGTTATCGTAAGGATGAAAATTCTTTAGTAGATTAATGATTTGTTGAAGCATAGTAATAAATTGTTTTCACCATGGGAGAGAAGTGATCAGGGATCTGCACTTGAACTTATTCTCTTCAGTACATTCATAAATGATCTGGAAAAGAGGATTAATAATGAGGTGGCAAAGTTCGCTGATGATGCAAATTACTCAGAACAGTCAATACTTCAAAAGGTGTTGTTATGCTGAACACTGAGTGATTCAGTAACAAAAAAGCACACATCATTTAATGTCGATAGACACGAAGTAATATACATAGGGGGAAAAAATACCCTAATTGCACATGCACAGTGATAAATTATAAATAAATTATCTCTCCAGGAAGAATCCTGGACTCCTTGTTGAGATCTCTCTGCAAATATCTGTCCAGTGCTCTCTGGCAGACAGCAAATGCAAGCAAAAGGTTACAACCATTACAGAAGGGAAAGAAAAAAAAAAAAAAAAAAAAAAAAATCCCCAAAATATTGCACCACTGTATAAACCCAGTCAGCACCCACATCCAAAACACTGCACATAGTTCTGATTGATCCATGTTCAAAGGTTTACTAGAAGTAGGAATAGCAGCATATGCTGGACCACAAGGATGAACAGCAGTATAACCCTGTAACTGTTTGAGGCTGGATGAAAGTTATTTTCTACTAGGAAAGAAAAAAATAAATAAAAACTAAGAGGAAATATAACAATGGTATATAAAATTAAGAACAGCACAGAGATAGTAAGTAAGGAACAGTTGTTCTCTGTTTCTTGTGTCATAAAACCTAAACTGCAAATAGTGCAGTTTAAATCAAACATAAATATTTTTTTCACAAATTTCAGAGCTATGTTGTATAGTTTATGGCTATGAGAATGTTGTGGATAATAAAAATATAAGTGGGTTTAATAAATAATTAGAAAAATCTATAGAGACAGGATTCAGGAAGGGCTATTAAATATATACTGCACTTAAATCTACAGTTCAAGGACTATGTGCATTGCACACAGCTGGAAATGGGGGAAAGCATCACTCCATGCTTGCACTGTTCCTATCTTCACTCCTCAGAAACAGTTAAGAGACAGTATCCTGCTCTAATTTAGCATGTCCATTCTTATGCTATTATTTAGACCCAAAAGCCAGAAGTTTCATGATCTAATTATATCTGCCTTCAAGAAACAACTTAAATTTGGCTTCTATTTTCAGCACCAGGCAGAAAAGCCATTAAATCTCTTTTGCAATATGTAGGGGCTGAACAACGCTGGCAAAAAAATATTAACTCCTTCCTCCAGTAAGCATATTTTGTAGTGCTGCATGCATCCTTTCTGAATGCAGAACAAACTCCACTCCCTACTTAATCTTCTTCATCTGACAGTGTATCCAATTGATCCCTCATCTTGTTTTTTTTTATTATATTATATTTTACTTTACTGATTTTTGCATATAAACCAAGCTCTTGCATTGTCAGACAACTGAAAATATATTAAATGTAATCTTAAGTCACATTGCATTGCATTTATAAGTAATATATCCAACTCTTTTATGTTCTCTAGTACCATTTTATTTTCTGAAGTGAATTCTATTCACCTGTGTATATCCAAACATTTCAGAGCATGAAAGGTACAAATCATTTGCAGGTTAGATGTCATACAAACATATTGTATATTTTCAAAATCATACTCACCAAGCTATTGGTATGAACAATTTTATTGATCTGTTTCATGGAAACCACAGTTTCTATGGCTATGAAAGCAATGTTTTAATCATAAAACCAGTAGTTAGATTAGCACATGAAGTTGCATTTAAAAATTAGTCTAGGTGCCTAAGATAGGACTGCACCTTAGCACTAATGAGAACACAAAGTGTGCAAAACTAGCCTCATCTGTGACTCTTCCCTAAGCAAACTTATGCACAAATTAAACTGGAGAGAGAACAAGAGTTATAGATAATGACTGAGCTTTTTAATAGAGTTTATATGCTTCACTTCCACAGCATTTTAATGAAATTTGAATGCCTAATTCTTCTGGGTTCTTCTAAAAATCCCAGTCTGCATCACCAGATGCATAAACTATGACTGAATGCTTGCGTTTAGCATTTTCTAGTCACAGCGCAGATGAACCACATTCCATATAAATTATAAAATGCATCTACAACAACTGAGTAAAGCACAGGAAGGCCTGGATTAACCCAAAATACAAGCAGTGATTTGCAAAAACTGCACTTCCTGGCTGGCCTCAGAACATAGAAAGCAAGGAAATCATTCTCAGAAGGCTGGTTCTCAAAATAAGCCCAAACTCCATTTTCAGAAAATCTAGAGCCTTTTATATTGACTTTACAGCAATAGGAACAGTGATGCAAGAAATGTGCATTTTCCTTCTTTATTTCTTTGTATCAATGAATCCAAAATGATTAAGCAAAGCTTGTGTAGATACATATGTTCTGCACAGGACAGAAACTCTCTGAGCAGTAAAGGGTAAGAGGAACATTTAGCAGGAAGTCTTGCGGAGCAGCAGTCCTTCAGAGATGCTGAGCTCCAAGAGCTTCAGGAGCACTGACACTGAGGAAAATAAAAAACAATTCAGGCTGACCCAGTCTGAATAAACAACCTTAAAGACAGAGCTTCTTAGACACCTTAGAAATAAAATGCTCCTTTTAACTTCTGTATATCCTGTAGAGCTTGGGATGGGGAGGGTGACTTTTAGGATTGGAGACTGTTATTACAATGGATACAGAAGCTAAACATGAATGTTACACAGCCCCCAAGTCTCATTTTTTTCTTTGTTCTTTTCAGCAGGTCTATTTGTTGAGGGATGGATTCTTATTGTTTAAATCAACACAGTGTTAGCACGCTCTGCTTCTTCATTTTGATAATTGATGGCAAGCTTCTCAAATGGATGCAGAAAGTATTCCTAGGTAGAATTTTTTTTAGCATGGCTTCCTGAGGAAATTGAGCTTGCGTGCATTATTCTGTCTCTCTGTCAAGTCTGTTCAGCTTCAACTAAATTGAATTGAGTAGACATTTTTAAAATAGTAAGATCTTAAAACAGACATGTACAACGTTTAGCACATCACAGAATGTAGCTCCCAAAGTCATTAATTTTTGTTGCTCACAGAGGAGAAGGGCGGTCAGTTAGGTTCAGCTGGAAGTGGCTGCTGACCATACTGGACATGTACCGGTTGGCAACCTAGGATGCCTGCATCTCCCCCACAGCATCTGCTGGGTCATTCCTGGTCATTAGGCCAAGCTATGGTAGCTAAAAGACATAGGGAAAACTGGGTATAACACCATGGTGAAGGAACTAAGGGGATGTAAGGAATCTTACTGTGAGGACACAGAAAGATTGGAAGGTATCGTGATGGAGTGCACTTAAATGTGAAGAACATGGGTATACCACACCTCAAGAAATACAAAGCAAAAGCAAACCACTCCTCAGTAGTTCCACCATTTGAGGAAGTATCTGGATCTATTGGGTTTTCCCCTTCATCTCTCTCAACCCATCTATCTCCAAGTTTCCAGACAGACTTGCTTTAGCTTGCAGCTCATGTGTACAAATCCCTGTGCAAGCACAACAAGCTACAGGTAGGTAGGTATTCAGTGACCTATTAGAAGGTGGGTACAGCATAAGCTAATGACATGTGGTTAACCATATATATATCATAAGCCAACGTTATATGTGATGCAAATCAGTGATGTGATAAACTGTATGATAGACAAAGTAAGGTGCCTTCCTTGATAAGCCAATGCGTATATGTACACGTGCAAGTGACAATTCCACTTGCACACAACAAATAGCAATTGCAAATGCGTCCCTCCGTTGGCCCCACAAATGACAAAAGAATACATGATGGCTCGTGTAAGACAGAAGCTGCCTTTTCTTCACACACTTAAGAAGAAAACATGATGTTGATGAAACTGCAGGTCTCTTTTCACAACGTAGTGGGATGATAATAGGTGTCTGCTGACAGCCTCAGTTTCCCTTATGGAAAGAAGGATATTGTGAAGCAAGCAAGTACTTTTACCCAAGTGCATCAGAGACTGGTGTAAGAGGAGAGCTGCCTGTCAGCATGCTCACCAGGCAGGACGCTGACAGACCAGTCTGCCTGTCAGGAGATGATGGTGTTTGCCTGGCTTCCACTAACGGCTTGAAATCCCTCTTTCAGCTCACTGCTGTTTGTAACGCAACTGAACCCAAACAATAAGAACAACTATTGCATCCTCCCTCTCCAGCATGGGGTACGACCTGTACTATTACTAAAGCTTCTTATTTTTGCCTTGGAAGGACGGGGTTTTTTAAACAAAAGGCAGAGAGCACTGCAGGGAAAAAAATAAAATTAAATTAAAAAAAAAAAAAATCAGAAATGGGAGGCTACGCTGCTGCAAGCACAACAAACTCTTTGTTAGCTGTTCCACACCTCCAGTAAATAGGCATTTGAGCAGCATGTGTGGCAGCCCTGCAGTTCCATCAAGCATCAAGACTAAAATCAGCCAGTTTTGGAAAAAAAAAAAAAAAAAAAAAAAAAAATGGTATTTGTCACCTATAACTCTTATTGTGGCAAAAAGAAGCTGACAGGATCTTTATAAATCAGTTGAATTTAAAGCAGAACAGGCAACCTGCCATCTTGTATGTGATAAAGGCAAAAAGGAATTACCTTGCCCATTTAGCACTGTATTCTTTGGTGAGTTGGGTTATGCCAAAACAAACAAACAAACAAACAAACAAAAAACCTCAGCCTTGAAGAAATTAGGCTAATATGAACACCAAAAAACCCTGTGATGCCTCTGTTCCAGGCTCTAGTAGTGCTAGTGGATTGATTATATGATTACATGAGATACGCCCAAATGATCAAAATTAGGAACTCAGATATGCCTACATGTCATAATGAAGAGAAAAGCAAGAAGACCTCAGAGTCCTTGTTACCATGACTTTGGGAAGAAATAGCCTTACTACTAGCCTTACTACTAGCAGCTCTCTAAAAGAGAGGACTCCGCACAGAGAACTGGCCCCATCTCTCCAAGGTTTCATTACCAGCTACACCTGTCTCCAATGATTCAGAGCAACATGAAATTAAAAAATCCGGAATTAACCCGGGCAATCAGCCAGCTGTAGCCTTGAATCATGAGACTTTATTTTTTAAGTCATTGTCTTGATGCAGAGCTGAGTGTGTGGAACATGTTGAGGGCAGTGAGAGCTTTCTGTTCTCTTCCACAGTTTATGAAAGAAGGGAGTGACAAAGAACAAATATAAATTTGCAGATGTACGGATTGCGCAGTAGAAATGAACTCCACAGCCATCCACACAGATACTCTACGCTCACAAGCCTGTTCCCAGAGTCAGATTAAAGTGTATCCAATTGGATTAAATTCCTAGCAATGGCAAGCTTACCACCTACCTACACTGGGAAATTATTCCTACGTGTAATCACCCTCACTGCATCTTTATAGTGATTGAATTTTTCAAGCTTTGATTTCCAGCCATTGGATCTGTTCTGTCTCTTTCTGCAAGACTGAAATCTATACTTGATTTAGTTGTTCTTTTGTTCCCACTACATTTGTAACGTCTTCTTATTGTCTGAAGCTCTACTGGCCACTACTAATTCCTTTTTGCCTTTATCTTCTCCAAAAGTCTTTTATGTTTTGTAGATTTAATTTTCATTCCCAGTTATGCCCCCCTTTTCCATATTTAACATATTGATTTCTTGTTTAATTATCACCTTTGTGCCTTCTTTACTAGACTAGCTTTCCTCTCCAAGGTAACTTACTTGTGTGCTCATTAAAGCATAGCCTTAAGAACACCCAGCAGGATTTCCTTGAGAAGTCTCATTTTCCATTAAAATTTTCACTTCTAGCACTCAGTTAGGGAAACAAGATGTTCCAAAGATCTGGTCGATTTTACGTTGCACATAATACTGCTGCCAAAATCTGTTTCCACAAAGCAAAGGGTACTGCAGTACCTGTGAGTGCTGGTGATCAGGAGCTGACACTGCTCTGTGCATCAGAAAGCAGCCCAATACAGATTTATCTCATGCTCAGAGATATCCATCTAATGATATCCTTTAGATTTTCATAAGATTTAGAAAATTTAAGGTGTTTTTGTTCCCCATGATGTTCAGAAAAAAATCCTCATTTTGGATTTACTGATGGTAAGGCACATTTGCAGACAAGTCCTAAAAAGCAGTGCGCTCCATTCTGACAGAATTGGCACCCTGCACGCCTGTAGCACATGCCTGCCAGCCATGCATTTGGCTTTGCTGTTAGTAAAATAGAGGGAAATTTGTGCTATTTTCATGCTAAGCTATAAACTCCAAATTAATGAATTTCATTTGAAATTTTGAAGATATTACGTTTTTTGGAGATGATCTTAAAAATATACTATGGTCATATTATTTCCTCCAACATACTAATCAAATTAAAATTGTCCTTGTTTTTCATGTACTGATATCTGCAAGTGCAATGTAATGTGGAGAAGTCAACTGCACACTTTTTATTGTGCAAGGAAACTGCCAGCATTAATGGTGTTTGCTGTTGGTGTGGGTTTTGTTGTTGTTGTTGTTGTTGTTGTTTGTTTATTGTGGCACTTGGGTTCCAAAATAAAACAAAACTAGCAACGAATATTGATCAACTTTTTATTAACCAGTACATAAAAGATTATACCCAAGTAGTTGGTGTTAAAGAACTACAGCATTGGAAAATATTTTTAGGTATTTCCTGGCTCCACTTAGACAAAACAAATAGATTTCACAAAACGTACTTTATTGTATAGATAAAGCTATATGAGGTACAAAAAGAATAAAGAGGCCCAAGTACCACTATGTTCAAAGCAAACAGTACTACAGTAAGTACCCTTTTTAAATTAAATTCAGGTAGCCCCTACTTACTCACCAGCACTACCAAGATGGAAGCATTCAAGTCATGACTAATCACCTCACTCCAGGCAAGTTCATTCACATCAAAGGAAAGAAACCTAACGCAAAGACATAGTATGTCATAAAGATCACACCAGAGCTGGGTGCAGTTTATTCTTAAACATTTGGGGGAATTTCTCTGGACTTCTGCATCTCTGAAGTAAAACAAGAAGAAGAGAGAGTGCACAGGTGACAAGTTAGCAGAGGTTAACTGAGGAGGCACTTGCAACTCCTCACCTGAGAAACATCAAAAGTATATTAAACACAAATATTACCATGGCAACAGGAAGTTTGAAGGAACCCCAGAATACGTCACAGCTTGCTCCAGCCTCCTCCCAAGGGCAGCACTCAGGGTTGTGAGCAATGTGGATCCAGCTCTTGTAAAGATGTCAGGAACTGAACCCAGGTGTCCCAAGCTGTGGGTGAGCACTGAAGTCATTGGGCTTTAGGGTAAACTAAGGAGAGCGCCTCCCTTCTCTGCATGAAGTTTCGTGACCTTCTGTGCTTTGGTTTCATTATACATACTCGAAAGTGAAAACATATTTTGAGGGTTAAAAGTAGATGTTCTTTTGACAGAAAATAAACTTTGCATGAAGCTTAACAAGGACACATATCTAGGGCAGCATTATTCCGGGCAGTAGTGGTGGCTAGGTCTGACTGGCAGGGCTGTGGGAGCAGAAATGTGCCGGGAGTGTTGGAGGATGTCGAGCTGACCATGAGCAGGCCCCGTGCTCCTGCAGTGATGAAGGCAGACTGTGCCGTGGGCTGCCCCGCTAGGCCTGCAGGAGGATGTGGCCATACCACTCTACCCAGCACTTGCTAGGGCACATCTGTGTCCAGCCTTGGTCCATTTAGTTCCAAAGAAATATTTAAAAAAATCAGATGGCCCCTCAGACAGTTGAGGGGGGAACACTCATCCAACAATTAAAAGGTTGTTGTAGAGGAGATGGAGGTTCTGACAGAACAAGAAGCAATAGGCATGAGCTGCTTCAGGGGAAAACCCATCCAGATATAAGCCAAAATCCTTCACCATGAGAGAAGTGAATGTTGAAACAGGTTGCCCAGAGAAGTGGGGGCACCCTCCTCCCTGGCAATCCCTGGGCTTGGCAGGCCCCTGAGTATCTCATCTAGGCCCTTGGAGCAGGTGACGTCAAGAGCTCTCTTCCAGCACAGGCTTTTCTACGATTCTGTAACTATCAAATTTTTGTTCTCACTAGGAATTAAAAAAATAAATAAATAGATACTCGTTGCTATTAGAAATATATAATTTTTAGTTAGGGCTCCAAACTACAAGGCAGCCTTGCTGTGTAGTTTTAGTTCAGTTCTGTCAATGTGTTATCTCTCTCTCAATTCACTCTCAATAAGGACTTTCAAAGATATTGTTATAAACATTGTAGGTAAATGCAATTAGAGACAATTAGCTGATTTTTGATATTGTTTATTTTATGCCTTGACTTGGTGATAGTGGTAGGCATTTATCCAATGCAATCCTATTTATTTACAAAGCATGTACACTATGTACTGTTTCCCTGAACACAGTAGGAAGCAAGCAGCAGGAGACGGTTTCGTTGCTCGCAATTTCAAGCACCTCTCATTTTTTACTCAGGGTCATGTTGCAAGTAGTCCTCAGGCTGATGGACTTCCTCATTCCCTTTTGTGTGCACTTCTGGAGTGCTCCTGCCCCTCAGACAGACCCCCGCACAACCACTATAAACTTGATCCCATTATTTTCAGGACATCAAAAAATTCTTCAGATCATCTAGCTGAGGCATTACCATGACTAGCACACAGTTTGCTCAGCAGAGAACAGTTGAGGAATGGAAACTATTACTAAGTAAATGGAAATTTAAATATTTTGTTTCATTTTGCTTGCACAGCAGGCCTGAAGCAGCTTCAGAGTGACAGGGTACAACTGCAAAACCATATATTTATATGCTTTTAAAACACTTACCTAACCATTGCATGACAGTGATTACAATGTCAGCACTATGCAAAAATCTCTGTACTCTAATTACAAAAGAGATATAACTTACAGAGTTCTACTCATAGTCAAAATCAGACCCGTCTTTCATTTGCATTGTTTCAAGACTGAGCTCACTGGAAAGATTTTTGGGACTAATTCTATTCACAGTCTTGGGCAAATATATTGGGACATGCTCTGAAGAAAACAAAAAATCAGTGCCAGGAAATTTTACAGGTAAAAAAATGTCAAAGTACGAAATAAAAGAGGAAAAGCCAAGCTACCCTTGTAACCTGCATCACTTTAATTCATGTCCATGTCACATATGTGTATTTATCAATGATAAAAAATTGGTTACATATGTTGGAACAAAAAGTAAACAATTTATAAATTTGGAGACTGTATTTTCAACCCTCAAAGAAATTTTAGCAGATAAACTAAATTTGAAGCAGGAAGGAAGCCCTACCATTGTATACGGTGCTAGCCAGGGCAAAAACAAACATGCAGGTTATCACAGCAAGATGCCACATTGGTGTGTCCCTCTAATCAGCTTGCCTTGTGAAAGCATAACATCCAATGGAATACCTTACGTGGCATTGCTCATTATAAAAGGCTTGTGACAAGACATATGAAAAATGAAAATTTTGATAGATGCAATATATTTGTCCTTATTTCTTCCTCCGTGCTTCAAAAACAGAAAGAGGAGAGCACATTTTTGTTCAGCTCCTGCTGTAATTCCCTCATTGTGGGCACGTACAGCCCTGATGTCCTTACTTAAGAAGGTTGTTTGTAAACTTGAAAGAAACTACAGGAAAAACTGGTGATATGGAAATCTTGCCTTACGGTTAGAAACTAAAGCAGCACAATGAAATTTGCTTAACAACAAAAGAGGGCTGAGATGCCTTGATCCCAGCCTGTAAGTGTTTTCATTGAATGATGTCCAGCACTAAAGGCTTTTTTAATCCTGGAAAGATTCAACAAAGGAATTTGAATCTAAAATCAGACCACAAATAAAACACTTCACCTGAGTGGGGAGTGCTGGTATAGATGTGGTAGACTCTTTGTTCTCTGAACTCTTTAAATATGAACCAGATATCTTTTTAATGAAGCTCACCTTGAAATAATGGTTTTCAAGGAACAATGTCAAGGCAATGCTCTGTGGTCAATATTAAGGTTGGGCTGGCTTAGGTCACCAAAATTAAGGCTCTTCTTGTCTTAAAATCTCTGAAACAATTACATTGAGACATGCTTGTAATTCACTCCAAGCATATTCTGTAAATAACTGTCTAAGTTTTCCTATACCCCTATCAACATACTGAAAGTTACTTTCTTGTAAATGGGTAATTTTTGTAAAGAAGATTTGAATGCTGTTCTGGTACTCACATATTTAAGTAATTACAGTTTAACTGAGATGCAGGAAATATAGAAATTCAATGGCTAATCTGCTCAGCACTAGCTGCAGAAGACCTGCAGACGCTAACAAGTATTCAAGTAATTCTCCAATGTCATATCTGCCTGAATTCCTGGTTGCTTTTTATAAGAACTAAGAATCCATAATATTCTACCAGTGTTTAGCTATTGGGTATATTAGTTTATGAGGCTGAGCAAAAACCAGACTTTTTAAAATTAATTTTCACTAAACCCCTCACAAACTCAAACACTGGCGAGAGAATAAGAATGACAATGCACATGAATATTATCATGAAACATATATATTTATTACTTTCTGATTTCCTCAGCACTTGACAGTCTACTTGATAACCATTGAATTTTCATTACTTCCATTGACTTGATCAAGTCCTTTTAGTTTGGAACATGAATAAGCTGAAAAGTGGAGAGACAAAATAAAATTTCCTTTCATAAAGCATTTGTCTTCATACAGAATTCACCAGCATAATTACACCACTCTAGTTGTGATGGTATAACTCCCCATGTGGACGCTTGTATTCTACAGGCATTTATACAAGATTAAAGTGTCCACAAGGCATAATTATATTACTGTTGTCTCTGTTTATATGGGCTAAATTTCCTCATATAAAGAAGACCTTTCAAAGTTGAAAAAAGAGGTTATTTGGAAAAAAAAAAAAAAAAGAGGGGGGGAAGAGAGGGAGAAAGAGAAAGAAAAAAATAAGAGAAAGAAACGAAGACAAAGAAAAAATGAAAGAATGAAAAGCCCTTTCATTTTTTAATGTATAAAATTTATAAGCTTTTTTTCTCTTCAGTTACAACACATTACATAGGAATGCACAAAAAAGATTACAAATAGGAAAACAAAGCTTCCCTGGATGATTCACTTTGACTGACCTCCAGTCAAAGCACACTGACCCAAAATTATATCACAATTACTCAAGGAGATTTATCAAGGTTTGAGAATTTTTAAAGATCTAAGTAATTTTCCCTTTTAATATCATGGGTACAATTGATTTGTGGCATATGTGAATATCAATTCTGCAAAGTGGCTCCTGTAAACTATACTTAAATAGTAAAATGTTTTGTGCCACTGCATAAAAATGGATCTGGGCTCTCAATACCATAATGACAGAGGAAATGACATAATTACAGTAGATTTTCTGTTCTCTTTATAAAAGATGAGCATAATAGGTCTGACTTTTCCCTGGTCTCTTCACCTTGTAGCTATGCAGTTAGAAGGTATGACTTACAGTGCCAGACTTAGATTAAACTTGCAAAAAAAAAAAAAAAAAATCTAAACACACGCAGGTAGAAGAATTAGCAATTAGGTTATCCAAACAACCCTAATTCTTCTTAGTAAAACACTGCATAAAGGGTTAAAAATGTAGTTTGAAGAAATACATTAAATTTAATTCCACATTCCCCTCAGGTTCTCATTATAGCAGAAAATTAAGGTTTCCTGGATGACTTTATGTATTTTCTTTTTTAATATTTCATTTTATTGAAGTACATTATTTTCACTACATTTCCCAGGTTTCAATGATTCTTTTGTACTGCAAATGCACTCTACAATATTTTAGCACAAATATTCTAATGCATGCATTTTTTTACATATTTCTTGGCATAATTTTTCTTGGATTTCTTTTATTTTTTTAATTATTAAAAATGTTATAAATGAGCCCAAGGAAAGAACCACAAGAATAATACAGTTTTATTAATCCAAATATACATGGTGAAAGAGGCATATTGGTTTTCTGTGTCTTTGTATCATCACAATAGAATGAATGGTAAAAAAAAAGATGAAGCTAAAATTGATTCAAAATTGATCAGTAGATCAGAGAGATGTAAAGTATATGAGAGGACTTGAGAGTTCTTATTTCTGAGTCCTGACTGGAGGTAGGCATATTTAGAAGGAGGAAGGAGACAGGCAGCAAAATAACTGAAAGCTTCACTATCAGTCACCCTGCACTGTTCAGAAATTCAACGTAACAGCTTTAAGTAAATAAATAGATTAAAAAATGAAAAGAAAAGAAAATCCCATGGGGAACATTCATCTGTGGTATGGCAGAGCTGAGTTCAACTCTCTTCCTCGTTGCATCCAGGCCTTCCTCTTCCTCCTCCCAGAGGCATGGCCTCATCTCCTGGCCAGTCTCAACGTTAGTGCCATGGGTGCTGGGCTATTTCATAACAGATACTGCACACATAGGACATAAACGGGAAGACGAGCATCCTTCCCAGTGACCAAGCAGTTCGGACTGATTGAGCTCTGATATCGCACTGGCCAGCCTTGGAGTTGACTTCACCTCAGTTACTGGATATATAGTCATAATTAGTTACAACGATACAGTTAATAGCTTTCTTAATTTCAGTCTGTATTTCTTCAATTCTAACCTGTACATAAGAGTGTGATCAGTCCTACAGCGAATCTGAAGGATCTGTATCGCTAATTTCTAAGATAATTCCTAATTAAAGCAGCAAATTTCTTACAGAATCCGTTGAAAATATTTTTTATTGAAACAGTGGGTGTTCTTGTAAAATTGCTGAACATCCATCTTACATTCAAAGAGGAAATAGGGTCAAGTAGAAGAGAATATATTTTCACAAATACATCACATAGGTTGTCTTTGCTTTTAGTACAGCACAGATGCCATGGCTCAGAAGGGGAACTTGCTCCCCCATCAGCTTCCAGAGTTTTAATGAGAAAACTTTGCCAAATCTTCCCCTAGAAATTTAAAGCACAGACTTTTACTGTCTGCTGAGGTGCAAACATACACTCCTGTTTAACTGGCTATGTGATCTGCGCAGTCCCGCAGAGGGGCAGATCTCGCTTTCTTGATGCAGGAGACGCAGGCTACCAACAGGACACCATTCAGCATATATGAGCTCTGTTTCAAAGCTTCCCTGCTCAAAAATTTCCAGAGGTCTCCTTGGGTCTCCTAGCTGGTCTCTTAAATACAGCCAGATTATGGTCTGCAAGTCTTTGGATCAGATTATTCCAACGCTGGAATCACCAGGCAGTTGCTCATAGCACGAGTTGGTTGTACCAGTCTCTGGACACCTATCCAAAGATTGTGAGATCAAGCCCTAAAATTTCAGAGGTAACATCACAATATTCAGGCACACAAATACACGCTGAACATTCATGTAATTAACAGAGCTGCCTCGTGTGTTCCGTACAGCAGATCCCAAACTTACCCCCTGAGCTGTGAACAACACCTTCATGTTTGGTAAATAGTGGCAGCTGTGTGTCTGAGCTGTACATAGGAAAGAAGCTGAGAAAATGGTGATCTGACTACAGCGGTACACACGGCTGGACACGCTGTTCCTCTGCACACAGCAGATAGGAAAAAATCAGCAGTTAAACCTTAGCAATCTCTATCCTAGGAATCATTTTGTTTTATGTCCTAGTAATATAGCCAAATTAACCAGACATATTATGAGGACTGTTAAAAATGCTATCTGATGCGTGAGTGCACCAGCAACAACACAAGCTTTAAAATCCGACAAGCCATTTTGAGAATTAAACAGAGATTGACAGTATCTCTATTTTGTAGTGCCAACTTTTTGAACACTTAGCATTTGTCACAAAACATATGATGGTGTTGGCAAGTCCCCAGTTAGCACTGGTCCCCTTTGTGAGAGCCGCTGCCCAAACAAAGAACGAGATACGGTCTCATCCTCAACAAATGTGAAGTGTGTGCTTGCTCCACCGGGGAATTATTGCTCTCCTGGACGGGATGTGGAAAGCATGCAGGCTTCTGCAGCACACAGAATATAAGCTCTTCACAGTTTTGTAGGCTGTACACATGGAGCCTTTCTATCATTTTTCAGCAACTCAAGCTTACATTCTATCTACGGACTTGCAGTAAGATGAGATTGTCACAGTGTTTAAACCTTCAAACAATCTACGCTGCAAATCTGCCAGCCTCCTGTTCCTCAGAATGTTTCATCTCAGCTAAAAATGATCAGTTCAGAGGGATAAGAGCACCGAGGTGTGCAGCTGACTGCAATGCATTCCACCAGGCAGCCCTTATGAATTTTTTAGCTGAACTTTCTTCTGTCCTTGTTGTTCTTGCCAACCACACGCAGAACATTTTGAAGACAATAGCAATTCCCCTGGGTTTTACACGCAGAAGCACTATTCAATTCCCAACAATTAAAAAAATAAATCCTCCTTCTAAGCTGAGTTTCATCTTATATTTTCCTTCATCTTAAATTAAAACTAATATCGAGAACTTGCACTGCACAGCTGAGAAGCTAGCAGAAATTGCCACATTCAATTAGGACAGCAGGAGCAGCAAACTAGAAATAGGATTTCATTCACTTTAATTCACTAGTTGGTTGCCATAAATACTCTTCTGTAAAACACGGAATTCTGAATGCTCCACAGACATTATTTTCCTTTCATGAAGATGTTTGTTTACTTTGGCAGTGATTCTCTTGGGAGAAACTCTAATGACTTCCACTACCAAAAAAAATCCAAAACAAAAAAGAAACAGAAACTGCCACTAGCAAGCAAGAAAATATTAGTCTAATGTGCTGGTTAAACTCCGGGGCGAAAAGGAGAAAAAACAGAGTAAATCACTGGTTTGCATTCCTGTGAACAGAACCCATATCCTTCAAGTTCAGCAGGCAGCACAGCCCTCACGGTGTAAGTAGGGATTTGAATAACGAATAAATGCTGCTCGTCTCCCACAGATTTTAAGATTTTCTGCTTTAAAAAAAAAAAAAAATGGCCATAGGAAAAACAGAACAAAGCCAACTATGTCAAACCTTAATGTTATATTTTCTCTCTGCTTTAATTTCATTCTGATATACAGTGAACAAACAACAGTTTCTTTCCCATATTTCTTATATGTGGATGATTAATATTTTTTCTTTTAAAGAAAAAAAAGCATTGGAAAAAATGTAAGCTACTGTGACTCAACAGACTGCTCATTGCTGGAAAAGACTTGCCCACCTCCTTGGTAAGAATGCATAGCTATTATTTCCAGAGTTTAAAAAAATCAAGAACAGAAAAAACAGTAAACAAAACCCATTGATATAAGTCTTTAAACATCTTTTTGCTGTGAAATGTCAAATCCCATCATCTGTTTCTCTATATGAATAACCTGCACTCCCAGACTGCCTTCCACGCTTCCATGGGAGGAAGAAGTCATTAACAAAAATCAGCTTTAAGGTTAAGAGGAAGCAGCTCTATCAGAATTACGTTAGTCACGTATTTTCGTTACCAGTTAGAACAATGTGCTGTTCCTGGAGTGCACACGCAGGCCCATTTCAAAGCTTAAACAGGACAGCAGACCGTGCTTCCTTGCTCAGGGGTGAGCAGGAGACAGACCTGCTAGCAGAGAGCCCTTGAGGGCCCAGGACAGACAGAGCCACCTAAAGACATGGCTTAGGGAAAGGAGCCCACGAACAAAACAGAGAAGACAGAGAAAGGGAGAAGAAGGGGAAAAATAGTAAAGAGAAAAAGAAATCAATATATATATATATATTTATTTTTTTTTTTAAAAAAAGGGGGGGGGTGTTCTTGTAGCTGCAGAGCCTTCGAAGAAGGGTCAAACAGCAGTAAATCACTGTAAGTGGTGAAAAGCCTGTAAATGTTCTGGGCCCTGGAAAGAAGAGCTTGTTGCATTACAAGCAGCCTAGGATTCTCTGTGCTGAGCCACTCCACAACAAGAAGGTTTTTTGAAGTTGGTACTAACTGTGGCTATGTTTACTTTTAACTATACTACACACACACACAGGCAGAAAAGCAACTTTTAGTATTGGAATGAGAGCAAAGATAATTTTCATGTTAACATGTTATTTGCAGCCCATATTCACAGCCACTGTGATCTTCCAAGTAACTAATGGGAGGGAAACAGCAGCTCCTGGCAGCACAGTTATATTCTTTTTTTACATGTTAGGCTCCTGATGTTCTGGTGTTTGTGTTAATTTACAAAATGAGGAAACACTGAAGTAACTGTGCATGTACATGAAAGTCTACATGCCACAGTTAAATTTTTGTCCATTGCATGACTGATCATATATTCTCCAATTGTAATGTGCTTAGTAGTGTCTGATTATGAAAAGGCATGGATTCCAACCCCCAAGAACTCACTTTTAAAAGAAGCTAAACCCACAGACTGCTCAAAAGAAGGCAGCATGTCAGCACAATCCCTTTGGCATTTAAAACTGCTAAAAGTTTAGAGGTTTTTTTTTTTTATTCAAGCAGAAAAAACAGAACGGTGAGCCAAAATTCTGCCTTGCATAATAATACCCTGCCTCTAACACTGGCCAATAGCAGGTGTTATTCTACTGGTTTTATGAAAAAGCAGGAACTTAAGCTGTGCATGGTAATTTCTAGAGGAGGCAATAACCACTCAGGGGTAAAATTCAGAAGTACTGCCTTGATGATGCCTTTCACATCACCTAAATTCCAGCCAGAAGAGGTGTTTTGGAACCCTAGCAGTTTATCAGCTTTGTCTTTACGCTTTGTGTTGTATAGCATTGCTCGTTCAGTTTGGCACACAAAATTTCACGCACAAGGGATGATGCAAAACACAGCAAGACAAAATCAGCTGGCCATTGTCTGTACGGCACTGACAAGCCCAGGAGGGCTGTCAGCCCCAGCTCTGCCACAGGCCTCCTAGGTGAAGTTGATGCCTGGCACATTTGTTACAACGAGTTCACAGAAGCAGGTTGATTAACGGCTGCAAGAAGCATAACTTAGGTATATTGGGTTTTACCGATGTGACAGCTTGTTTTGCAACACCTGTTTTTTCCAATTTACATGGTACATACAGTGCTGTTGCACATGGCGTGGCACTCGCTGCTCCCGACATCTGCTGTCTAGTCAAAGCTCCTTATCAGAGCTATGTGGATCCTCTCTAGCATCCCCAGCTCATTCGGGTCAGGGGCTCCCCTCTTCGGGCCCAGGTATGGGGCCACTTTCCAGTGACAATCAGGGAACATGGTGTCTGAGCATTCCAGCGTCCCCTAAGCTCTGGAAAATACACGTCTCACAAGACCCTGAATAGCAAACAGTTGAGGTAACTGAAGCAAGCTTTTCACATGTTTAGCCGGTTCTTACACATTCATTTAGGTATCTGCTTTCACACGCTTTATTCCTTTCCTACTAGGCCAATGCAAAAATGATATCAAACCTTCACTGTACAGGGGCAGCTAAAAAATAAGAAAGTGAGAAGGAATCAAGTGATTTTAAGGGAGAAAAAATGAAAGCAACTGAGTATGAATGGCAAATGGTCAAAAATAGGGAAGTGGAAAGAGAAAATAAAGGAAAGAGCCCTTGGAAAACCAAGGACAGGGCCCACCACTTCTTGAAGGGAGTTGATCTAGTTGAGGAGAAGCTTGAATATCTAGCCCTGGCATACACCAAGAACTAAAGGTTTCAGGGATCCCATATCAGAGGCAGAAGGGACAGGAGCCCTAAGGACTCTTGATTTGACTCAGCACAGCCATTCTTGTTTGTACCAAGGTTAAGAAGCCACACGACCAAGGAGCACCACCAAACTCCTGGGTAAGAAACAGCCTCAATTTTTTTCCTCAAAATCACCAGAGAGAGATCAGGTTTCTCTCTTTAAAGGTACCTGAATTAGGGTAAGATGAATCATCCTTTGGTAGCACCTATCGTTTGTTTGTAGATGAGGAAACTAATTCAGAGTGGATGCTTACTTTATACATGATTAGAAAGACATGAGATTCCCCCCATGAAAGTTGTTTTAATAAATGTGCATGATTGGAGTAGATAGCTAACATGGTAGACAAGTTGTCATAGAAGATGTGAATATTCTTGTGCGCCAGGGGAGGTTGGAAATGAGGAGACAGACATTTCCTCTCAGAAAGAGCACTCAGGCATTGGGACGGGTTGCCCAGGGAGGTGGTGGAGTCACCGTCCCTGGGGTGTTCAAGGAAAGGTTGGACCTGGTGCTTAGGGACATGGTTTAGTGGGTGACACTGGTGGTAGGGGGATGGTTGGACCAGATGATCTTGAAGGTCTCTTCCAACCTTAATGATTCTTAAACTCTATGAGTTAAAAGCTCATGGACACCTCAATAACTATTCTGAGTGAAGATTTGCTAGAATTTGGTCTCAATTTAAAGGTGAGGGGAAAAAAACAATAGCCAAACGAGTTCCTATGCACTTTCTAGCAATAGGCAGCTGGCTGCAGGAGGGAGCAGCTCAGCGCTACTTCCACCCTGGTCAGATGCCAGCAAACGCCCCAGGTAGAGGACAGTTTCTGTTCGGGCTTGCAGATAACCGAACATCAGGCGCATGACACAGAGGGAAGGGGAAGCTGGATCCTACCAGTTCTACAGCTCCCCGGAGCCGTGTTTGTGAGGACCGGGCCATGAAGCAACGCGCTACTCAGGGCACTGCCAGTACTCGGCCGGCAACATTTCCACAGCATGCCATCATCGGCAGGGCCTCGGTCGGCGCCCTACGTTTAGTTACGTTTAAGACAGCTGCAGTTAGAACGGATGCCAACGTAATGAATAATGGTGGAGCACTGAGGGGAAATACAGCAAAGGAAAATATTTATCAGCTAGTCTTCTGTGCTGTGAATGTGTTTGTGTGGTAACCCTGCGAGGTGCCATGGATATACATGTATAACCCAACTATACACCCCAAACACACCCTCGTTCATGTCAGAGATGAGCACATACACAGAATTTTATTTAATCTGCATTTTATTCACATACAACAAGCCCACAGCAATTTAACAAATAAGAGACATTTCCAATGGCCAAGGGTCCACTGGCCCAACAGAAACCAGCCACACAGCTTCTGACGGCGGCCACTAACATATCGCTGGAGATGAGCCCGAAAGGCCCAGCCGCGACACGCCGCCAACGCTTATTTGTGTCCCGTGCCCGCCCCTTTGGGCTCCCCCCGCCGCCATAACAGCCGCGCCTCGCCAGCCCCTCAGCTCGTGCTACCGCGTCCCACCCCCTCCCCGCGCCTGCGTCAATGCAAATGAGGCTGGCTCGCGGCGGAACGAACCACCACCACACAGCCCCCCCCTTGCACCCCCTCCTATAAAAGTGGTAGCGTCCACCCCGCCCAACGGAACCCTGCGTCGTTGGGCAGCGCGAGCCTCCACCCCACGCGGGATTGGGCGGGGCTGCGGGCGCTCATGCATTATTCATAAGAGGGGCGTGGCCCGAGCCGGCTCATTACCAAGGTCGGGCGGGAGGGGCGGAGCGCGCTGTGACGTAACTATGACGAATGTTCCGGCGTTCTTAAGGGGGTTGCGGCCGGCCGGCAGCCGGTATTGGGGGCGGGGGAGGCGGCGGCGGAGGGGGGGAGCGAAGCGGGATCCCGCTTCGGCAAAGCGGCGGCGGCACGGCCGGCCTCCCATCTGCCCCGCGCGGTGCTCGGAGCCCGTTGCTCGGTGCCCGGCCCCGGAACTGTTGTGTAGCGGGAGGAGGAGGAAGAAGGGGAAGGGGGGGGCCTGCCCTGGGGGAGGCGACCTGCCAAGGGCTCTCGGGGATGATCCAGCGGGCGGGCGCGGCTGGGAGGGGAAGAGTTGCCCTGACGGGGGTCAATAAATGAAAAAGCAGGAGGGTGGGAGGGAAAAAAAGCGGATAAAATAGGGTTATTTATTATCGAAATGTTCAATATTTTTTAAACAGTACAGCGGAGGTTAGGGTAAGGGCTTTATTGTAGGAAGCGGGTATTTTTACGTAGTGGTCTACGGT
>NC_048896.1:81068792-81120109 GCF_011077185.1 Oxyura jamaicensis | reverse complement strand
GCCGGCCGGGGTGTCCTCGCCCGCTGTGCCGGGGCAGCCCCTGTCGGCCCATGGGGGACCGCAGCCTGCCGCCGGCAGCGGCCCCCAGCCGCAGCCCCAGCCCGCCGTGGGGTGTAGGAGGCGCTGGCTACGCGGGGTCCTTCCCCTCCCCGGCAGCCGCCTCTCGTTCCTCCTCCTCTTCTTCCTCCTCCTCCTGCCCCTTCTCACCCACCGCAACCGGTTCCTCCAGCGGCGGCGTGTCCGGTGTGCCGCCGCCCTCGCCGTTCCCGTCGGCGGCCGCCGCTGCGCATCCCCGCGCCATGCAGGATGAGCTGCTCCTGGGGGTGACACAGCAGCAGCGGCAGCAGCAGCCGGGCGGCGAGAGGCTGGGCAGCAGCCCCGCATCAGGACACCCCCCTCCCGGCCACCCCTCCTCTGACTTTAAACCCAGTCTCAGCCCCCACCAGGATTTAAACAAGCAGCAACCGCAGCAGCAGCCGCCGCCTCCTCAGCTGAGCCAGAAGAGGAAAGAGTTTAAGCAGCAGCAGCAGCCGCCGCCGCTCAGCAGCCCAGCCCAGCTCGGCAGCAGCCACCCCCTGAATAACCACCACCCCCCAGACTATCATCACCACCCCCCGCAGCAGCAGCAGCAGTTCAGCCACCCCACTGACAAGTACCAGCAGCAGGAGCACAGGCAACAGCAGCAGCAGCTCCAGCTCCTCGGCGGTCACCCCCCGGAGCCGCCGCCGCCGCCCGGGGACTACCCGCGCCACCGGCCCCTCAGCCCGGCCGAGCACCGGGGGGGCTCCGAGCGGCTCGCCCCTTCCTGCCCGCCGGCACCGGTGGCCGCCGACCCCAATGTGGGGGTGGCCGCCGCCTCCTCCTGCCTGAATCCGCCGCCGCCGCCGTCTCCTCCTCGCCTGCAGGCGAAAGCCAAGCCGCCCCCCATGGAGTCCCCCCCGAACAGCCACTTGCTGGGCAGCCCCGGGAACCTCCTGCCCGGCGGGCTGGGCTCTGGCTTCAGCAGCCTGCAGAGCCCGGAGATCCCCAGCCCCCATCACCAGAGCGGGGGCGGCTCCTCCTCGGCGGCTTCCCCTCCTCCTCCGCCGCTGCCCGGCTTCGGCACCCCCTGGTCGGTGCAGACCTCGTCGCCGCCTCCGCAGCAGACGCAGCAGCCTCCGGCGTCCAGCGGCGGCGGCGGGCAGATCAGCGCCATGCCGCCGCCGAGCCCGGAGTCCGAGACCAGCTTCTACCCGGGGATCCCGTCATCGATCAACCCCGCTTTCTTCCAGAGCTTCTCGCCGGTGTCTCCTCACAACCCGTGCGCCGGGCCCTTCAGCAGCCCCTTCTCGGCCGCCGCCCCCCCGCCGCCGCCGCAGATGAATTTACCTCAGCAGCAGCAGCAACAACAGCAGCAGCAGCAGAACCGGAGATCCCCTGTGAGCCCCCAGCTCCAGCACCAACACCAGGCGGCGGCCGCCGCCGCCGCCTTCCTGCAGCAGAGAAACTCCTACAACCACCACCAGGTACCGGGGGCGGCGGCGGGGAGCCCGGCTCCGAGCGGGGGACGCCCGGAGACGGGCACGCGAGGCGGGCAGAGGGGCGACGGGTGGCCGCGGCAGGTGGAGGGGCTGGGGCTGACGGCCCCTCCTCGGCTCTCGCGGACCCCGTTTTGTTTTGGGGACGGGAGGAGAGGTGTTTTTTTGTTTTTGTTTTTTCGTCGAGGCTCCTTGTCGCCTCACCCTTGTCAAATGGAGCCCGTGGTGCTCGCCGACCCCACAGCCCCTCGCGGCTTGTGGGGAGGTGTCACCCCGGCTGACACCTCTTGGCTTTTGCCCGAAATCGCTCGGATTTGTATCCAAGCGCAATACAGTGTTTCAGGTTGCTGCGGTTCCTCCGCAGATCTTCCTGAAGCGCTCCAACAGTCCCCAACAGTGCTAAAATGGAAGTTGAGGACGAAGTAGGGGTGGTGAGGGGCGGGAGGGCAGCCGACGGGTGCCGGTGCCTGCCAGCGCGCCACGGCCACCTCTTGGGCTCACCGTCCACCCGTTTATGAAAGGCCTAGGTTGGACAGGCCTCATCTTCATTTTTCCTTAATTCAGGCATTGCCTCGTGTCAGTTTTAGGCGGTGCAGCCGGCTGGGTACGGCATTTATTTTGATAATTTCAAAACTGAAATCTCCTTTCATGTGTGCCCCTTTGAGGTCTGACTTGGAGGTGTCGTGACAGGGAGCTGTTTGTCGGAGCAGCTAATGCCCTCCTCAGAGAAATTCCAAAGCCATTCTCTAACGCTGAGGTGGACAGGAATTTTCTCTCTGTTACAAGTTGTAGGTAAACAGAAGCGGTGCCCGTGACAGTATAACTAGCAATATTAGAGGCTTGTTAACGTTTGGCATTATCTCTGAAGGTTTGTTTCACAATACGGGGCTGGCCTCTCCCAAAATTCCAACCAAAGTATTCAAGTTTTACAACATAATTATCTATAATTATATAGAATGGGATGCTTGCCTGATTACTTGACCAAAAAATGTCTTTAGAGTTTTTTTTGTTTGTTTTCTCAGGGGAGAGGGCGTTATAATGTTTTATCTACTGCATAACGTATCAACATGCTTTAATTTTTTAAGTTACTGAAATTACAAGCTGAGGACTGCTTGCAGCTAAGCTTTGAGATAAAAGTACTGAATTTAGAATATGCTCCCCTCACACGCACCCCAATTGTACGCTTGAGAAAAGGCCTTTCCAAGAACAGTTGGATTTTAGAGCACTGAAGATAAATGTTCTTCGCTGTCAGTCAGGCTCAGTGGGTCCACCTCTTGGTAGTACGGACAACCGCTGTAGGTCAGGTTTTAGCACGAGTTGTGCTTTAGGAATAAAAACTTGTCACCTTGCGAGGTCTTTGCTCTAAAGACAGTCTACATTGTGGTATTGAGGAGCATAGTAATAGTGTGCTTGTTAGATACAGAAATCCTTTATACTGCTTCTAAATAGGGAAACTAATCTTTTTTTAAAAAAAAGTAAGCTGCAGAATTCCAGAGATAGTCCTGTTCGTTACTCCAGAAATGCTTGAGCCGTGGCTTCAGAATAATGCATTTTAATGTGGAAATGCTAAGATAGCTTCTTCAAACAGATTCTCTTCTTTGCTCTTATATGGTAATACTTAGTGATACTCAGCAATACTGGGAGAAAAATTCAATCTGCCATCTGAATTTTAATTTTTAAATACCTACTCACCGATCTCTTTTTAATAATGATAATTTAAAAATGACCTCCTTGAAATTTTTGTTATTTTTTCTGGAGATCTATGTAATATGAAATAATGTATCAGTTAGGTGGTTAAAGCCTGAGCCATTCTGTAACATGATTTTTAACCATAGGATTTGTCTATTGTGCACTTCTAAAGAATCCTACCAGTTACTGAAAGGGTAACAATCTGAGTTGGTTACACAAGGACTCTGGGAGGAGAGTGGGAATTACAATTTTTTTATGACTCTATATTAGATTTCCTTTTTTTTGCCTCGGTAATGAATTTATACAATATCAGAAAAGAGAAGATTATAGAAATCTGAATATTGATGGATTGGTAGGTTTTGGGTGTGTTTTCCTCTTTGTTTTTTTGTTAAGTATGAAAACATTTCAAGTATTTTCAAAATAATATAAATGAATCTTTCTTTTTAGCCTCTTCTGAAGCAGTCGCCCTGGAGCAATCAAAGTAGTGGCTGGAGCACAGGAAATATATCCTGGGGAGGAATGCATGGCAGAGACCATCGTAGAACTGGAAACATGGGAATTCCAGGAACTATGAACCAGATCTCTCCTTTGAAGAAGCCCTTTTCTGGTAATGTCATAGCTCCTCCTAAATTTACTCGATCCACTCCATCACTGACACCAAAATCGTGGATTGAAGATAATGTTTTCCGAACTGACAACAACAGTAATACTCTCCTTCCCTTGCAGGTAAGGATGGTATGTAAATGGTGTGTTCATAGTCTTGTGTAACATTTTGCCTTTGTTTGCTCTAAAGGGGAATTAAACAGTGGTTACTGTCCTGATACTTGGTTTGAAAATTGTATAATTGTATATAATTTTTACTATTTAATTGCAACTAACCCCAACGTTTTCATTGTATTCAAAAATGTGATTCTTACAGTTAATGAAGAATACTGACTGTCGAGAAAGATAGAAATGTAGCCATTGACACAGCAATAGAGGAGCAAAAATGTTTAATCTAGCAAGTATTTTCTGCCTATCGTAATGCTCATATTCTCATAAATCCATTTTAAAACTGAACATTTGTTTTGTTCACTTATCCTTGTATACAGATTTTATTACAAACTCTTGTAAATGGCTCTTAAACCCTTGTAGATGGCTCTGAATCTTTGTCACATTAGTCTTTTATTGATATTCTAGTCTGATGCTTGCATATTAGTGAGATTTTATTTTTTTCTTCTCCACATTCTACCAACTTTTATTTTTTGGCTGGAAGTGTTAAACAGCAGGATGTGCCTTAGTACTAAGAATCTGGGCTCATTGCCTGAATTTTGCTAGTGACTTTTTATGCAATGTTCGGTAAGTCACAAAGCTCCGACATCATCCGTTATTTATTGGTAAAATGTTATTTTTCCCGTACCTGTCTGTATTCATTTAGCCTTAGCACAATTTTTTGCTACCAAGAAATGGTATTTTGAATCCCAGTCTCAGTTGCTACTCTAACAATTTATATCTTTTGCGCTTTTTTTGTTAAAGTTACTTAGAACAGCTTGGGCAACTCATTTTAAAATGCATCTTTTCTAAAATAGCAGCGTAGTCCATGAATTCTGTATATTCTTTAATTTTGTTCATGCCTGTGTCGGCCTGAGTCAATCTCATGCTCAGGTATCATGTTCCAGCAAAAGTGTATATTAATAATATGGAAGGAAAATAATCAGGATGTTTCTTTATCCCCACATATGGCTATTATAGATGTTTTGGTAGGTTTCACTCAGAATAACCCAGACTTTAATTTGTCATTGTTGGAACCATATTTGAGCTCGTATAGATGTATTTGCATCAATTAGCAAGCTAATCCTAATGTGGCTGTAATAGCAGCAAAGGGGTGCTTTCTGGGACCTGAGTTCCCACAAGGTTTTGTGTTTTTTTTTTAACCATCTTGCTGGTGGAGTTCTATTCATTTGGCATGAGATGCCATGTCCTGGCTCTGTCTGAGTGAGCTCTGATATTTGCAATATTCATGAGACTAATGGTGTTTTGTGGCAATACTCAAGTTGTGCTGCCAAGCATATTCATCAGACCTGAAAACTTGAGAGGATTTGCCTGTCCTGTGAAGACCTGTTTCATTAGGTAGTCTTGCTAGTTGGAATATCTTAGTTGAATCATTTTCACACAGGTAGAAAGATGGAAAAAATGATGCCATTCTTCACACATTCAATCTGATCCGTTCAGAAAAACGGATTACAGATCAGTAATGCTTTGCAGTAGAAGGCTTCAAGAAGAGTTGAAAGTAAACATTGAAATGTCTTGTGATGATGTTAGCCTAAGAAACTGGGTTAAAAATATTAATGCCATCATATGTTGAAACTTCAGTGACGTACACGCTGGAACTCATGCAGCTGAGAACAAGTTGTGAATATTTTTACTTACACTCTTTACAAGGAGGTATGACTAGTGCTTCAAACTTCAAGAAGCTTCTGCGGTGGTCATCTGATACAGATGAACTAATTCTTATGTCTAAACAAAAGTCTTGTGCATTCCAACTATAATCTAAATCATTCCTGTGTACTAGGGTAGGAAAAAATACTTGAAATTCATCTCTAGAAACATTAATGTAATTTACTAGGTTTTCATGTTGGGTTTTTCTAAAGAGTCTCACGGATGGTGAGCATGTGTCATTGTTCTTGGTCTCATCTGTGAACACGAGAGCCACAGATTAAATTGACCGGCTTATCTAGCTGTATTTGTTGTAGATCTATCAATACTTAAATCTATTTTACGTTTATAAAGTCATAGTTGTAGAAATCAGTAAAAATACTCCTATTTGAAGGCTTGCAGTGTTACCCACTGCTATTGTGGAAACATTAGATGTTTCCATAAATTATTTTCTACACTTAACTTGTGTTCTTTTTTTTGAGTTATGCTATTGTTATGGTGGAGTCCTTGTAATGACTGCTAAATTTTAGAAGTCATAATGAGAAGTTAAATAGAGTTTAGAGCTCGTGGTGCTTTTCATCAGGACTCATGCTGTCAAACACCCATCCTGTTAATTTGTACTGTGCTTGTCTCAGTCCATAAAAGGCTGAGGTATTTAGATTGAGGATCCTTAAAGATACAGTAGCTATTTCAGAAGACACTCAAATATTCATCAAATTTCTGTCATTTAAAGTCTTACGGGAGAGCATTTGTGGGTATGTAAAAGTTCCCCATTTCTTTCAAGCTTCCACAGAGGGACTGCATCTTTGCATGCCTGTTGAACACAACCGCATCATTCGCAGTTTTGCAGAATGTTTTTCCACATGACCACACATCTTTGTTTTAACTGCAGTCATCATTTTGCATGGCAGGGTTCACAGCACCTCTCCTTCAAACTTCAGCTGGCTATTTTAAAGCTTTTTAGCCAGCTCAAGCTTAGCAGATGAAGACTTTGGAAAGCTGGTGTTCACTGACTTTCTGCAGATCATTAGTGTTCTGCTAAGCATCTTTGAAAATGTTCTGGTTTTGAGAAGTTTGAGTGGCATTCAGTGTCAGCTGCCCATCCAGTTGCCATAGAACAAGTACCTGATGCAAAAGAAGTAAGCTACAGAGGAATCATATACAAATTCAAAGCTTATCACTTTGAGATTTCTTTATTCTCTGGTGTTTGCATAGATAGAGGGGCCCCAATGTACAATTGACATGAATTCTGTTGAAAATGTTTCTTGGTAGTAACCTAATATACCAGTGACAATAAATACAAGTTAGTGTTACTGATAACCGAGTAACTAATCCATGTATATTAGTTATAGAGATGAAAGCAGATTTTCTGTACTTCATAGCTAAAACTGAAACATATGGCCACTGTGAATGCAACTTCACGTGGGATATTAGTGACAGTAAAGCTGCTTTTGCTTATGGCTGTTATGAAGGACATCTCTTGGGAATTTTCCAAAATTCAAGAGTTTTTCCTGCTTTTATATATTTTTTAATAAAAGTAGTTAAAACATCTTGGCAACTCTGATTTAAACATGAACAAATTAAGCCAATAGTCAAGTTTTGCTTATGTGACTAACTGTAATATGTTCCCACACCCTGAAGATCTTTAAGATAAGATAAACTACATTGATTAAAGCTCTTAATGTAAGATAAAATGATGCCTAAAAGCTTTAGCTCTGCCACACTGTTTGTACCATTATAGGTACTTCATATAGGGAAGGGATTATTGCTGTGTGCTGGAATCATTACGGAAGAATTAGAAATCATGTCAGGTATTGTGTAAATCTGTGTGTACACTAACTTAAGCATTTTAATTCAGTAGCCTCTTTCTCCTTAAAGAGAATCTAGGCTCCATATTTAGATAATCTAATTCTCTAGAAGAACATACCTGTCACCACGGGCCACGTACACCCCCTGGCATTCCATTTCAGGCACTTACATTACATGTCAAGAAATTAGGCAATATTCTCCTATACTTCCTGATCTACATTAGCAAAAAAAAAAAAAAAAAAAAAAATTAAACAATTGAGCATAGGGTGCAAAGCTAAAAATATTTTTGTAATCCATGATGGTTTTCCCCCAAAACGTGCTTCGGGCACTTCCATAGCCAAAGCAAGTACAGAAGTCAGTTCTGTATATTCTTTTTTTCATTTACATTCCTTGAATGAGGAAAATAATAAACCATTAAAAAAATATAATTATCTGCTAATCCTATTTTGATTGCAAGCTTAATGTTTCTCAATATTGTGCAAATAAGCTTATAAAACTACTATCACAGTTTAATAATACACATCAGTGTTTAAGTATTTTCATTCCAGTAAAAATACAGCATTGTAATAAAATTAATATGAATTTAGGTTCTGTGTTTTCTTTTAAATTCAGGAAATATATTGCATGTCCGGGTGTCTTTCACCTTGATTTGTCCTTCCTGTTTGTTCAAACAAACAGTACGTGCAATGTTTGTGGTCCTGAATGCTGAGCCTTATTATTCTACATTTGAGCACAGCTCTCCAGCTGGGTGTTTGTATGGCAAGGTACCTACAGTACATACTCTCAGAAATGCATTTTTTTTCCTTTTCTATATATTTTTGGAATTTACCCAAGAAAACAAAATACTTCCAAAGCAAAATGAATTTTAAAATTGTACTTCACAGCAGGTGTCAGTTTGAGGTATTTAATTTTAGCTGCTGTCACATTGCTTCTGTTTTACAATCACCTCCACCCAGATTATCAGATTCTGAGCGGGGCAGTTTGAGATGGTTTAATAAATGTTCTTGCATGTCTTAAATGACTACTCCGGATGATATACATACGAGCTAATTCTAGATTAAGTTGCTGAAGTTACATTCTTAACGCCATATTTAGACTCTTAAATACTGGCCTGATTATTCAGAAGTGCCAAGTGTCCTGCTGCTCTGGTTAAATATGGAAGGCCTTGGGAGTATCTACCTACAGAGTTCTTGCTCTTCAGATTAGTGTAGTCCAAACACTGATTTATAAGACAGCATTACCAGTTTATTTTACTAGGGTAATGCCTATAACAAAAGTGTCTTCAGGATTTCTGAGGCAGTAGATTGGTTACCTGGGACTGATTAAATATGATTAAAACTTATGCACAGGAGCAGATCTTTGTGTTTTGGGGACCATATTGAGAATATCCCTAACTAGAGAGAACAGTTTACTGACTGTCTTCTAACTTTAGGATCAAGACTTTTGGAAAAAGAGTATTGGCAGCTGCATAGCTATGCAAAGGAATGACTTAGCTGAAAGTTTTGGGGGCTTAACTTATGTATGTTTTTAAAACTTTTTCTGAACTAGGAATTCTCACCCCTTAAAATTTTTCAGTTGCACAGTATTAATGCAAGTCAAAATCAGAGCTAGGAAAATCGAATATACATATATATATTTATTTAGCAGCTCTGATATTATACCAGTGATGTATATGCTAAGTAGCATATCTAACCTCATTCTCTGTGCCAAAGTGCGTTTGTTCTCTAAAATTAAAATGAATACATTCTCCCTTAAGACTTGTCCAGAACTACTTTTACTGTATGACCTGATGCGTTTACATTTCAGTACTCAGGACTGTATAGATACAGTTTTTTTGTGTGTTTTTTTTTGTTGTTGTTGTTTTTTTTTTGGGGGGGGGGAGGTTCAGTAACTCTGGATGACAACTTCCCCTTCAAATGTCTAATTTATTGTTCTTTGTTATTTTGTCCAAGTTATTCATACACAAACCTCCTAGACTTGCCTCATAAGTCAATCTTGCCAAGCCTTTAATCATCTCCATAATGTGTCTGGTTTGCTGCCAGTTCATGAAAGTATGTTCTTGAGCTGAAGTATTCCTGTATGGATGCAGTAAATGCTGTTGGGTTGTTTTTTTTTTTTTTTTTTCATTTTTAAATACATATGTAGCTGAGAAGTAGGTGTGTCTTTGCCACAGAAACTGTTCTTGGTGCATTTTAGGCTCAATTTAGCTGGCTTACATTGCTAATTTTGTAATTTTAACTTTAAAGCCCTTTTTGTTGTCAGGTTGACTGTTCTCAGATGTCCACAAGCTATAGCTCATCGTTACCACTAATGACACTGTGTAAAGTAACCAACCTATTTAAAGTATCTACTTTAAGGCTTTATTCTTCATTTTTTATAGAGCTAAAATTGTAGTAAGTCGTATGTTTTAGGCTTCTCATCTATGATAGTTGCAGTTTCAACAAGGGTCTTGTGATTATAGTGTATCTTCACTAAAAAGAGAATGACTTGAAGCTTAGATGTTGGCAAGGATGATAGTTTAGAACATCTATTATACCTAATTTTAAGATTATTACTGCAAACATTAACATTGAACACCTGAACGCATTTGGGTACTTTTTAAATCTGTGAATGCTTTATTATGAAATCAGCTGTCATGTTCTAGTCTTAGATCATTTTTTATTTAGGTCAGTTTTAAGGAAAAAAATATTAAAGTTTTCATTTGGGAAGTGATTTTTTAAGAGAGCTTTTAAAAAATTCAGTTGATTGGCAAGGTCAAAGCTAAGCCAAGTCAAGACCGTACTCTAAAGTGATTAGAAGCTTTATGACTTGCAAGTTGTTTTTAGCCCCCATCAGTTAGTGCTATGTTTCTTTCAAATGTGAAGGGCCATGTAAAGGAACATATTGTAAACATATTTGTGTTTTCTGAATTCAATACCTATGTCAGAATTACAATTTTTTACCTTGTCTTACAGATCAGTTCTTTAATGCATATGCCTAAAATTCAAAGGTGTTTAGCTGCCTAACTATGAATATCTATTTTAGAGGTTGTGGTAAAGATTAGGAGAATTGTATTTAATATTTAATAATAGTTTCTGACTATGTATGTATTTGCTTTTTGTGTAAGTGACGATATAAAAGCTTAGAGAGGTGACTGGCACTGAGTTTCTGTAATTGCTTAGGCAGAATAGTCTTTGCGTAAATTGTGTGGATATATTTAGAAGTCCTAAATACACTGTGCCAAAAAAAATTATCCAACAATTTAGTGCTGAAAGTGGCTCTTCAGAGAAAGCTGCCATCCTGCCATTTGTTCCACATTTAGATATATGGGGGGAATATATTTGAAATGTGGTTTTGTATGGCATTGTCAAAAAGCCCTAGCAGTAACCCTATCCTCTAGATAGGATACTTCATGCTTCTAATGTATTGTGTATTTTGGTAAAAAAAAAAAAAAAAAAAAAAAAAAAAACTGCTTTTCTGTGAACTGGCTTACATAGTCTTAATTTCTGAGGTGACAGTTTATAGCAACGCTGTATATCAGTGAATCTGTGAACAGTTGCACCAAAAACATTTTCAGTTCTTCCCTGAAGGAATGCAGATGCAATTACAGCACTGGGAAGGTAGGTCAACCAAGATGCAAATTTTTCTACGGTTAAAAAGAGAGGAAAAGCTAGTGTGAGCATATGGAGTGCTTGGGAGAAGTTAACTTTACCAGCTCTGGGAAAAGCTCGTGTAATGTTGTGACATTCCACTGAGACGTGGACCTTCTGACACGGCCACAGTTTGCTTGCTTCTTAGTACATGACTGATGAGCCACGGAGGTGAGGGAAATGTGAAATATTTTACAGGAATTCATCCTTGGCAAAAGGGTTTTTAAGGAGTTAGGATGGTTTAAAAAAAAGTAACATGCACTTATGTATCGGTGCCTTCATGTTAGTGATAATCTGTACTTTCTTTATGTCAGCATGCTTGGTAGGCAATTAAAAAAAAACAACCTGGAAAAACCTTTAAACAATATGGAAGTAGTTCTGCTTCCACGTGCATGGAACGCTCTGTAAAGCCATCGTGTTTGGTGGGAGTACTTCTCGTGTTTGTTGCAGAGATGCTGGAAAACCACAGCGCAGGTTCCCTGCTGGAGCTGAACGTGCTCTAACGGTGTTGTTCCCTTGCAAAGCGCTGTGGACGTTTTTCTGCAGCAGAACTTTCTAGAAACCTTTGTGGATGTGACCTACATTATTGACATACTTAAATTCTGCTTTGAAATGAAAGCTTCATATTTGCATATGTTATACTCCTGCTCTTTAAAAACATGATGTATGTTTTTGTGGAACGTAAAGCAGCATTTTAGCATTATGAAGCTTAGTTGCACAAAAGTTTAAAATGAAGCTTTTACTCAGAAAACATCTCGCTCCTTTTGAGGTAATTACATTTCCAAAAGCATTGCAGTACAGTACATAGTTCATCAGTGTGAGTTGGAATTGATCTTCAAGGTTTGAAGGACTGATTACCTTGGTGTTAGCCAAGCACACAAGTGGATAGCGTCGTGGGTATTGAGACAGCAGAGTATAGTTCCTGTGTTGAAATCCTAAATTCACAAAATTTTTATATTGTGCAGGGCAATATAAAATATTTGTTTTCACTGTCAGAAATAAAGTAATACACTTCAAAGAAACAAAACTCTTTTACTAGCTTCATAGAAACGAACTGTCTAAAGTGTCGAGGACAGGGAAAGCTTATTGCTGCTTCCAGCAGCACGCGACCTTTCAGTTTGGCAATACAAAACTTGCAAAATGGAGAGGTGCCAGGGTGAAGTTACATTAACAATGTCAGCCAGTGCAGCAGTTTACAAAGGAGTCACAAACACATTGTTTTACTTCTCCATTTCCCCATAAGATCTGTGATCAAGTGAGCCACTATTAGGGATTTATAGTGCTGGAGCCCTTTCTTAAAAGCTTCGGCAAAGCAAGGTTAAAGTATGTTAACAGCTCCTTACAGACTCACAGCATGGCTGAGGCTGGCAGGAGTCCATCTGCTCCAGCCCCCGCTCCAGCAGGGCTGCCCAAAGCAGCATGCCCAGGACCATGTCCAGACAGCTTTTGTGCATCTCCAAGGAGGAGACCCCACAGCCTCTCCAGGCAACCTGTGCCAGTGCTCAGTCACCTGCACAGCACAAAGTGTGGTGTGGTGTTCAGAACCTCTTGTGTTCCTGTTTGTGCCCATTGCTACATGTCCTGGCACAGGGCACCCCCAGATGGACATTTATCTCAATGTTGAATGAGCAGTGATTAAAAAATAAGAAAATCTTCCCTAGTGAGCTGGCAATGATCAAATGTCACACACAGAGTTTTGTCCATTTTTTAACTAATACCTGTTCTTTTACCCCATTGGCTACAAAGGTAGCAAAGTCTGGTTTCTCTTTACTCAGCATGGGGTTTTGCAAGAGCGCTTACTACCTACCAAGTGGCTTTTCAAGTCAGCCAAATTTAAGACTTCATTAAAAATTATGAGATACCTTCTGAATGCATCTGCTAGGGGCAGTGGGGAACAGATGCGGTGTTGTCACAGCTCACACCTTCTATAGAAAGCAAGTTTGCTAGGGTAAGCAGCTTCTTTTCATAGGTGCTATTGAGAAATAAACCTGCAAGGGCATGGAAGCTGATGAGTCACTTCAGTTTCATTCTTCTGCTGCTTAGGACAGTCAGAGAACTGAATGAAAGTGAAGCAGTCCCCAAGTGAGATTGCTGGGAACTCAAGTACTACTGGAGATTTGTTGGCATTCAAACCACATCACCTCAGTCAGTGGCACTTACTCTGGGCCATGGCAGGAAATGAGAGAAACCTATTTTTTTAATTTCTCATTGAAATTATCTAAAGGCTTCCAAAAATAAATAATCAAATCAACATAGCAGATTGTTTACCCCATGAAAAGCCGTTACTCTTACGTGTTCCATGAGGGAGAGAGCTTAAAAAAAACAGCTTCTCCTTCTTTGTCCCAGTGTTGTATCACATTGACTAAACTTTCTAAGAAGGATGAAGGTCAAATGTTAGTTTCATCATGGCTTATTTTGCAGAGCTGTTCACAAGTCATGGTTTCTGACTCATAGAAAACATCTCTTTCAAAGCTTGCTTTTTCATAACCCATACATGAGGAGTACCTGCCTGCTGTAGGACGTACTTTGAAATTAATCTCTGTTCTGCTGGACTGGCATGGGAGGTGTGGGTTAGAAAACTGCTGTCCCATTATGTATGTACTGGCTTCAGCTTTAATGAATTTTAATGGTCATGGGATGGGTGTGGTGTATTTCATCCTACTCTGCTGAGTTACTACAGTGCAAACAGAGAAGAGATAATAGTAAAATCCTGTAATCGTGCCTTTAGTGTGATACAGTCCAGCCAGAAAGCCTTGCAAGTAGAGGAGATTAAGGTTTTACACAAACTATTTTCAGTCTCTGAAGGTATTCCAGAAAGGCCAAAGAAGTTTGAAGTAATCTTTTTTTTTTTTCCTGTCCGTACAACTTGGGTGCATTAGAAAATGGAGGAGAAAATGTCTTAAGCATAAAATTGGTGAAAACATGTATGATTTATTACAATAACTTCTATTATCTTCAGTGAAAATATTTTTAAGGTGTTATGGTAACTTTTTATTAATCTCAGTACTTGCAAAAATGTTCTCTGTAAGGTTGATAATCTGTTAGTAAGCTTCGTGAGGTTTTCTTTCACAGCTTAATTTTAATTTTGCAACCTTTAACCATTTAGCGTTGACCATTTGTAACTCAAGTCTTTATGCAAACAGTCTCAGATTAATGACCCAGAAACCAGGGAGTGCAGTCTCAGCAGGGGACTGAGTGCCTAGGCGAGATACTTAGCAAAGCACCAAGAAAATGCTTTCTTTCATATGAGGTGACTGTTCTTCTCTTCCTGTAGTTCCCTGGCCTACTCACTATTTAACTTCTGCATGCGATTAAATTGAAAGAGACTAATGGCTGGAGTTGCTCGTTAAACAACTGAAGGTTGAGCTCTGCTGTGGATCTTTAGAACTGATACGAGCAGATCCTCTGAAGGAAGCAGGGTATTAGAGAGATATATAGAATATAGATGCACATCTGCATATACAGAAGAGTTCTTTGTAGTGCATCTCTAGTTTTATATTTGGATGCTATTAAACTTACTCTTAACTAAAATATTTTAAGCTCTTGTATTACTGTCCATATCCGGAGTATCTGAGCGTGCAGCGTTTAGCAGGCACCTATGTCTTCCTATCGAGTTTCCTGTTAAAAAGTACAGAATTTGTATTCCAATACTAAGGATTTTGTTCTCTTTTAGGATCGAAATAGAATGTATGACAGTCTGAATATGCACTCTTTGGAAAACTCCCTTATTGACATTATGAGAGCAGAGCATGATCCACTTAAAGGTATGTTATTATGCTAAATAAAGAAAAAGGGTCATCCATTCTGCATATTTGAATTAACAGTGATTGCTAATTTAGATTCTAGGTTCATATTAAAATAGCAAATGAATTACTAACTCATATAAAAGGTCAATTTGTATTTTACTGAAAACATTGGTTTACAATTGATTAAAACTTAACTTAAGCTTTAGTATCTCCACAGATATTTCTTCCTATCCCCAAGAAATTCATAGGTTGATTTGTAATTGACTTTTCTGCTGCAGGAAGTTCTACCTCAGTTTGTAAAGACACACTGATCTGTTGGAGCTAGCCAAGAGAAGGTGGGAGGGGAATCAAAACACTTTTTTTAATCCCTTTCTTTGCAGTAGAAGTTGATAAGAACATTAAGTCCTCTGATGAAGTCAATTTTTGTCCTTTCAAATATTTTTTTAAAAAGCCCATGGAGGATAACTGCATATAGTTGTCCATTTTCTGTTAGTCTGAAGAAGTCCAGAAGTACACTTGACTTTAGCATGCGGGTTCCTCTTACCCTTCTGGGCTCTGTTGAAATAGCAAATATTTGTGGACTTCAGTATTAATTCCTCTATTCACTGTGCAGTAAGTCATTCTTTAGGATTCTGTTTTTCCATACTTACTCTCAGGTGGATTTTACCATTTAACTTTGTGGCTGTGAACCCAAGCCATTTTATTTGGCCTGATCAAATGTTACTTTATTTGTGGTATTATAACTGAACTAACGTAATCCAGCTTTAAAACTACCAAATACGTCAGGATTGCTATGCAGAATTATGTCTCAGTATTAAAGCAATCCAAAGAAAATCACATATTTTTGTATAGTTATTTACTCCCTTCTGTTCTCCATTTCTAGAGACTTCTAAGCTTAATATATACTACATTAGCACATAAGGGCCTGTGCTCTCCTGATGTGGAAGACACTTTGTTAGTCTGCTCATTTTTCTAAAAATGTTTGTAATCAGTTGGAAGATCTGCAGTATTAAGATAGCCTGTAATAGTTTGCTTTACAGTGTAAAGCCAAAAGTTGTTGTTTTTTTTTTTTTTTTCTCCAAACTAAAAATTTCTACAAAGCAGCAGTAAGTAGGTAACATCTTGTTAGTTAGTTAATTTTTCCTCCTCATTAGATCGGCAGCTGAAATCAAATTTTCATAGATGTTCTTTAATCTGACTTCTTATTTCATAATATCTACAGAAGATGAATTCCAGTTTTAAGAATTTTATCATTAAAGTCCACTAGTAAATTCAATTTCTGTCCATTCTATGTGTTAACAATACATTACTAAGTAACACACAGAGGTCAAAACCTGTGAATGCTAGCCTGGTGGTGACTGCTAAGAACTAAAAGCAAGTGCATGTCATCAAAGACAAGGTAACTAGTTAGCTCATCCCTGTTTCAAAGCATTGTTTCTTCAATTTGCCACACTCAGGTGGTGACTAACATTTCTTTGGTTATCTGAAAGCAAGTAAGTCTACAATCAGAATAGATATTAAAAGGTAAAACTGTTGTTAGGCTGAAAATTAGAGAATGCAGATCCTCTGTCATAATACGCTGCCAGTGACATCTCTCGCGTTCCTGAAAACCAGCCAGTTTCTTCACTTGTGTGCACACTGACATGACAAATGCAAGTGGTTGCTTTGCTTCCCCACCATCTCGCTGTTTTCATTTTGGTTTTATAATGCAGAAGAGTTCTCAGAGGCACAGCAAACACAGAAATGACCTACTTTTATTCATCTCATCATATTTTGCTACGATGCACTACATGAAAACTATATCTTTCCAATAATAATTTTTCAGTGAGAGTAAGACAAGACAAAGCTTTACGATGAAGTCAAGTATGTCCATATATAGACATTTTTCAAAAACTCAGTAAAGGTTCCATAGTTTTTCTGTGCTTTTTAGGGACGGGAGTGTATGGTTTCAGTCTGCAGTTGACAGACTTTATTTTTTTTTTTAACAGTTTCACCATCGCAGTGAAAATTCTGCTAAGTTTTATGTTTGAACTAAAACAGATGGAAGTCATAGATAGTGATGAATTCAAAGGAAATTCTTTTTTTTTTTTTTTTGTTTGAGTGCCAGAGAACAATGCACACACCAACTGAATTTAAATGGAATAATTGTGTGCTGTTATTTAAATAGGTTGTTGAAGATCTTTTTTATTTCCTTTGGAAGTTATTATTTCAATTGAAACGGCTACACTATTAGCAAAAAGACAAGAGAAATGTTCCTTATTGAATTTACTGACTGACGGTGGGAAGCAGAGAACACATCCAAGAATAGCTTTTCAGTTCCTCCCTATCCCTCTCCTGTTTAGTCACCGTTAGTTGGCATTTCTTTAACTTCCTAACAAGCTTAACTTTTTTCTTCTACAAACCGTGAAACACTAATTTTGTTATTTCAGTCCCTCTGGGTTTTCTTTTCACCACGGCAAATCTGACACTTATGTAAGAACCTGCTTGCATAATTCACAGGACTAAAAATATTACTAATTCTTACTTTTTATTCTTATAAATATATGACATGCTTTGCTGTAACTGAAGAATATTTTTATAACTAGAGAATATTTTTATGGCAAGTTTTTAACTAAATCTAAGCACACCAAGACAATGCATCTTTTATATCTGACCACAGCAGTAAAATGAAAGTCCCTGGAATTTTAAGCACGTGTTTCAGATTTAGCTGCTTACAATATCTGGAGTATGACTAAGCATCTTGTCTCAGATTTTGCACAATGCAGAACAGACACTGTGTGTACTAGCTCACAGCTTTGAGTTTTGCATTTGAAGACTGATTTCAGAAGGAAGTCTGATTTCACAATTTTTGCTTTCATGAACTTGAAAAACCTTTACTTCAAATATGATTCACAGAAAGCTAAATTTATGCCTGCCAAAAATTGTTTATAGATGTATAGTTTCAGCTTCACTTAGACTAAGTTTAGTCATAACTACAGAAGAGATCAAACGAAGGGAGTGATTTTTTAGCATTCAGTAAGACAGCTTTTCAAGGTAGAGGTGTACTTGAATTCACTAGTGATTGCAGCAGAAATCCTGATCATATTAAAATTAATCTTCCCCATGCTGTTTTCTCAAAATCAGTTTTATGAAAATGTACTTAACGTGTCTTTTTCCAATCAATACTTAACATGTCTTTTTCCAATCAATAGAATACAAACAGAAGTTAAAGATGATAATGATTAAAATAAATTAATTTGGTTTTACACCAATGTTCCTAGATACCTTTTTTAATTCTTCTATTAACCCTTAAAATATTGGAGGCTAAACAAAAATATTGGAATATTAGTTGTATAACTCTTTTCCAGACATAACATTCACGTGTACTACTTTTTTTCTTTAAACTATTTTCCCCCAAATATGAGTCCTTCCTGATGTCAAGATGTAGCAAACCTGGGTTCTAGAAACGTCAGAAGCAAGAAAGCCAAATCATTTGCACTTAAAGAGTTTATGGAAAAAATGTAAAAGAACTGGTTACATTTTTCATAGAACATGTGTTCAAATTGAGAAGCAGATGATTTGGGATTTATTATCTACTGTATCTACTAGAAACGTGGTTCTAATAAAGACGATGGTGATTTCCTTGTAATTTAATGGCTTCTCTTGTGTAAGGCTACTTGTGTATTGCTACTTTTCTCAATTTGCAACAGTTTTGTTTTTCCTAATCAGCTCACCTATAGCTCTGCAAGCTATATATAAGACAGTACAGACTTGAATTAGTCATACCTATGCCAGTAGGAGTAACAAGAAGGAGTACAAAGTTTATAGGAAAAACTAGTTCAATTTCTCTTCATGCTTTTTTGTGAGGGGAGGAAGAAAAAAGCTTTTTTTAGGAAATCTACAAAAATACATTTTTTCTGTATAACTAGTAGTAAAATAAAGTAAAACGCTAATGTTTGGCTTATGTGTTGGGAAAGAATAACTTCATGCACCTAGAAGCCTTTATGTTGCTCTTTCCTATTTTTATTTTCCTGTTCAATTAGTTTAGCTAAGCTTTTCAGGTGCTCTACATGTTTCTTTTAAAAGCAACCTGCCAGAGCATGCCCAGTGAAGTATAAAAAAAGGTGATGGTGACTGAACAGCACAATAGAAAATATTTTCTTCCTTTGGACATGACAAATTTTGTTTTCAAATGAGTTTGTTTTATATTTTGTGTTAGGAAGCAGTAAGATTTAAAGTTACACAGTTGCTTCCGAGAGTAATACAAGCTGTGCTCAGAAAAGTTTCTAAGGCTGAACAAAAGAGCAAGGAAGGAAAGACATCACTTTTTGTCATATAAAAGGCTTGAAATTCTAGTAAAAAGAATCTAATAAAGAATGTTTTCTGTAAGTTTCTTTCTTAAAAGCTGTTTGTGAGAAAAAAATATTCCTATTTAAGACTGTGATAGACTCATTTGCCTAAACAGATTTATCGTAGACAACACATTTGGCCTCATTAAAGCTTGCATAATTCTTACACAAGCATGTGAAAGTGTAGTATCTAGGCTTTCTGTAACTAGGTGTTGTCCAAACATGGTTTTCTGCTGTTGTCTTAACTACACCGAATCAAAAACTGAGCTTCCAGAAACTGCTGCAGTCCTCAGCTATTTGCCGTCTGTTACGTAGTCTGGGAAAAAGCTTAACTTGGAAGCTCTGTCTCTTCTGATCAGATCTACTGAGAAAAAAAAAAAAAAAAAAAAAGAAGGTGGGAAAGGAATTTGGGATTCTCAGTCTCTTCATTTAATCATTTAAGACTTTAAAAACAGAGGGAAAAAAAAAGGTGGGAGCAGACAATGAAACATCAAACTTGTGAAACTGAGTCAGCAATATTTAAAGTGGTCGTTATAGGTTTAATTCTGTCCCAAATGTTTTAATATCTGGGGGATTCCCAAAACACTTGATTTAAATAGAAACAGAAAGCCTGCATGTCCAATAGTAGATAGGAATTTGCCTTAGAAGTGAGTAAGCAGAACTGTATCTGGATGCTCAGAAGAGGCTTATAAAAAATACTTGCATTTTAATTTTCACTGCCCATATTTATAAAATAAGATTACAGAAGTGTAACTAAATTTCTTATTCTTTCCTCATCATTTGGATTTTCAAGACTTCTAAGTGGATGTAGTAGATAAGTTGGCCCACAAAAAATTATTTACAAACTTTTTATTTTTTTTCTTAGGCAAGAACGCATTGTCAGAAATACATACCAGCCAGTTGCATTAACACTGATCACATTTAGATGCGGAAGAGGGGATGAAATTTCACAGAACACCAGTTACATAAGAAATGTCAGACATACCTGCTTCTCCGCAGCGGAGCTATTTTGAATTGAGCCGTGATACAGTAGAATAATTAGTGGTAACGTGCTGAAGTTGCTAGACTCAGGCTTTCACAGAGAATATTTCTATAATATGATACTTTATGGAACAGCCCTGGAATATCAGCCAGCCTACTTTTTCCAAGTAGCACCAATAGCATGGTGCTAATTTTGGATGCTGTAGAGCTTAGTTCTGTAGACAGCCAGCGAAGTGATTACTTCTCATTTCTCAGGAATTAAAAGCATCTATTATTTAAATAGTAGATGTTCTGCAATTAATTTGTAGTTATTTTTAAACTAGTATAGCATCTTTATGTTATTAAAATTATTTTTAAGCAAGCAGAGACCACTGGAATAACAAGAATAAGTACTGAATGGTTTTCACAAATCCAGATTTCTGACATTGAAGAAAAAAGAGCATAGATGGGGTTTGTGATGAGGGCAGTTGTGAAACTGGTACATATTTTTTAAAGGCATTGAACAACAAGCAATAGAAAAAGCTGAATAGGAAAAAATCCACGATAGAAGCAAAGTGAATTGCTATAAGATGGCGCTTCTTTGTTCTTTGTATTTTGTGTGCAGCTATTTTACATGAGGTTCAACATTGTATACATCCGTTTTACACTTTTTAAACTGATTTGAGTTCTCTGAACTCTGTATAGGATTGATCTTGCACCTAATTCCACACATGAAGTTTCAGGAATTTATTTATATCATTAAATTCAGGTGCACTCCGTAGAAATGCTGCATTTTGACACCTCGGATTATTCTGAGGTCTAAGAACCAAAATTGGCAGTAGTTATATTTTGAAAAAGTAAGCAAATTTTCTATGTTAAAAATGTTTTTAAGGTTGTAAAGCCCAAGTGCTAGACAAGGTAATAAATACAAGTTTAGGACCACCAGAATGACATAACTACAGTTAAATCACAAAATGTGACTTCATTGAAATAACCTTTCGAATAAGACCAAAAAGAAGTATCAGTACAGCAGCACTTGTGCTGAATAATGTGTTACTCATTTGCCTCTTCTAACCCTCAAATCATTACCTGAGCTAGCAAATTCATCTTCATAACAGCAAGAGGAGGTCTCTCTGTGTTTGCGTGGTGCATCAGTTTGACACCAGAGTCGCGGTCCCAATGGATTCAGAGCGCTCCTTTGCGCAGCTCTGTCCCCATGACTTTTTGAGAAGTGCTTTATTATTTCAGCTTTTTCAGCTTTGTGCCTGATGGTTTTGGTGCAGCTTATTCATGGAGCTGGGGAGGGGAGAAGGTGAAAATGCAAAAAAAAATACCATTTTAAAACCTGGAAAAACCTGGAATCCCCTATCTTCTAAAGCAGCTTTCCTCTCCAGGTGCTGACATCGGAAGGGTTCTCTCTCATGATAGGCTTAAATGTGACCTCCCTTTCTGCAGTAATTATGATAGGTATCTTTTGTCCCCTTTACTAAATAAAAAAAAAGAACAAAATTTAGAGACAAAGATCGTCACCAGAATCTCAAGGAGATTCAAGATGAGATGATAATTTCTCACAATTTCTGTCGTTACTCAAGATAAATCACTCTGTTCTGCAAGAAGCAGCTCACGGTGTTGCAATTATTTCTACAACACCGTATATAAACAGGATGGTGACGGTAAACAATCCTGTAAAATCCTGGCTGTTAGGCAAATGAATATTACTTTCATAGACCAACTGAGAGGAAAAGCAAAGTGACCTCTTAAAAACCAGGCTGAGCTGCTTAAAATCCAGTGGCAGCTCCCAGACTGCAGTTTAAGGATGTCTTCTTAATTTCTTCCTTCTCGTACTCCAATGCATTTCTACAAGGGTAGAATGTTTATTTTTCCAAGAAACATTAGGTGTAGCTGTAAATGCTTACCATGAGAGAAAAATTGGATTATTTTATAAAACCGGGCATCCTGAAGTTACAGAAAATGAAGACAAAGGCTCCTGCAATGATTTTTTAATATCTTACCTGAGTCGTCTTAAAAGCTCTGTATAATTTAGAGAATACAGTAAGAGTTCTTTCAGTTGGGTTCATCTGCCCTTTCCAAATCCTAAAAAAAAAAGGCAGAGTTCCTACCTAATTTTCAGCTGAACAAATACCATCTACATCCATTCTAATAATAAGATCTGTTGGAAGAGAAATAGTATCTGGCTGTATAAAACTTTTTTTTTTTTTTTTTTTTTTTTTAAATCTTGCTGTTTTGAGTATGAGAGTTATTTTTTTTTTCTGTAGTTTTTGGTGGAAAATTCTCCTGTTTGATTTCTGCAGGGAATTATGTACTATTACTTAAATATTTTCTCAAAAGGAGGTTTTATTTAACCCCAAAGGTGTGTCCTTTTAGACACAGAACTGCTATTTTGAGATTTCCAGTCTTGCTGCTAAACACATGGGTTCAACAAGAGTAAAAGAAATAAGAAAAAAAAAAATATGATGGGAGTTGTTAGACAACTTTAATATACTGATTGCTGCTTTGGTTTTTATTTTCTTTTTTTCCTGTTTCTTTTCAGAAAGCCTGAGCCTTATTAGGGCATGACTATCTGCAGTGTCTTACTAATACTTACTTGCATCTTACAGGCCATCTGCATATGTATTCCCTTTTAAATCTGTCACTTCTCAACACACATTGCTTTCAGCCTTTATTCTTGTCTCAGCAAACATTCTAGTTTCCTCCAAAAGATTTAAATGTTTGTTTCAGTATGTTTGTTTTACAAGCTTAAGGATTATAGACAAGCAAGTATGTTGTAATAGCAAGATATATGGAAATGTAGTTTTTTGCACATTAGAGCACACTTCTAAACACAGCAGCTATTGAATTTTTTTCTCTAGGTCAGTGTGCACTACTGGTATGTTTGCAGCTTCCTGTAAACAGAAAAGTTTCCTTTAATAAAAAGGAATTTGTAGTGAAGAGACACTTAAGCTATGCATTTTAAACCAGTCATTTAGCTATTAAAGTAAAACACGCCACCAATGTAGTAAAAGTCAACGCTTGAAAAGTTCCACGTCAGGATATGAGGTTTTTCAAGTAATATTTATTCAATAGGTGTTTGTCTGCGATAAAACGTGATGTATCGTATTCTTTACATTTCTTAAGTTTGTAGATAACCCAGTACTCTAGATTTGCCAGACCTACTAAAAATACTACGTGCAACGGTTACATTGGCTAATAAATTTTTAATGCCTTAGTATTAATTCCTGTTGACATGTTTTTTCTTACATTGATTCAGCAGAGAGGCCCTAAACCGCAGAAATGACACTGTTAAGCAGTGTGCATAGTACAGTTATTCACAATCGCTATGAAAGAGAAGACTTAAGCAGTCAGCACTATTTCTGGGTGTCATGAAACAAAAAGTGGCTTTATCCTATTGGAGCTGATCCCAAAGCACATTGCAGATCTTATGACCAGAGAATTAAGGTTAAGAAGTCTGTTCTTGTCAGCTTTAACTTGGGTCAAGGGTATTGTTGGTTAATGTGCTTGGAGTTAAATATTAGCTCTTTATTTCTCTTAGGCAAACTGGAAGTAGAGTTTATATTTAAATTCTTAGAAGTGATTTTTTATTTATTTTTTCGTGTTATTATTTTCTAGTGTAGTAACTAAAACTTCTGCATTTGTTTTGTTTTATTTTTATTTTATTTTATTTTTCTTTTAAGGTCGCTTGAGTTATCCACATCCAGGGACTGACAATCTTCTGATGTTAAATGGTAAGTGCTAATCTTATAACAGTTCCTAATTATCTCTAGCTTAGTTTAAATCTGATGTGTTGGTATAAAATTGTACTATTATATTCTGTTATTGAATTACTTGCCTCTAGTCTTCAACATTGATGGGACTAGTGCTTTCCATTTTTCAGAGCTGAATGGCAAGAGCTAATCTTGCAACAGCCTTTCATTATTTCTAGCTTATGTGGAATCTGAAATACTTTAAAGATGTACTATTCTTTTTTTGTTCTTAAGCATACGAGCATAACATTCTCCAAAGCTCTGGTAAAAAAACTATTAAACATGAATTAGAAAATTAAGAAGGCCAGAAATGCATGCTTTTCTATCTCGTGTAGATAAATGGTGAACTATATACTTTTTATTACACTTACGTGAAATACTATTTTATATTTGTGGGTTTTTTTTGGAACTGGCTGTGTCAAATAAGTTTCTAACTGCAAAATATGCTGAAGTTAGAGTTCATGTTCACGTTCCTCTCCCAGTAGGTCAAACTTCATGAACATCTGCTACTCAGTGAAGGCATGAACTTTAGCCTTTGTTCAAGGCTAAAGAAGGAAGCAGAGCTTGGTAATCCATCTAAGTCAATAATAAATCAGGGGGTTTGCACACAAATGTTTTCTACATCGGGAAAAATTAGAGCTGTAATACCACAGCTTCACTAAATAAGAAAAAGTGGAATCTGTTGTACACAGAGCAACTACATTTTTGTCATTGACTTCTAATTATTGGATAAGGATGGGTCTAAATGTTACCAGAAAAGACGTAATTATAAAAAAGTACAAACAGAATAATTACTTTAGGTTTGTTGGTCTGTGGAGCTCTTTTTTGTTGTTGTTGCCTTACCCTTCTGCACAGTCACTTATGTGCAATTGGGAATAAATTGTAAAACAAACAAAAAAAACCAACTTCCATTATGTGACAGTGTGAGTAAATGTTTAAAATGTTAAGGTTATTCCTATTTGGCTGTCCGTCCACTAAAAATAAGTCTCGCACAATGGACATTTGAAGAATCAAGTCCTTTGCTGTTGGATAGTTGAGATAATGGAGTACCTTGGAAAGTAAAAATAGCTATTTACTATTGAAATGTAGTTCATGCTTAGCCCACACAATCTATTTTCGTGATTTCTGTTTGGAAATTAGATTGAATATAGATGTGCTAGGACATTTACAACCGCTAACTTTGTGTATTTAACTGCAACTCTACAGCCTACAAGCTGGTTTTCTCAGGTGATATCTGTTCCGTTGTGATTGTCTGGTGATTTATAATGAAACATTAGGTGGGAAGGTATTAATGTTAAGCAATTTTATGAGCAGCTAATATATTTCAAAGCAAGAAACATTTTAAATTTGTTTGTTTTAATGCTTAGGATGGTGAACTCTTTTTGTAGTACTGCATGCTAGAAGAATAAGTGGGAAGTGTTGTTACACTATCTGGGAAAAAAGGTTGTTGCTTTTACTGGTGACATTGGAAAAATACATCTCTGTGGTGACAGACTAACCTGAAAAGCCTACCACAGAGGTAGAATATGCACTAAAGCATACCTTGGTTTGTTATTAATGCTGGTGGGGTTTCCACAGCTGTTTGGAAGCTAGCACTCAGTGAAAATGCTGTCCTTTTTAAAAGCTGCAATACTACAAAGTACCTTCAGTAAGTGAGATAAAAATAACAATTTGAGTATCTAAAAGGCAGGTGCTGCTGCAAAGCCTAATTTTTAGGTATGCCCTGTAGAATTTGATTCAGAGCCCTGTTTTGGACACCACTCTCTGTAATGCACGTGGAGAGTCTGAGTGCAATCACGTATACTGGTGGGGGTTACCTGAAGTTGGAGCTTCTAAACTAGAGCTACTTGCAGCTAGAAAACAGAAACACTAAGAACGGCTTCTGGAAAGCCACAGCTGCTTCAGACTCTGTCACAACCTGTCTTTCTTTGCAAGACTTGAAGGGCTTTCTCCAAATGTGTGGTAAGGAAAATCACAGCTTGAACACTTGTTGAAAAGCTTGCAGACTTCAGTTTCCTCTGCTGAAGAGGATTCAAACAAATGTTTCACAGTATCCCCTTAATTGGTGCCTTGGAGGGAGAAATACAGAAGAGGAGAACTGATAATCCATAGATTTGTATTTATCCCTTATTTTCTCATTTAGAGTTGTAGTCACTACAAGGAGGAGCAGCAATACCAGCCCTTCAGAAAAGGAAAGCAGCAACATTTTAAAGATGTGGGACCCATCTTTCTGTGCTCTAACAGCAGATTGTAGCCCTCAGTGTATTTTAATAGACTTCATTTTAGTAGACTTGTATCTCAGGATCCCAGTAAGGTTCTGACATGAGCCAGGCAGGAATTCCTCAACCCTCTTAAGACTAAACATTTCTAGATAAAACTGATTTTTAGCTAGTTTTTTTCTTCATAAGTGATAGATAATTTTCCAGCTCATTTAACGTGTACTTACTGAACTGTACCTAATATTAATATTTACAGTTTTCATTATTTAAAATAATGAAATGAACCAAAGGAAAGTTGATCTATGATTTGATAAATTATGTATCTGGTAATTATATATCTGTTACAGCTCAAGCTGTAAAAGTAAAAACTAAAAAAATGGATTTTTAATGACCTCCCTCAAAAGTCAAGGAAAGATACTGTGCAGTGGTTTCACTTGAGTACATCTTTAATTGTCAACTCTATCTTAGAATCTTTCTGTACCAACTAATAATGCAAAAGTCCAATTTGTTAGGGTTTAGGGTGGTTTTCCCCATTGTAGGGTTCCCACCTTTGTTTTAATGCATTGGTTTTTTTTTAATGTCTATTGAAACCTACAACTAGTAGGATAATTCGCCATTCAGTAAGTTTAGGAAGGGAGAGTTAGACTTGCCACCACTTAGAGATACTTTTACTTGGTTGTGCTTTTAAGAAAGGTGTTCTGCTTCAAAAAGAAGTTACTGAACTTCTTAATACAGGAATGAATCGCTGAATAAGATTCTGGCTCTGTCATGCATGCCAAACTTGAGTGGTCATCATGAGCTCTTTCAGCCTTAAAATCTAAATGAATCTGAATAGAATTTAGGCACCCAAATGTGATAGGATACAGTGGGAATTAGGCACCTACCCCCTTTACCCAATACTCCTGAAAAAATTCAGCCATAACTATTATGGATTTCTTTAAATGACAAGTATTAACAAAAAGGCTTCATTACTTCACTGTCCCCATCTGCTCATGTAAATCAGGACTGTTAAGGACAAATAGTATTTTATCTTAGTTGTTACCATAAATTTCAGAGTTGTGTTTAAATGTAGGAAGTTAGTCTAGGAGGTCTTTTTTGTTGTTGTTAAACAACATAAATATTTTTATATCAGCTCAGCAGTTTCAGTTACTGAAATAAGTTCATATTTGATCTCTGCAGTGTAATTGAAATACATGTCTGAATAAAACAGAAATGATGCATTGACTATCTGCATGATAGCCCAGCTCACAATTTTGCAAAAATATCTGACATCAAGACCACATAAATATAAAGGTGGAAAAAGTGTTTACTTCAGCCTGCCATATTTTTATCTCTGAGCTGATTTAAGTTGCAGAAAGGGAGGGTGTTGATTTTTTTTTTTTTTTGACAAGTTTTAGACTTACTAGTATGCAACTTAAGGGATGTAGAAGCAGAAGTTGTTAACTGCAAGAAAATCGAATGTTTTTGTTGTAGCTACAGCAGCTAATGTTGGAAGGTTGCAGGGTTATTGGACCCATTTTCATTGGACATATAATCCTTCTTGCATGCGCTACCGAATTCATGTTTTCTGAGTGTATCCCTTGCACTTTCTCACTTACATGAAATCTTGCAAAGTTTTTGGCTAATTAGGTTATCCGCCTTTATAGAGTAAAGGATACAAAATTATTTCTGTTTGACTTACTCTTTGAAGTTCAGGAAGGAAGGAAGGAAGTGTAATCTCTCATTTTTTTGCTGTCATAAATCAAGTATAACTACAAGTGACTGGCCTTCCCCAAAGGTCTATCTCCCCTGCAATTATTTATTTCTCTAAACATAGGCACTAATTATGTAAATGTATCTATAAATACATATTAAATGTATGTATTAAATACATATAAAATGATATTTGTAACTATATCTCTACATATATATAATGTGTATAGTTATACACACCACATATAAGCATGTATGCTCTGAAGGGCATACACACAGCATGTGCACGGTATTTTTGTAAATAGAGAAAAATATTTCTGATATAACCTAGATTGAATCTAAAAGAATATCTCATTGCTCACCTTATACTAAAAGTTTGTTTTAGTGAGACTGTTTCCAGAAGCAATATTTAGCCGTTGAAAGACAGTACTATAGAAATATGTATGTGGGGAGATTAAAATACTGAAGTTGCGTGAAGCTAAAAAGGATACGTTCTGTTCAATACAGTATTTGTAGTGATTTGGGAAGCAGTCTGATGAGAGCCTGTAACCTTCAAGGCTTTGTAGTTGTTATTAAAACAACTTATCCACTGTGGTCATAAACTCTGGATAAACATAATCAAAAAAAAACGAGTTGCAAAACCATATGGGTTGATATCAGTGGTCACATTCATTGCAGCAGTGCCTACAGATTGTCTGAGAATGGGAGCAAAGTTTTCTAGACTCAGTGACAGAAAATCCCTGCCCAAACTGGTTTACAATCTAAATGGACAAAACAGTTAAACATTAGGAGAAAGGGGTTTGCCATATGAGTAAAGTAAATAATGTGACAACATCAAATACAATTATTTTTCTATTTTCTCTGGTAATGTTTTTGCCTAAGCACAGAATGCACAGATAAACTTTGGTGTGTCACTGTCACTTCTGTATATATTGCAAGAAATACTCTTTTAAGCTGAATTGGGTTGTGGAGGGGTTTTTAGCATTTTAATAGCCCTTCTGTGTTTATCCCTAAATTTACTGATATTTTAAAACAAACAAAGAAAAATAGTTCAGGTGTTCTGTAACAAAGTATTTTTTTGTCTATCAGATTGCCTTAACTATGAATATATAAGAAAATAGCTGAGCTGGTTTTGTTGGCAAAAAGAAGCAGATCTGGTGGAAGAGAAGAAAAATCACTAAGGCTTGTGCTAGAAGTGCTTTATTAATATGCATTTGTATATTATTCTTTGAGAGAGAACATGCCATTGCAGTCATTACTGTGCGTGTGATGCGCTTGAACTTTCCCTGATAACTCCAGTTTTACTGGGGGGAGAGAAGAGCACAGGGTGTTGGACAGGGGCTTGGTGACGCCGCTGCTAATGCTGCCTGTGAGTCACTGTGTCCAAGAGTCAGAAAAGATCCCTACGTGCTGCAGCAGCAGCAGAGTTGCTCTCTTGTCAGTGCCTGACTTCAGATGAAAACACGTCTCAAGTTAGACATTAGTCTCCCTATGCTGCATCGACTGATAAGAGAACTAATCACATCCTCTGTTGAAGAATATGTTGCTTTTTGTGGATCCTATTTTCATATGGGAATTCTGAATTTAGGTATTCCCAGTCTGTTGAAACTGGGATTTTCTCGTTTTGGATCACTAATGAAAAGTTGGAGGGTATGAAAAACTTTAAGCAAAAGACTGTTCTAATTCATTGTGGTTCTTTCAGGTGGAAGAAAATAAATTAAAAAGCAAGTTCAATGCAAGTTGGATAGCAATATACTTAACGCTGTGTAAGAAACCAGAAGTATTAAGGGATAAAAATGCGAGAGAGATTCTCAGAATTCCATAAGCAATCCACTGAATTCCTAGTAGGAAAAAATAAAGAGAATAAAATATATATATAAACTTTATACAAATCTTGAAATATCCCCATGCAAATGGAAAATACCAGCAATATAAGTATTCAATAACATGGAAATGGAACAGTGAATTTAATTCACGAGTCATTGACTTTGTGAGACTGCATGCGTATATCAGTGTCTCAGAACCAAAGTTGCATTTTAGGAGAGATCTGTGCATGGAGTCCTAGTAAAATAAAAAAATAAAAATAATGGGGGGACACAGTAATCTTTGTTTATGAATGTCACGGTAACATGGTTTCTAGTGATCTGTGTGGATATTTAACTACGGTGCTATAATGATTAAAGTAATCTTTCTCAGCTACGAAGTCTGAGAAACAGGAATTGAAAATACTTTGTGGAAACATAACTAAAAATTACACATAGCTTGATAGTTTTTGTATTAGTAATCTGCCTATTTTTAGTTGCCCCGCTTTCAGGCTGAGGAGCAGTCAGTGCAGTCTGCTGAAGTGTAGCTGTGAGTAAGATCCCTTTAAGAATCTTGCAAAACTCAGAAGTTAGGAAAATCTTGGATTTACTTGCAGCCTGTCAGAAATTGTTGCTTTGCCTTTGTGCAGTATTTGTGATACAATGCCATTTCTTGTGACTTGTGCCCTGATTTTGTTTGCTACCACAAGGAGTCTTTTGTTTCAAACAAAACCTTGCGGTTAATTTTCTGCTAGGTCTTTTCATGAAAAAGGAAGGTCATGGCTTATAGCATTTGCATTGTCACTGCAAAGGACTGTACAAACTGTTCCATGGACCAGAATGTCTCTGTGATTAATTTAATGCTGGCTACATGCTTTTTAAAGTAATATTTTCCTTTTTTCAGTTGCAGTGCCCTGCGTGTTGTTTAGACACTTTTGTAAGATGCAAATTGTGTATGTGGAGATGAATTTTAAAGTTACCACATCTTATGCTTCTGTAATTAACATGAAGTTAAGATCAAGTGTAAAGGCACACTGAATAATTAACATTTGTGCAATGATATTGCTGTGTTTTATACTATATTCCTTACAGCTGCTGCTAACATCAGTTTAGTAGTAAAATAGTGGAATATTTAAGTGAGACTTTAGTTTATTTGCAGTCTAATCTACAATTAGCAGTGGCAAATACCAATGCAGATTTTTATTTATTGCTCACCCACACAGTTTTTTGTATGATAAATATTTTCATATGTGGGCATAACACAGTTGTTTGACATTTTACAATTTGTCCTTTGTTTACATGCAGCGAGGAGTTATGGGCGAAGACGAGGTAATTCACTTCTGTTTGTTCCAGTACAATTAATCCTGATGGAGCTGTTACTGATCACTGTGATTAATTAATCCAGATTGTTGATTATAAGCGCTTATCTGCATGTTTCCTTAATACGGGGGAGATGGAGGGTGTGAGGGGTGCAGTCTGGATTGCTTTGATCATTGATCTCTTTTTTAGTTTGAATCTCTTCAAACTAAACTCTCTTTCAGAGCTTGAATTCCAAATCCCTTAATCAGTTAAAGCACTGTAGCTCTAATCGTAATTTTGTTCGTGCTAATGGTAACTGCTGCAGTTGTTGCCCCTTTAAACGTATACCGTTTGCTGGTTGTTCTAACTCATCTCCCTTTGCTTCTGTGTAAGTGATAGCGTATAGAGTAAAACCTACAAATATTTCATAAACTTAGGAAGAAATCTAGTGGATGGCCCTTGGAAACGGTAAATAGATTTTCATAGTATAAATCAATATATGTTCACTGACCCTAGAAAACCAGTACTGATTCAGCTATATGAGAAAGTCACCAGTGGTTGTTACAAAGACAAGGTAAAGTGTGCAGCAAATCATGAAGATCTTGATAGCTTCCAATATTCACAATATACACAGAATTTCTTGTCTGTCTGACTTGATCCCTGCATTGGTTCAAAAAGGGTTGGTTGCTCAGGAGCCCCATTTGAAAGAATAATAATGTAGACCACGTGTAATAGCACAATTGTCTTCGGAAAGTTTCTGGTAGATTTTGCTTAATCCTGTCATAAAGCAAAAAAAAAAAAAAAAAAAAAGTATTTAAAGGGGCTTATCCTTTTAATTCAGTCTTTGGGAGAAATTGGAAAGCCTAGAAAGTGACCTTTTTGCTTTCTTCAGATGAGAAGCATTTAAAAGTGGAGAGGAGGGAGAAAAGTGTTTGGAGTCAAATAGAGCGTGCTGCACCAAGTGTGGTAATCCATTGTCCTCAGTGTCATCTTAGCTCTCTGAGGAGCTGCAGTGCTTTTGGCAAACCTTTCCACACATTAAAGAAAAACTGATCTCACTGATAGCTCTTCAAAACATTTTCTGATGGTTTGATTTGTGATGGAAACAGAGCCTTAGATTCTTGTTGTACTTAGATTTTAACATTGGTCTGTGGGGAAAAAAATAAATTACTCTCAGGATTTCTCTTTTGAGGTTTCTTCCTATGTATTTGTAAATCAGAAATGGAATTATCTAAGAATTTTTTTGAGAAACATAAAAACTTAATTTTCATGGTCTGAAGAGATCATGGAATCATAAAATGGGTTGGGTTGGAAGGGACCTTAAAAATCATATAATTCCAACCCCCCTTCGATAGGTGGGAGAGGTACCTTCTGTAAGTATAAATTGTGTGTCTGTGTGCCTTTTGTTTGCTTGTTTAAAAAAAAGGGGGGGAAAGAAGAAGAAAAAAAGAAAGATGCTTTTGTGGCTGTATTGTAACCATCAAGTTAATTAGGATTGGCATATTTTTGATATAATGTTGTTATTTCTTCATATACACATAAGACCTGATCATTCTTCTTATAACTGCGAGTTTCATAACTTGAAACTCACATCAGCACTACTTAGCTGCCGCAGTCTTTTCCTTTTTGGGTCGTCATAGCATGGTCCTGTTCCTCTTATGTCTATATATATCATTTGCAAGAAGAATCTCCCTTGCTGCCTCTTCCAGCTGTGTTAACCTTCTGTTTGTCCATTGCTTTCTGACTTTGCTGCCCCATCGAACACAGGCTACGTGCTTCCAGTTTTCAAGGTGCTCTCCTGCTCCTGTTACCCAGCTGCTGAATGCCTCCTTGTGATTGGAAGCAGGGATGCCATCGCTTGCTTCCCACCACATTAGGATATTTCCAAACACATCACCATTTTTAATGGAAGGAAGGAGCACGCTGCAACTTCCTGTTTGCTGTGTTCGCCTCTATCAGATATGCACTTTAGACATCAACGTGAAATGCCACCATAAAGATATCACAGTCACTGCCTTTGATACGTAGTACAGTCCAGCGATCCTGCTTCTGTTTTGGGATCCACGTGATGATTGCATTTAGTTCCTTTCTATCATCTTGTGTTTTCATTCGGTGTTTTTGATGTACTGTATTTTTATAGTGGATTCAGATACCAGCTTAGGGCCTACAGGTGTTACTATCACAACATGGGGCATTAGTCATGACGTTTGCTCTCTCTTCCCCTCCAGCCATGTTTTTAAGCACTTGATCTCAGGTGGTCTCATGGAAATGAATGGCCTTACTACTGCTCTCATCTCTGGCTTACCTGCACAATTTCTGCAGGTGTCCCTAGGGGGCTTTCCTGAGGTGGGATAAAAGTTACAGGTTGCAGTACGAAGCACAGCTAAGATATTGTAGGCTCCAGTGTCAGGAGCCCACTGCTTCTGCCTATCCATTCACAGTGGGTGAACTTGGAATAAAGTGGGTATTTGAGGTGGAAAATGAACTTGTCTTGTCGCCCAAAAGTGTGCTAGGTTGTTTTTTTGGTTTTGCTTGCTTGCTTCTTTTGGTTTTGTAAGCAGCTGAATTCCAGAATGTCTTAAGTAATAAAGACTTAAAAAGCGAGAGAGAAGCAGAAAAATTGTATTTCAGAATAAATGCTAATATGGGGTATTTATTTTGCTTCAACAAAAAATTTTCTTTTTGGGCTTTTCTGTGGTTCATACTAACTTCTAAATTTGAAACTGTTATTAATCTTTGTTGCACTAAAGCAGTGAAAGTTTGAATAACCTGAATTCATAACCTGACCTTCGGGGTCTTCTGTTTTGGAGTTCTCTAAAATTTGCAAATTATGGAAGTGGTTATGTGTGTGAAAGTAGGACGGAAATACCATGTTTTCACTCCCCTTTGCCATCTATGTGTCAGTTTTGATCACTTTGCAATTGCAAAGGCGTCCTGTGGGCTTCTTGGATTTCACAGTTGCAACTAGCTTTTCAGTTTGAACATTCATTTCTACAGGGGGAGAGACATGGAAAAACAACCCCTGGAAAGCCTGGTTTGTCTTGTCCTCAGAAAAGGGTAACTGTAGTGTCGCTGCAGACTGCTACGTTAGGAACAACCAAGAGGCTTCCCTTTGCAACTGTTGTAAAATTGAGAGCCAGTATAAATCAGCATTGACTCGTTTTTCAAATGTTACATTATGCAGATTCATTAAAATTCTCTCCTGCTTCCAGAGAAACTGATCTGTTCTTGCATTATCAGAATCAGATAATTTCAAAAGAACAGAGAAATCATACCTATTTGAAATGTCCTACTGTGTATATATTTTTTTCATTTCCCTCAGGTCACTTAAAGTGTAATTTTTAGACATGCGGTAGTCATTCATGTGATAGAAGCTATCACTTTAACTTGAAGCTAAACCAAAGGCAAACTAATTAAATTCACTTAAGCAGCCCTTAATATGATCTCCTTCTATGTAAGACCCTCTATTTAAAAACAAATTATTATTATCTTACTTGATGCAGCAGAGTAATTTCAGTATAATGTAGCATGAGGTATTATGCTTACAGAGATGACAGTTTACAATCTGGAATTTCCTTTTTAAAGTTTTAACATATTTTTCATTATCTTAATTTTTCTTAAACTAATGTTTACTTTTCTAATTTCTTGTTGTTTTTATTTTCACTTTCCAGACTGCTATTCCCCCATTGCCCATTCTAAAATTACATAACTATGCACTGCCATAGAATTGTTTTAATATTTGTTGTTGTTTTTTTCTTTTTAAGGTCGTTCTTCCCTCTTCCCAATAGACGATGGTTTGCTGGACGATGGTCATAGTGATCAAGTCGGAGTGTTGAATTCACCTACCTGCTATTCAGGTCACCAGAATGGAGAGCGAATTGAGCGTTTTTCTCGGAAAGTATTTGTTGGAGGTCTTCCACCAGATATTGATGAAGGTGAGCTGCCCAAAAACTAAGCAAATGAAGTTTGGAGGGAGGGAAAAAGAGAAAAACCTAAATGAGGTACAGAAAATAAACCACCCAGCAAAATAATGTGGTGTAAAAAACAACTACAGTTGTTGTTGTTTTGTTTTTAATGAGATGGGTATGTCAATGGGTATGTTACACTTAGTATCACTTGATGTCATCCATTCCTTTTGATTTTGAGAAGATTTATTCATTTCTGATTCCCCACTTGTGGATTGCAGAGTTCCATGTGATGCCTGGAATATGTTGCTTATGCTTACCTTGCAGTGGTATGAGGAATGCATATTCCTTTCATATACAGCTGAGCCCTTCATAGCGTCCTCTACCTCTGCTTTTTCATCTATTCACAGGAAATGCCTATTAGTAATTGAATTTCAAATTCTATTTTACCTGAGCATCTCAGAAGTGGTTTAGAAAGGTTAATGTTATTCCTGTTCCTAAATAGAGAAACTAAGGCAGAGGAAGGTCAAGTGGCAGAGCTCTGTGTGATGCATTGAATACAGAAGATACCAGGGAAGTTCAGATTATTATGTGATGCAATTGGAATTGCTTTGTATAATAGTGCTGATTTGAAGTAATCATGCTGTACAATACTAGGTTTCTCCTGTGCAGATAAATTTAAATTTTGTGGTAGCTTTGTAATGTAAACAGAAGTCCGTTCACAAGGTTCGTTGTAATCCTAGACTACCTTGCATACCAAATAAGCTGACTGTGGTTAATTATCTTTCAGACATGGGGAGACCATATTTTGGTTTCATCTTCATGACAATGCTCTCCAGAAACATACTAAATGATTTCTTTTAATATACTTCATCTTTTCTGGTGCCCTTTAACTTCAAACTCAAAAGTGCACTGTTGCTTTTATTACAAATGCTAAACAAAGACACATGGAGATACCTTTTCTTTCTTTCCTGTTTATATGCTGATGACAGGATGCAACCCAAGCAAATAAAGTGTATTTATGTTTGATGAGTTACTGCTCTTGTAGAGTGCAGGGTCCTGTTATTGTTTCTCGTGACCAAGATTCTTGCAGGCAATGGGAGAAAGCAGCAGCTGGTGTAAAAAGACATCACGCAGGGGCATAGTAGATCCTGCAACAGGCCTGTTCATGGTTATATTGGAAGCATTGCTAAATAGGTGATTTTAAGTCTCTCTGCACGGTATCTGCTGGAAAGTACTATCATGCTAATTGTGGTACTTATTATATGAATATCTGCCTACAAAGGTCTGGAATGTAGATCACTAAACAATAAATTATTTTGATTGTATTCAAACCAGATCCTGAATATCAAAAGGTAACACACCAGTTTTCACCACTGCTTTCAGTTGTCCACATCCTTCTGAAATCACCTGTTGCTAGGCAATAAAAAAAAAAAAAATGTAAGCGTAAAATCACCGTAAACATTTTGGGTAAATACTAACACTTGGAAGATGTATCTCAGTTTTTTGCTTCTCTTTTTCCATGGAACGTTAGCCTTTGCTAGAAACCAAGATCTTCATTTGATAGTACTTTTTCAGTTAGTTATATTGTTGATTTTAATTTCAACTGTTGTACCTGTTTTCAGATGAAATTACTGCTAGCTTCAGACGATTTGGACCCTTGGTAGTAGACTGGCCTCACAAAGCAGAAAGCAAGTCCTATTTTCCACCAAAAGGTAAGAGAGTTGGAAGGTTTTGACCAGTCACTGAGTGCAATTCTTAATCTGGGAAGCTATCTCATCTTTTTCCAAAGGGTATAGTTTGCAATCCCTGTGAACAATTCTACAGTTTCAGTGCATGTTCAGACAAGGTTTCTTTACATACCAAGTATAAAAGAGAATTGTTTTAGTACTGTGCTAAATTACATCAGTGTAATGTAGTTGTACGTGTCATTAATTCTAAGGTCTGTGTTTGCATTTCTAATTCCTAAAACTGGAATTTGAACAAATTTTAACACTAAATCATAGATAAAAATTGTTCTAGAAAGTTGCAGACAGTATTCAGGAGGATGTATTTGAGTATATTATCAAAATACTCAATTTTATTTCAATTTAAAGATGGGAACTTTCCATTGAAACGCTAATTATCTTTATTGAGAACTGGATAAATATTGATTTTAGCTATTTTTAGTATTGCTTTTTAAGTGATATTCAAAATCTAATATAAATGTTCGACAAACTATTCTGTACATTTAAGTAATCTAAATTATGTAGCTTATCTCTGTACAGGTACGCTCATGTAGTAGTACATATTACTTTATATGTATTTTATATGCAAAAGTCTGATCCAGAGGTTATTCATTTTGTAGCAAATGCAGCCATTCTTTTCTTCCATGGAAGTAACAAATATAGGCACATAATAAGCTACTCTATGAAATCTAAATTCTATAAACTGATTCTTCAGTTATTTATCTGACCATCTATGCTGTCAAAGAAGACAGGGATATTGTCCCAGATCATCACCTGAAGAGCAGGGAAAGGAATTGAATGTACTTGAATAGTTCTTATGAACACTATATGGAAATTCAAACACGAAGAGACTTTGGCTTTTTTGATTGTCAGCCTGATGTCCAAAGCTACTGTCTAATTAAATTTAACTATCCTAAGGAGTGCATCTCTGTTTGTAATTTACCAAGAGAAATTCTTGAGGAACTGAGGGAGAGGCAACTTGCAGAGTTTTTGATGAATATATCAAAGAGGGAAGGTGTAATATATTCTTCACTGGAAGGAATGAGTTCTAGCAATAATTTCCAAGGAGATAGTCGTGTCTCAGAATCTGAACATCTTAAGGATACATTTCCAGACTTCCTTGTTTAATAAAGCTCTTCGTATAGTTGGAAAATGTATTATTACCATGGTAAATGTATATATTTGTGTATATTTTAAGCAGAGCTTCTTAAAAGCAGAGAATGTAGATTAAAGCTGATTTAATTTAAATTAGTCTGTTGATGTAATTAATTCAGAAACACATACAAAGCGTTGATTCCACGTGATTAACTGATCCTTATTTGAAATTTGATAATTATTAAAACTTTAGTTAATTATCAGTTTACTACAGTATTCAGCATTGCTTTGTAATGTGACATAGCCTGGCACATTTAAAATACAGTGTAGGTTACTCTTTGTAGATACACTGGAAATATAATTTACTATTAACTGTTGAACTGTGTTTATATTTGGTTCTTTCACTGCAACAGATAGGAGCTGTGATTATTTTGCTATAAAATATAGAAATTTGTCTTGCGTATTTGAGTGTTACTTGTTCAGGCAAGAACTGTATATATATATATATTTAATAAGATGTCTAAAACTGCTAAAAATAGGCTAAACGCTAAGAAATCTTTGAGCCTGACCAGTAATTACCAATATAAGCAACATATATTAGCAGAAGGACTTCATTTTTTTCTACTTTTAATCTTCAATGATTAGTTTATTACTCTGCATGGAGCTAATTTAGTGTATATCTAATTTTGTCCAGTCTCGTTAGATATTTGAAATAGTATTACTCTCCAAAGACATCTCAGCATTATCTGGTTCCGGGCTATTCTACACAATAGTGTTCTCTCCGGTGAAGAGATGCAGCCTGTTTTTTTGTTGGTGGTTTGTTTTGTGTTTTTTGTTTGTTTGTTTGTTTTAATATTCTTATTAAGTTTTCCAAGCTGTGCTTCCTTCCAGGCTCTCTGCTTATGTGAAGGCCAAGTTAATAACAAATATTTCTTTGCTTGAAGAAATACAAAAAGTGTACTGATCTGTCAAGGCTGGTTGCCTCCTGAGAAACACTGACTGCCTTTTCTTAACTAATTACATTTTGTCTTGGTTCACCATAAAATTAGGCCTGAAGAAAGCAGGAATTTAAAACACTTTACACTAACGTTAGAAGGAAACTCCTTTGTGAAGCAGAAAAAAAAATGATTATGTTGAGATCAAAGTACAAAGTCAGTAAGTGATCTGCCAGCAGTAGTCAGGAATTTCTTCCCTTCTATCTTGTCACTGTTTATCATAACTCCTGTTATTGGTCAGTTGGCAAATAGACTGGTTGAAAAAGTTCTGTTTCTAGTTTAAGGAGCAAAACCCTAGGTCCATCCGTGTTCTGTTGAACTTGCTATCAGCTTATTCAATGTCCCTGGGTAGGACTGAGCCATGTACTCAGGCTAGTAGCTGTAGGTGTCTTCATGTGTGATCAGTGTCTGAGCTTCCTTTAATCAATGGAAATCTTGCCAATAGAGTCACGGGAGTATAGAGGGCTATTCAGGTCGCTGTAACATAAGTACATTGTGCTCAATTCATTTACCCAAACCAAGGATATCAAAAAGATTTACACAGGGCTGGCAAATGTGGAGCGGTACCTACTGAAGCCCCACGACGCTGGGGAGCAGCAGCTGGAGGTTAGGCAAAGTACTGCAGGGGATAAATCATGCCAGACACCTCTGTGTCCCACTGGGTCAGCTGAGTCACTGCTCAGACACCCCTGAATGCGTTAACTGGGTCTCTGCTGCCAGCAGGAGGAGCTTTCTGCAGTGACTGTAGAAATATGGAAATAGGGGTTTGGATCTTGACGTGAATCTACGCCACCACCCCCTTATTGGAAAGTGCCTTTGCTAATAGCTGCATTGCACCTGTGTCAGCCTGCACTTTCTTCAAGTGTAATTTGGAGTCAACTCTCAATCAGAGATGACTAAACTGCATAAAATATTTATGCTTTAAAGATGAATTAATATGGTGATGAGATCTCTTTAAAAAGGAGTAGATTAGAATTCATGTATCTTCCCAAATGTGAGTTGTTCCCATCATCAAATGTAGTTGTCAGTATTAACCTGTAGCTTGTGCTGATTTTTTCTGTTTTGAGCTATGGCACTAGCACTGTGTGGGCAGGAATTGCACGGGCACTAAGGCCCTTAACTCTCCTCTGGGATGAGTCTGTTGGAACAATAGGACCCAACTGTACAACAAAATACAGTTCTACTGGCTCGTATGGACAGTGCCATGCTGCTGTGTTTTGTTTTGTTCTAATTCTTAAGAAAGTTTGGTAATACAGCTAGGATTCTTCAAATTTATCTGAAGGGTTTACTATTTCCAGTATCTTCAGATATCAGGGAATGTTGTTCTACAGCCGGTTGTAATCTCCAGAAAGATTTCTGTGTTTTTTGAGGTAATCTTCTGGAGATGGCATTATCAAAGTCACCCCTACCAGTTCCCTTTGGAAGCAGCAGTATAAGTAACCCTTCCATCAGAATGCAGAGGAATGTAGTCAACGGTTAGCTTAACACTAACAGGAGTTACCAGAACTTTGCCTGCCACAAAAGGCGTACATGCTGGTACACACGAACAAGACATTTTTATAAGACTTGTTTCATCTAATACTTTTCACTTGCAAACCATGTACAAACCATACAATCTGTCTCAGCAAGTAATACCCGATCATGACCTGCTACTGTCAGTGTACACATGACCCAAAGGCATGAAGCAGCTTCCTTCAAAAAATCCTATTAGAGCAGCTTTTCCATTGTAAACAGCCTCACGTTGCTATTGGATATGAAGCCGTTAGTTATATGGCAGATGTGGTAAGAAAAACAAGAAACTAGAGAGTTAAGCTGTTCTATAGTAAAGCACTCCTTACTCTTCACCCTACCTCCCTACCATGTTTCTCAGTTACTACCTATACTTCCTATCCCACGTAGCAATTGTAGTTCAGTACTACTACAAAACCCTTCTCATCATACCTATATGCACGTGACTTTTGCAGACATTTAACATACACAGTAGTTCCTGAGTTAAAGATGTTGGGGGAAAAATAATTCAATGAAGGCATATGATAAGAAAGCAGAAAGAGGTGAGAATTAAGTTTGTGCCATAGAGTCGTTGGCATCTGGTAGCTGTAGGAAGAAGAGTCCTAATTTCCTAATTTATGATACCTAAATGAAGTACCTAAGAGTGTAATTTCCCTTTGCACGCTCTTTCTAGTTAATTAATAGAGAGCCTGGATGTCTGGGCATCTGTGGTGTTCTTTGCAGAAGTCTGGCTAACATATAATTGATTTGTGCCCGGAAATGTGCCCTGGTACGGGGCAAGTGACAAAGAGTGGTTTGTATGCAGTCTGCAAGCCTAGGCTGCCTTCTCTGGGAGGGATTGGCTGTGGCTGTGTATGTCCAGAAATGCTGGACCTGGAATAAATTATATTCTATAGCCAGGTTTCTTCACCAGGAGAACTAGTTACTTTATTCCAGACTGTACCTGGGGGCAAACTAAAATGCCTTTTAAGTCATTGAAGGACTAGAGCTGTGCAGCAAAACTACAGCCAGACCAGTTTGGTACTGCAGGTTTCTCCATGTCTTCAAAAGGAGAATAGAACACCTAAGTTAATGACACAAGCCTCTCTGTTGCTTAAAATTAAGTGGGGTAAACCCAGACTTGTTTGCAGATAGTGTTGAGAAAGAAGTATTAATGTATAGCTCTGCTTTTGCTTTCCTTGCTTTTATTTCAGGTGTGGTAGGATATAGTAATCATAATTGTTCCCTCATCAAGTTGCTGTTGGAATTGTTTATCTTCTCACGAGCCCGCAGCTAAGCATATTAATAGCTTTACACATGCAGATGTAGGTCATCTGGGGACACTGACTATATTCATGTGTCAGGAGTTATATGGCAGTAACCTTGATATGCTTTAGGATAAAGACTGATGAAAAATCAGCTCCCAGCAAATTACTTTATGCACTTCTGGCTGTGAGTCTTTGTATGATGTCCGTTCAGCCCTCACCTTGGTTAATCAAGTTTTTGTGCTCCCATCACTCTTGTCCTGGCTCTTCATTCAAACAGGAATGAGCTCACCTGGCTTTTGCACAAGTGAGGAGAGTTATGTGGGTCTGGTATCACTTACCCGTGCCAGTCTGCACACACCCTGATTCAGTGAGTGAATTCTACATGGGCAATCTGTGAATTGTAAACTGAAAGATAAATACTGAAAGATATCCCCATTAAACAGAAATTTTGAGTCTAAGTAATTACTGGTTAAGCTCAATTTAAACAGATTTTTCATTGCTGAACAATATTTTTTAATGATAGTGGATTTCACCTGGAAATGCTTCAGCCAGAGCTCAAAGATTCCCAACAGAATTGTTTAAGAAACTAGCTAAGATGTACATGAAAGCATAGCATACACACAGCCTTGTCATGTGTCCCTTGTAGGCAGCTGTGATGGGACCATGGTATGAGGGATAAGAGAATCAGGTGTGGGTTATTAGAAACACCAGCATATGCCTTTACAGCTTTTTATTTAAATCCTACTTTTGCTCCCATATATTTATATCCAGTTGTACATTAGTTTCTCTGAACTTATATTTATCTTAACACAGTGATTCATTAATGCTCATCAAGATGCACCCTGCTCTGGTTTTGCCTTGACCTACGCTGTTTACAGTATGGAATTGCCAGGGATTAAGCAGTGCCTCTCAGAAAATCAGCATCATTTCCAGAAGGCTTGGTAAAGTAGCTCCTGCCAAGTCCACCCTAGAGCAGGTGCTTCAGCATTTATTTTTCCATCCAAGTAATAAAACATAACTCGTGAAAATTCCACGCTTGCTAGTAACATCAGAAAAAAGTAGGATTTATGGTCCTTTTTAAGTCCATCTTAGTATACAACCCTAATTGCACTGCAGGGCACCTGTAAAGCAACACATTTTGTATGTATCGTTACACTGTAGCCATTAAAACATTCTAATGTGTGAGGTTCTTTGCTTGCCTGACTGTTTTTACTGTAGCATCAAATAAGCATTTTAATTCCTATTTTTGCAGTGTTTAGGAGGCTTGCTGGGTCACTTATGTAACAAAGTACTTTGATCTAATCTCTAGAATAGAGATTAGTTCTTTGTGCCAAGTCGGATTTTCATTGTATAATGTCTGTTGCTGCCAATGAATGATGCTCAGCATAAACTTCCAGTATGTGATAGAGCAGAAATGTTTGCTTTTATTTGATTATTAGTCTCTTTTGACAGTTTTTTTTTAAGGATAGAAGTATTTGCCTGGAGTTCTACTGATTACATCAAGTTAGCGCATAGGTGAAGATGACGACTAATATCAAAGAATTGATTTCACTTTTTTTTACATTTGGAGTAAGCACATTTGGTTGGAGAAGTCACTGGCAAAGATGATTAAGAAAAGATGAGAAAAAAAAAAGATCTTTTTCTTTTTCATTTTCTCTTCACCCCAGGTTATGCATTCCTCCTGTTCCAAGAAGAGAGTTCTGTCCAGGCACTGATTGACGCCTGCATTGAAGAAGATGGAAAGCTCTATCTATGTGTTTCCAGTCCTACTATCAAGGACAAGCCAGTAAGTAAACAGTAGATGGCCTGCAGGCTATGGCTGCCATCTGTCTAAAGCTGCATTTGAAATGACAATGATGAAAATAATCAAAAGCAAACTTCCATTGGCAGCACTCAACATCTGGAACAGTCATGATTTTAAAACTGTAGTGTTTTGAATTAATAGGATTAAAACAGAGCATCCAGACATGCTCAGCTAATAGGATTATTTGACTGTTAACAGTTTATATAGGCTGATGAACAAATACCCACAATGTAGTGAAACTTAGGATAGCACACCATTTTCTTTAATAAACCATATAAATATACCATTTGTATTTAATAGGTTCAGATCCGTCCCTGGAATCTAAGTGATAGTGACTTTGTGATGGACGGTTCCCAGCCACTTGATCCTCGAAAAACAATTTTTGTTGGAGGAGTCCCTCGACCATTAAGAGCTGGTGCGTATAAATTGTGACTGTTTTTAAAAGTGGGAGATTATTGGAAATAATTTGAATCATGCATAATTGCATATAAATACATATAGATAGTTATAGGTATGTAGATATAAAAATAGAAGACTCCCTTGATAGTTATAACCATAGTACAGTATTAATTGTTTTCATCTGGCATTGCGCACAAATTACTGTTCATCTTTTAGATGTACTGGAAGCTGCTACATGTCTAAAGCTGTAGAAAATACATTCATCTTATTAGCAGAAGTGCTATTTTTTTGTTTTTAAAATAATGCTATGACCATGGTCCCTGAGTGGAGCTCTATTTGTACTTACTTGATATTGTACATTAGCTACTCTTCTGCTACTATCAGGTTGCAGTTACTGTGGCTACCATGGATAAGGATATAGGTAATAACATAGGTAATGAGTAAGAAACAAAGGGAAAAAGGAAGAAATTCAGACAGCTAGGACGGTTGGTATGTCACAACGCTATGCAAGACTGTGGGACTCTTTCTAGACTCTTGTTGAACTGCATGGAGAAAAATGTAGGTATTTCTGTTGCTGTGAAATGGTTGATCTGCAGCCTTGACAGTTTGCTTTGTGAGACTGACTGCAGTAGATTTTTACAGTATTTAAGGAGGCCTTCTAGTAAGTAGGTTAAAGTGAATGTTGGAAGTTGAAGCAATAGCATACAGCATTTCAAATCCCAGTTTCTTTTAGAATGACTTCTGGACTTCATTAGTCTTCCATAGCTTGTACCAAGCTGTATTCTAACAGAAAAAATGAGCTTTCAGATAGGAGGTGCAAGAAAATCAAGTGATAGTGCAAATTTTGGGGTATAAAGAATTCTAATTTTTTATATCTTTGACCCACAATACTAAAGCTTTTCTGTTATTTCACTCTTAAGACTATGCCTTTGACTGTATTACAAGCTCTGTAAATGAGCACAAACATAATATATTCCAACTGCACATGAATTTTCTGTAAATTCAGTCCAAATACTCCAGATTATTTTGCCGAATGTCTGTGGTAAATTTAATGGGCACATTCTTATGTTTAGCTTTACAGTCCCCTGTATATGTGAAAATGAAACCTGTGAAATAAGAATCATGCCTTCAGAAAAGCAGTTAAACTTCAATAGACTTTTCAAAAAAATATTGAAAATCAATGGCTGCCGACAACTTTATATCCTAATACAGAGGATACTAATTCTGAAAAAAATATTTTCCACCTAAATGAATTGTAAAACTGAATTCAGTGTAAAATAATACTAGAGATTTGGTAAAACATTTATTTGGAAAATTTGAGAATTTTGGTTCTATGAACTTGGGTTTCTGTTATGTGTCACACTGTGGAGATTAAGCTCTGCATGGCTGCTGAAAAGATGCTAACTACATCTTTAAATTCAAGCAGGACATAGAGCATGTGGACAGCCAGAGAACAAGGACCAAGGAATTCGTGGCATGTGGATCTATTTTACGAAGCTTGCATTCCATGCCTGCCCAAAAAGTCTTTTGCTGTAATCCCTTGAAGAAAACTGCCCTGGAATTTCAGTTCCAGGTTACCAAGGACTGCAAGGGCTTACATTTCCATTGTTCCTTGGGTGTATTTAGCCACAGCATGAAAGATCTGTCTGCTGAGTACTTCATAACTTAATTCATATATTTTCCTATTTCTTGTTATTACTGTTACATAGGTTGTTGCAGAATTAATTAATAAAAATAACTTTTCTAGTATTTCTATATACAAGCAACTATTTAAAGTTTGTACAGTAAGAGCAATTTAAGTGGATGTTATTTTGTTTCCTAATAGTGGAATTGGCTATGATCATGGACCGTCTGTATGGTGGAGTTTGTTACGCAGGAATTGATACTGACCCTGAGCTGAAATACCCAAAAGGTGCTGGACGTGTTGCTTTTTCCAATCAGCAGAGTTACATTGCTGCCATCAGTGCTCGGTTTGTTCAACTTCAGCATGGCGATATAGATAAACGAGTAAGTTATACAGAATTTGTTTGCTTGATTGGTTTTATATATGTGAGAGCTCTCAGGGTGCGGTAACGTTGCATTCTGATTGGCTTTTATGCCAGCTCCTACATGTCTTTTAGTATTCCTGTAGCTCCACAGGTTCCAAGAGTTAAACCGTGAATGCCCCTGAACAAACAACACGCATTCCACGAAGCAGCAGTTTGTTCCTTGGACATATGTTAGGCCATATGTTCTTTCCATTCTGACGTTCCTGGTTTTGTTGTGCGTGGGCAAAGGATTTGAAAATCTTTTTCCATCCCTTATTCTAATGAAACCAAATACTGTGATAATTCCTCTGTCATTTGTAGGAAACTCTGTTTTTCATTGGTTTCGGAGTAGGTTTAGTTTGCAGCTGCCATTAATTTCAGCCATAATTATCAGTGCTCAGCACTTTGGAAAATCAATCAGACTTGACACTTAAAATGTGAAATGCCTTATCCTTTCTGTTAAAGAGTGTCTTGAGTACTTACCAACATGTGCTTCTGGTTGCTATAGATGCTTATTGCTAGCTAAAACAAAACTAACTTCTAAGAAGACTAGTCCACCTCGTTGCTCTTAATTAGAAGTATGAGAGTAGCAAAGAAGACTGACATCTAGATTATGTCAGTTTTAAGTGTCACTAGTTCGGGTGTCAAGAGCTTCAGAGGTAGTCAGTGGTATTAATAGGTGTTCTGTTTAAAAAGAAAGAAAGTGTCTTAGAGGAGGAAGGATTGAGTAAGTAGTTCAAGGTCCAGTCTCCTCTACAGATCAAAGACATAGGAAGAAAGTAGTACAGTTAACTAAAGTCTGCTGTAGGGAGGTGGCATGTGGCTTCTCTCCTTTCAGACAGGCAGAGCAATACAGCTTTACATGTGTCTCAGGTACCAGTTGCCTACTGAGCTGAAATCCCCAAGCATGATCCTTTCCAGAGGATGAGCGGGTCTGAACATGGATGGTCTTCACATCCTGTATTGGCTGTATTTTGCTGGTGGGACTGCTGGTGTTCTTGTGACTTACAGCTGTGTTTGGCTAATAGTTCTAACTTTTCAGTAGTTGCATAACAGGAAAAATGCCCATTATTAAAGCAGCAGGCATCTGCAGCAGGCCACTTGGAATATGGAAAATTAATTAGATTTTGAAAAAATCTACCCTAAGAGTTATTAGAGTTCATAAGCATGGAATTTGAGTTATATCCATGAGACCTAATTTATGCAAACAGCAATTAAATATTTGAAGTTAAACTCCAGTCACTATTACACCCTTGCCCCACTCCAAAATAAGCTCTACCCCAAGTATAAGTAGTATCTGGAGATGGCTTTCTCTGTAAGTATCTAAATGCTCATAGCTTTTTTAATTGTTATGATACGTGGATTCATGATCTTTTCTAATTCTTGAAAACTATTTTTTTTTAGCCACTAGTTCCTTAGGCTCTATAATTCAGGCATCTTTGTTACCTTCCTTGATGTTTCTTCCTTCAAAATATGTCTGCTGTTCCTGAGGTGCTTTATTTGCAATATACAGCAAAGCCAAATATAAATATTTTAACAAATTTGTCTTTAAACCTTGTCATGATGGAGAGGGTTTATGAACTGTTCTGTTCATTTGCCAGAGGTTTTTTCAATCTTGTTATTTTTAAAGGATTTTCTCTATATCTAAATCATATGTTCAGTCCTGTTATTTATATACCTATTTATATAGCTCTGTTACATACATTAATAAAAAAAACATTTTACAAATGCAGGAGGCAGTCCTACTTCAGGTTCTGCCTTCATCTGAGATATGAAGACGTGCTGTCCGGTTAAGCAATACCTTACACGTTTCAGTACAATCTTGCCGGCAGACCATTCTACACTTCACCTTAGTGCAGCCTTTCTATGGCCAGTTGTATCCAGTTTCTGTAGATCTGCTGTCTTTCCACATTTTTTTCATAACTTGTTTTATCTGTGTAAAAGTCATTTTTTTCATGGTTAAATTTTTTGCAACGCCCCTGTTTATCCTTCTGAGCTTCAGTTGAACGGATTTATAGCATTTTTTAGCATATAACTTTTCCTACCTTAATAGGAAAACTTATTGTCACGATGACTTTACAGACATTGTCTGTGATCTTAACTTCTTCCCTACCTATGTATTCTTCAGCTTCTCTCCAGTCCTTTTGATGCAGATATGTTTAGTTTCTCTAACAGATGTTTTTCTTCAGCAAAGTGCTCCTCATCCTGTTCCATCATATATGAAAGCTCAGCTCCAAACATTTCATTGAAACTCATTTGGCCTTTCAGCTCCAAACAGTTCTTTTAAGCATTGTTAACTTTCATATGCCAGCAGTCTCCATCCACTTCATGTGATATTTCCATTCCCCAAAACATGTGTCTAATACATTTGAAATCGTCTTCATACCAAAATGGGTGCATCAATGCACCAACGTGTGCAATTCGCGGTGTTTCATGCTTTCAGCAATTTTGAACCACAGTCAGAACTAGTGCATAAAGTACCTGGTTTTTGGAAAGTTTGAGTAACTTCTGATAAGGAAGGTCGTCGTAGCGAAGCAATAAGTAGAGTTTGTACTGAATATCTAGTACTGGAAGAAGCATACTCTTTTTTTCAGAGGTGTATGTGCTTGACATGTCAAGTATGCATCTACTTCTGAAGCTGGGAACATAAAGATTACTCTTTTGCAAAACCTTTGGGTGGTGGGTAGCTGTAGTTTGTAGCTCTGGAAATAACATAGAAAAATGTCATTTTATTTTGAAGTTCTTTCTATTTCAAACATATTCTGTCTGAGTATGGTACATAAACTCTATGTGTAGGATTCTTCTCAAGTAATAGTAAGTATCTCAGATAAAATCCTCATACAGTGATGAGTTTTAGTATAAATTGGAATACCTCTTTGCCAACAAAAGTCAGAAAATACTGTCTTTAAAAAAGAGTAAGGAAAATGTGGAAGACAACAATACATTCCTTAACAATGGAGTCAACTCATCTTGTGTTTTATTATGAAGTTCTTCTTCCTGTTTGAGCGCAGTCTGTAACAGTTCAGTTATGCAGAGACATAATGCAAATTTACCACTGGACTCCTGCCACTTTTCCACTCTGGCAGTAGGATGAGTTTGGGAAAAAGAAGCTGTGTAAGACAGGTGTTTCTAGCAGTCTGTAGACATGCAAAATGGTCTTTCAAAAATATTTTCAGAATCATGTCAAATGCAAATTCCTATACAGCTCAAAGCCACAAGAAGGAAAAGCTACAGATGACCAAGATCTGAAGCTCCAAATTTGACCACATATTGACTGTATTTGAAATTGGGAGTGAAATTACAGAGGACAGGAGTGCTAGAAGATCTATATTCCAGCCTGCTGAATGTACTTTTAACTTGCACGCAAGGGTAGTGCATGCAGAGGCTTCTCCTTGCCTTTCTTTTTTTTTTTTAAAAAAAAAAAAAAAAAAGTATAAATGGTTACATTCTTTTATGTTTATTATTTTCTAAACAGCATAAAATTGGGTTTCATTTTGGGTTATATTTGGGAACTGATGAGATTAGTTTGGAGAGCTTGGGACTTGCTGGTTTATTTTCTACACATACTTCTATTTTATCATTTGCCAAGAGTATCTTTCCAGAGTAAATGAAGTGGAGGTTTTGACGCAGACATTAATTACATATTTAGTGTATTTCTATAGGTCCACCTTGAATTGTTTAGTTTTCTGGTGTGGATAGATCATTTAGCTGATAAATGGCAAACAGTAATGAAAAACAGTGAATTAAATAAAGACATAAATGTAGCTGATTTCAGACCTTTTTTTCTGGCAAAGCAGCAAAACCTGAACACACTCAAATATCTTTCATCAGGAATAATAGCTATTAACTGGAATTGTTTCTGTTTTACTCTAACAGGTGGAGGTAAAGCCATATGTGTTGGATGACCAGATGTGTGACGAATGCCAGGGTGCACGATGTGGTGGAAAGTTTGCTCCTTTCTTCTGTGCCAATGTCACTTGCCTGCAGTATTACTGTGAGTTTTGTTGGGCAAATATCCACTCCCGTGCAGGACGTGAATTCCATAAGCCATTGGTAAAGGAGGGGGCTGACCGCCCACGTCAGATCCACTTCCGCTGGAATTAAACATGGTGAACCAGCATCTACATAAGGAAAGAAGGGTGCATGTGGCTTACTGTGTTTGAAGATACTGACATGCAGAAGAAATAAGTGCATTCTTCTGCTTTTCACCCCAGCTATCAATACATGCATCTTTATCAGCAGCCAAAACACTACAAGCCTCTTGTTTTTCACCAAAACCCTACATCTCAGGCTTACTAATTTTTGTGATATTTTCATGTTAAAATAAAATGTTTTTTTGTATTTTCTCCAAGTTATTTTTATATGTAAAGTTAAAACTAGATATGAGAATGTTTTTGCGTAGGGGCACACAGTCTGCTGCTATATTTAGTGGGTGAAGCGTGCACTTATTTCTAAACATGGGTTTTTAACTTCAAGATCTGCCCCAGTAATTTACCAAAGGTAGCAAAATAGTGAAGATGGAATATGTCTGCTACAAAAAGCTTATTTTTATTGTTGTTGCTATTTTCAGTGTATACATAAACTAAAAATTAGGGTTGATTTTTTGCTCTCCATTTTGACTTGCAAGAAATAATACCTCAAGATAATCTGATTTATTAGCTATTTTTAAACATTTTTAATCACAAGCTGTATTAGCTTTGCTGCTATATAGGTGTTATGTGTAATGCCACCTATTAATACGGGATTGAAACGTTTAAGACACACTGCATTACAGATAAAATGCAGGCAGCACAATATGGCTTAAACTGCCATAGTTTTAGAATGTGAAAAAATTGCATGTTTACTTACCTGTATAAACCATATGCATGCACTAGAACTATTAATTAACAAGAGGTGAGTTATTGCAAATGTTCAAAAAAAAGGCTCTCTTGAAACTAGGTAGCATGAGCAAATTTACAAAATTTGTTACAAAAAAAAAAAAAAACAAACTTGCATGCATTATTGTGACTGAAGTAAAAAAATGTCCTACATGTGTACAATATGCAAATTAGTTTTAGACTAGAAAGTGCAGCCATTTTGTGACCTGGTCAGTAGTGGAATTCAATTTTATGCAGACTGGATGTAATACTGTAATCCCTGTGCAATTTTGTGATGTGTGCTTCTACTTAATGTGGCGTGTTGTAGTATAGATACAAGTTTGAGTAAAAAGCTAGCGTTTAAAAAATTCTTTTCAACCCCCTTGATTGTTCATGGTTAAGATTTCCTCTACAAACCAAAGATGGCCAGCACACTGCTAACCAGTCACCAAATGTGAAACCCATGACAAATGCATACGAAAATATATAAGAATGCGTAATGCTTTAGAAATTTAATCCAAGTAAAGTCAAAATGGAGAAGGTGTAATATACAGACGGCTAGTTGCATAACGAACTAAATTTTACCTTTAAGACAACAGTGAAATTTGGCTTAAAATCTTGCTTACATGTTTGACCTGTGTGCGTTGTGGTCTTCTGTCAAACTGGGGTCACTGTTGCATGAAAAGTAGCTACTTGACAGTCAAGGATAGTGTTTTTTAGTTTAATGAAGGAGTTCTAGTAACGACATTGCTTGCAGATTTTGAGAAACATAGTTACGACAGAGGCAATATTTACCTGAACACTAAAAGGAAATCATAGCAGTGTTTTTGTCTATCTCAGAGCATTCTTAATGCAACTAGCCCCGACTTTTTAATGGAACAAACAGT
>NC_048896.1:80610359-80723692 GCF_011077185.1 Oxyura jamaicensis | reverse complement strand
AAAAAAAAAAAAAAAAAAAAAAAAAAAAAAAAAAAAAAAACAGCAGAGCAACGCCTGCTGTTTTCAATGTACCAAGGAAAGCATTCCCTGCAAGGAAGCTGTAGCCACCAAGACTGCAAATTAAAAGTTTAAAATAAAAGCCTGTTAACGTATCAGAAGGGCACCAAGTCGCAAATCATCCACAGATGGGAGATGTATTTGAAAGGAGGAGCACTAGCAGTAGATCAAGGACCCTCTATAGCGAGACAACCTCATTTTGGAAAGACTACACATAAACTAGAAGATTAGGCTGAATTCCACGATAGTAGAAGTAAAACCAAAACAAATAAAACAGCAGCCCAGGAAGAAGAGAGGAGTTATAATCCTCATAAAATGTTCAAGCACAGCTACTAAACACCTTGAGAGTCAGGACACTGCTGGAGAACAGGGCACATACTGCTGTATGGGCAGCACACACCTGGTCCACAGCTGCTGCTCTGGGATCTCTCTCACCCTGGGGCTGGCAGAGGCCTCCCTGTGCAGAGATGCTCACAGCATCCCTGACAGCACGCAGGTTTCCCGGGGAGTTTCAGGAGGTATACACAGCCAAATGAGGTAGCACTGCACAGATCCCCAAAAGATAACTCACACTGGTTGTGTTAGACAAGTTTTCTCTTCTGCAGCAAAGATTTAAACTTTTCCTAGTTTAAATCTATATACCTTCCAAGCAAGTAAATTTAAGAAAGGTTTGGTGCATGAAATATGTAATACAATGAATTTTCTCTGCAGCTAGATTTAGCAAGAAGAAGGGCTAAAATAACCCTTTTGTTTATATATTTATTCAATCATTTAGCACCATGTAACACCCCACTGCAGAACAGCCACTAAAGAGAAGTTTCTCCCGTCTCAAATCACAGTGTGATGGGAAGGAAGAGGAATACACAGCTTCTGCACTCCTTAGCCGCACAAACTGCTACAGACTGCCTGCAGGACAAAGACGGGGGCTGGTCGCCCAGGGATGCTGCAGGATCACGCTCCTGGCCTCTGCTCCACAGCCCCGACGCCAGGCTGCTTCTGTCTTGGAGCTGCCCGTGCTGTGGGAAATGGTTGGACCCAGGCACCTCCAGAGCTCCCTTCTGATCCAAGCTGTTCTAAAATTATCCTATAATCATGCCAACTTTTTATCATAAATAATTTAGCAGAGGAGTGACAGCACTGCCAGGAGGCATGTAAGGAAGCTGTTTTTTATTATTGACAAAGGCTTCCTTTGATACGTTTCCTATTGTGAATCAGTACAAGCTACAATTTAAAAAGCAGTAGCCTGTCCTGTTGAATAAAAACTGAGTTTTTAATCAGTTCTTCTACTTGAATGTGTTTGTTCCCTGTCATAAATGAATCACAGAATTTTCTAGGTTGGAAAAGACCTCAAGATCATCAAGTCCAACCTCTGACCTAACACTAACAGTCCCCACTAAACCATATCCCTAAGCTCTACATCTAAAAATAAAAATAATGAAAATAAAACATTTTACATAAAAGTTTTACACAGATACATACACTTATGGACATCTGTGTGTGTGTGTATACATAGAACTACTGAACAGAACCACAGAGCAGTTGAAGCTGGAGATCACCCAGCCCAAGCCCTGGCTCAGAGCAGAGGCACCTACCACAGGTTGCTCATGGCTACACCTAGCTATCTTCAAGGAAAATATCCAAAATTTAAAATAAATGCTTAAACATATATCCCAAACCCCTCTGATTACCTGTGATACACTTAAATTGCTCAGAGTATTCCTGATTTAGTTGTTATTTATGCCCTTTCCATATTTTATATCCTGACAGTAAAAAAAAAAAAAAAAATAATGATGGAACTGGAATACACTGTGACAAACTGATGCAGGAAATGGCACTTTCTATGTGCTTACAAAATTTGGGAGCTCTAAAACCTTTTCATCAGAAACTAAAGCACCCGTCAGTTTATAGTAAACAAGAATGCCTGAAAACAGGCACAAGAAGTTCCCACACGGATTTCATTAGGTATTAAATAGTGAGAGAAATAACAGGTTCCATGTCATACACAGCACAATGACTACTATTACACAGCCCATGTTTGAACTCAATTTCAGAATGTGAGTTTTCCCTACTGAATAAAGATTTACTACTTATATTACTTGGTAAAGATTTTTTTTTTCAGAAGTAATTTGAATCTTCAGGGTGTTTTTCTCCCCAGTCAGCACACAATGGTTGACCATTCTTTACAATGAATTTACTATTTCAATAGCCTCAGTATCAACTGTTAGACGTATTCCCAGTTAATTCATTTCAAATGAAATGTGGAAGTCATATATATATTCCCATAAAAAAAAAAAAATACTACTGGCTAAAACCAAATGTAAAATTACTTTCAGTTACCCACCTACACATCTGTAGGCACAAACGTGCCTCAGCATTTTGTGGGATCAAGAGTCTCCCTCTCAGGTTGTATGCACGTTTACTACAGCAGTGCTTAAAGGTTAAGTGGGGGAGCATCCTGTGCCCCCCTGTGTAAAGCGTGTACCAGGAGCACCAAGCTTTCACATATGGCTATGTTGCTCACTGTAGCACAATGCAGAAACACCTCCGCCTACGTTTAATTCACTCATCTACTTGATTTACGTTTGCTTTTATGAAATGCCTTTCTAGCCTAGCTAATCTCATCTCTAGCATTCAAATATGTTTTTATTTAAAACTGAACTAAGGTAACTCCACATGATGGTATTCCGTGTCATCAGCAGAGTACCCCACTGCTGATCCGACACCTTGAGTCTGATTTCTGTTTCAGACATAAAAGGGCTAGGCAAGTGTGTGAAAGAACAGCATCCTCTATTTTCAAATTAACTGGATTACTTCTGAAATCTTGGCTTGACCAGCTGCACACATTGTTTCACAGGACCAGTAATCTGAAGCTTTAGCGCAGAACACATTTCATCACTGGGGTTAAAGAGATTTACCTTGTGAGGCTCATTTACACTGCTAATTACATTACTGCTTTGCACTGTCTCCTTCCTGCTCTCATCACACATGTGAAATGCTATCTGCCCTGGTTAAATCTAACTAGCCAGATGAACTGTTCATTTACCAATGCAATTTGTGATGAAAAAACAATCACCACCTCCTGCATTGCACAGGGATCGTGCACATAGGCCCAATTCTGTACTTCTCAGACAAGAAAATAAGGTTACCACTAGGCCTGCTTCTTAGAACTACTTGACAGAAAACGATAGCAAAAATAATACAGATTTAAAAATAAGCTCTCTGGCTATTAAGTACCAACATAATTTAGTTATAAATGCTTCTGCCAAGAAAGCTTTTCAAATCTAGGTGACAGGAAAACAGCTGGAGTAAAACCTTTGGGAACGCTGTGCTTGATCTTCACTCAAACAATGCCATTGAGCCAGTTCAGTTATAGTGCAACTCCTGCATTAATCAAATTATGCCAGAAATTAATTTATCCTTTTAAGCATAATATAACATATTAGGCTTCTATTCTGAAAAAGACTTCAAGCAAACCAGTAAGTACCATGACTGAAGCATTCAACTCGCACTGAACGGAGATCTTCAGAACAACAGGGGAGAATTACATAGATAATATACATGATAAGTTAATAACTGCTTTCATGCCACCTCATTCTAACTCATATCACAATATTTCATCCCACTCCCCTTCATCTCTAACAGATAAGAGTCAATGGACTATGGATTCACTTCACAGTTCAGTGTGATTCTGAATGTGGGTCAGTTTGATCCCATTTACTGTCATGAAAAAATAGCAATAATTAGTCTGAAATTAATGAATTAAAATAGCTTCAAGCTTGTTTTTTTTTCCTAATTATGACACAGAATAAAAAACAACCCTTCTAAGTCCAAGAAAACCAGAAAAGCTTGATAACGTCTGAAATGTTATATGAGATAAAAATCTCTTGGGTGTTTTATAGCAAGTTTTGCTGCAAGCTTACTGACATCTTAACATACTTGCTTTGACCTGAGCGGAGTTTTGGTTGCTTCCCCAGAGTGAGAACACCTCTTGCCATTAACACAAGCCATGGTCAGAGCCCACTCCTTTTGAAGAGGTCTCCTCCAGCAGGTAACCTAGGGGCCGTCCCTGCACCACTGTCAAACTACCTAATGGCTCTGCTCACTCGTGCCATTCCTAATCCCCGCTCTGCGCTGGTATGGCCGCACCTGGAGCACTGTGTGCAGCTTTGGGTGCCACCAGGACATGAAACTATTAAGAGCATGTACAAAGGTGGGCTACAAAGACAGTGAAGGGTCTAGATGGGAAGAAGCATAAGGAGCAGCTGAGGTCCCTTGGTTTGTTCAGCCCAGAGCAGAACAGGCTGAGGGGAGGCCTCATGGCGGCCTGCAGCTCCCTCATGAGGGGAGCAGAGGGGCAGGCGCTGAGCTCTGCTCTCTGGGGACAGTGACAGGACCCGAGGGAACGGCATGGAGCTGGGGCAGGGGAGGGTCAGGCTGGGGGTTAGGAAAAGGTTCTACACCCAGAGGGTGGTCGGGCACTGGAACAGGCTCCCCAGGACAGTGGTCATGGCGCTGGGTCTGCCACAGGTCAAGAAGAGCTTGCACAATGCTCTCAGACACATGGTCTGATTTTGGGGTGGTCCAGTGTGGAGCCAGGAGTTGTATTTGATGATCCTTGTGAATCCCTTCCAACTTGGACAAGTGTCTCCATGGACAGACTGGGCCAATAACCCTTGATCCCAAACTAAGAAAAAATGGACAAGAAAAGTAGGTAAACAAAAAAGGAACCTTGCCATTATACTGTCATGCAAAATGATGCCCTAGAACCCGATATTCTACAGTGGCTGGTTGAATGGAGGTTATAACAAAGAAATACATACTAAATTGCCAAATTATTTTAATTTCTAATTTCATCTGCAATGCAAGTTTGACTTCTCACCCTATTCTGCTTTCAGTATGCTGCTTCCTCCCACCAACATGATTATTTCCAGTACTCAGTCCCTGACTTTAATTGCACGGTGATCAAAAGCAAGAGAGATGCTACATTCCCAGCTTATCCTGGACTACTCTGGATCTGTATCAAAATCCAGCAATACACAAAATGAGACAGAAAGCAAATATGTAGTAAGTGCATTTAACATCTTAGTAGTCTTGAAGAGTGTGTACTGCTTTAATCGTGGCTGAAAGAGCAGAATGCCTAGAAATGAGGCTTAGCTTATACTGCATGCAGTGACGGGTGATGTGAGAGGGGTCAGGCTGCAATATGAAATGGCTGAAGAGATGGATGAACAGCTGCAAGCAGGATCAAAACTGTAGGAGTGGTCTAAGCTGGGTGAGTTTTAATCAGAGCACAGGTAGGACCAGGTGCAGTGCAGTTGCTGGAGATGTGAAGCTGCAGGGCAGCCAACAGCTGCCAAGCACACATCCTGCAAGAACCAGGACGCAAAATATCTGGGACTCTCTTCACACCCTACTGACAGAAAACAATTGTTAATATGGAAGAAATTACACAGCAGTAGATTAGATAAGTGACAGTCTATGAATTTCATTCATTCACAGAAAAAGTTCCCTAATTTCCTCAAAGCATAGATGAAACTGCAGAAGTTCTGTAAATGTAGCTTCCTCAATGTTGTTATTACTCGGGAAGACCAACCACGTAATTTTGCCTTCCACAAAAATGTCCTCACACCTTATAGACGCCCCAGGCTGAATTTACAACACCCCCCCCACCCTCCCTTTTTTTTTCTTTTCATGAACATATGCAGAAAATGTTAAAGATCCTAGCCAGAAAATAAATTTACAGTTAAAAAAAATATATTTTAAAAAGGCCAAAGCCACAATATCAACTGTTATACTACACCTATAATGAAATATTTCTCCTTTGAAAATAACCTTTGCAGGGACTTTTTAGCAGTTCTTTGCTACAAAGAAAGTCCTGTTCTTGCTGAAGTTTTGGAAAAAGAACAAAAAGAGAGAAGCCTTTAGAAAAATCTCTGCTTAGGAGTTTGCAATAAATTTGCATATATCATGCAGACACAAAGTCAAGTATAAAGCTTTGAAGAAGTATCCACACAGAAACTGCATCGTCTCATTTTCTGAACACAATGAAACTTCTGTAGAGCATTGTTTGTGCCACTGCAGCTATTTTTTGCCATTTATTTTGTTTGTAGTAGCTACCTAAAGTTCCCTCTAGGCCACCATCTGGTAAGGATTTACAGATTACAGGAAAAGATTTAACTTGGTTCACTGTATATGCTTGTCTGTCTGAGCATACTGCAGAGCAATTTCTTGATAGTTCAAGAGTTGTGTAACATATTGGACTTGTAATTTTTATCAAAATAGTAAATACGTTCATTATAGAACAATTGCAGTTTTCCTGCCCTTCACATCTCTCAGAAGTTCCCACAAACTGAGGGAAGCAAAAATCCTATCTCTGTATTGCGTAACTTGAACTGTTGGAAATATGAGTGCAGATAATTGGGAGTGGCACGTTGGAGCCCTGCTGGTACCAGCTTTTACTTACCTCAGTAAATGGCTTTTACTGTGATTTCTCGGCATTCCCTCTCTTTGTTTTTCCATTTCTGCAAGGGCCAGAATCCCACATTTGATAATGGTGGCACACACAATGGTTCAAAACACTACAGAGATCACTCCCTCACTCAAAAAAAATCAAAGAAAAAGGAAAAGTTGCTACTTTGAAGAAAGGCTTCAGATTTGTATAGGTATCTTTCAGCTTTCATCTTCTGTACCTGGGCATCTTTCAGCTGAGTTAAACGTCCAAAGCAATTAAAAATAAACTCTTTTTAGATCAGAAGAAATATTTGGAAAAAAAAATGCAAAGCAGGATTTGGATTTTGTTGTTGTTGTTGACAAATAAGCTTACACTAAGACATATATACTGATAAATTAATCAGTTGAAACTACAGCACTGGATATCTGTGGCAGCTGATTTCCCTTCTAACTAGAGAATAACTCACTTGTGGAAAAGTACACTTAAAAGCTTTCATTTCAGTATGGAAAGATTTAATAATGTTCAAAAATCACTAATAGTGATACATTTATTTTGCTCCAGTAACTTCCCAATAGTGCACATTCATTTAGGAAAAAAAAAGTGTAAAAGTTTTGTTTTGCTAAAATACAAGAAATCTACATACCACAACTTGAGAAGCCAAAAAAAAAAAAAAAAGCAAGGGAGAAGATGAATTTCTAATTCTCATAACTTTAAATGCAACTAAACACTGAATATTAGGCCCAGAGAAACAAGATTTCTTGCAGAAATATGTCAGACTCCTGTTACTTTGGCTTACATCATTTAAGAAAAAGCCATTACACACCAAGAAGAGTTTGTTGCCCTGGAAAAGACAACCTAAGCAAATTGTCAGACAAGAAAAAAAATCACATAAAAATGAGAGGGCTAGGCTAATGTGTAATTATGAAGGCCTATAACAAAAGAAAAAGTCAAATGCCTGCTCTTCCAAGAACAAGCAGTATCCATACAATATCTCACATTAATTCAAATTGCTTTGCAGAGATGATGAAGGAATCAAGACTCCTCACAGGCTTTTGAAAACATTATCCCAGTAAGTTCAGTAGGGGGGTGGTTGGACCAAATGATCTTGGTGGTCTTTTCCAACCCGTATGATTCTATGATCCCCTCTCTCAGTCCCTGTCCATTCCACAAGCTACAAATTAGAAGAGAGAATGAGGTTCAACACTTGGTTGACAGAAAAGATTATATAAATAAAACGGAGGGGGAGGATGGGCAGCAGAATAGGTGCCATTGTAGGGCCAGGAAAAACAGAGAGTCTCAGCTGAGTGGCCTGAAAACCCACCCAACGTCTGCAATCAAGGAAAACTTTCCAAGAGGTTCACAGATGATACATGTTACCAGAGAATCGGCTGACCCCAAACCTATTCCATCCCGCTTCTCACCATATGAGATGTTGGCAGGTTGCAGGTAGGCTCTGGAAATCTCAAATAAGCTTTCATACTTCTGTGTTTCAGATTTCCTGACTACCATTTTGTTACCAGAGGGAGGGACACAAACTACTCTCTTCATGTGGTGCATTCTCAGACTGTGACTGCACACTGGCCTCTGAAAGGTAAAACCTGGGCTAATGCCCAACATGCTTACCCTCTTTGCCATGAAATACTACGTGATTGGCCAATCTTTTAGAGACACAAAGAAAAATGAATGCACAGAGAATTTAAAGAGTTTAGTTCAGTGTTTTACTGTAACTGCTGGTGCATAGACACCACACTACATTCAACAGAACTAATGTTACCCACTCATACACGCTGCACACAGTAGTACTATTTAAATACATGCATTTTTAGGAGATGATACCTTTTTTCAAAAACAAGCAAATAAGAAAACACACTTTATTTTTACCTAGAATGATAAGCAAATGGCAAAGTGAGCTCCTATGACAATACTGTCCTGTACCTCCTCCTGTGGCTCCCTCCTTGTAGCCACAGCCCCTGGATCTGGCTGCATTCACACCTCAGCCCTTGCACTGATCACTGCTTCATCAGCCACTTCTGAGCAGCCTCCCCACGGAAAGTAACTCAACTCCCTCAAGCTCTGCTCAAGGTTCATTTTCATTGTTTTCTCACTTCTGTCTTAATATTATTGAAGTTATAAGGCCGGACTGGATGGGGCTTTGAACAATGTGGTCTAGTGGGAGGTGTCCCTGCCCATGGCAGAGGGGTTGGGATTAGATGATCTTTAAGGTCCCTTCCAACCCAAACCATTCTGTGATTCTAAACTGTGAAGCTGGATTGTCACTTTTCAATTACTGTAGAAGCCTGTTTTTCTGTCGCAGGCACAGCTGGCATGTAGTATTAAACCAGATCAGGGCAAGCATTCAGGATACTGTGGAAAAAGAATTCCAGGAGTAAATAAGCCTGAAAATCTTGCATTAATCATATGTGCTACAGTGGTTAAAACTGACTTGCATATTGTCTACCTAATATCTGTCTCTAAAAGAGAACTGTTAACATCTGCAACCATACTTTTCTACGGTTGCTTCCAGCAGATGATCTGTTTAAGCCTCCCCTCCCCAGAACCTCTGTTTCCTCCCCATCCACAAAGCATTCTTTAGACAAGCAATCTGTTAAATAGTCTACAGTTTTTGAATAGTTTTTGGAAAAAAAAGAACTATGCTTCTGATGCCTAACATAAAAAAGCATACTTTAAGTCCTCATCAAAAAGTATTTCAGTATTATTCCTTGTTTACATATGTATATCATCAAGTGGAGCATCTCTTAACTTCCCAGCATGAAACGAGCAATGATCTTTTAAATGCTCTTTCCTTAAGCATATGTGAGTGGGCAGAGAAAAGAAGATGCTAATTTATCTTGTATCTCCTGCTGTTCAGTATTCCACAGTATTTCTAACCTTAGACACAAGGCATTTCTTTCAATGTATACCCCACAAGACTAAAAAAAGGAGCCCTGTAAATCCCCCTGCTTATTCCAGTTCTACCCAAACCACTACCACTGCTGCTTGCTATATACAACCCCTACCACCAAAACCTGCATTTGTGATGAACACACTTTGGCTAATACCTTAAATTTGTGTCACACTTCTGGCCACAGCACTAAAAAGTACCTGGACATGGAGAAGGCAGTGACTACATCTCACTGAAGCTGTCGTTTCACTACACAGCTTAGCCAATTTAACAGCCACCTTACTATTAGGCAGGTCTTGCTCTTCTTCCCTCCAGCTTCCTGCACCAGCAATTGCAGCTGTGCTCCCAGTCCAGCTCCAGGAGGCAAGTTTTAAGTAAACCAACCCATGTGGTGCACAGGGGGTAGCTGTCAAACAGTAGCTCAAAAAAGCAGTATATCACATCAGCATGGTTCTGCATCTGAAATAACACCGAGACTTTGCACAACTGGAAAAGGATGTTTTATTTTTTTACAAAAGGTCGTAATTGTTTTGGAAGCCTGAGAACTGTCCTATGCTGATGAACTGCAGCATCTGCACATAAGCCAGAGCCACAATGCAGTTCTTGGACATGGCCAGTATCTCCAGGAGTCTCGGATCTCAAACCAAAAGGACATCACTAGCCATGCATGGCTTTGTTTAGCTCCAGTGCTGCAACACCCAGACACACGTGCATCTCACGCAGGCACTGCTGAGATGCTTGTGCAGATGAAGCAAGGGTTTTCATGTCAAGTATCGTATTTAGTCTACTATTAGACTGAAACTGCCAAAAAAGGAAAGATTTCTTGAACCTGTTCTGTTCAGATAGCAATCAGAAAACCACAGATCTTATCCTTTTACCGTTGTACGGATGCTTTTTTCATACGGAAACTGTAGAAGATTTATTAGGAACAGGAAAGAAAAGCAAAGTAGAAATGGACAAGCAAGAGGTAAATTTTTTTGCAAAAAAAAAAAAAAAGGTTAATTTTATACAAAAAAATATTCTGACTTTTTAATTGAAGGTGTGATAAAGTTTTTTGATGATTTGCTTTAGAACCTCAACTCTAACACATCTGATGTATTAAAAACCCCACAATATCCTCAAATGTTCATCCAACCTACCTCCAAGAAGGTTTTACGTATCATTTTTCCATTACAGGTATACTAGCTAGACACACTGTTTATTTTCACATAAAATTATGTGGTTTTTTTAATGTCAAATATGTTACAATTGTCGAATACATTCACGTGGGATACCAGTTTCAGAGATAAGGAACACAAGACTAACTTGCTAAACTTGATTTGCAGCTGCTTTGTAAGACTGACCAGGCAAGGAAAAAGGAAGGACAATGAGGATCAGAGACAGGACTCACACTAAAACAGACCAGTGCTGCTCTTCAGTCATATCCTCAAACTGCTCAACAGGTGAGACTGCAAACAGAAAGAATTAAGAGATGCAGTCCAGGTCTAAAAACAGCTTGTTATTCTTCCCCACAGATAAATAGTACACGTAATGTGTACTGCTTTGCCCAGACAGCATATGCACTCAAGCTTACATGAAAGCTTTCCTCCTGCTTCAGCAGGAACAGAGCAATCCAGACTAAAAAGCAGAAGCTGGAACAAAGCAGTTGTAATTTAAAGTAAGTGGCATAGCAGTCCAGCAATACGCTCAGATACAATACAACAAGGCAAACATGCCTTTAAGTTTTTGTCTTATTTCATCTAAAAAGAGAAGGAACTTTATTCCTAACTTGTTTCTTTTGTGAACTCTTCACACTTCAGTTACAAGACACAAGCTGTGAAAGTGAAGATTTGTTGTACACGTCCTGCTGGCAAGTGGAATCTCAGATTAAAATCGTCTTACCACAACTAACAACCAGTTTCCATGGGAACAAAGACAAAGCCTTGCTAAAATATTCAGAGCAGCCAGACCCATGCCCTTTCCACACTAAGTTCCCACCTGAAGGTCTCCAGCCCAACAGGTGACACGCACCACGTCACAACTATCAGTCAACTTAACTCTATTAATAACTTAATGCTTCGCTTTGCAACAGATTCTAAGTAGGACAAAGACTTGTTTGGGTAGATGTCCTCCTGGCTGAGAGATGCAAGCAACCTGCAGTTTCCCTATTATCTATTTACCGTGAGCAATGCTGTTAACAGTATTCAATAATAACGATGCTCTATCCTGCACTGTCCTCAACAACACAAACAGAGAAACCAAGGCACAGAGAGACTGAAGACACCTACTGTAGGAGCATCACGTAGCAACCCAGTTACCAAACAGTCCCTTCCACTCCAGTGTATCATCAACTCATAGCGGAGGCTGCTTCCCTTCTTAACAGCTTATGCTCCAGAGTAAGTGACTCCCATTTACACCAGTACATCATCTAGTGAGAGCAAAAGTATTTGACTGATGGAGTTGAAAGCAAAATCTATTCACAGGCACTGAAGCATTGCAGATATCCTTGTTCATTTTTTAAACTAGTTTCCTGCCATTCCCAAGGAGCACAGCACTGTTCTGAAAGATCCAGCAACTGAAACAGACCAAAAGAGCTCCAGTTCCTCACACAGGTTCTGGTAGTGCGCTGTACTCAGGCACAACATTTAATCCTATTAATAACTTACCCATTAAATCTGAACTTAGATTAAGCTGTACGTCTGCAAACCTCGTGGCATGAGCAACATACTTAATTAGAAGCTGTTTATCAAATAATTACTCAGATTTTATTAAAAAAATACAAAAAGCTCAACTATTTTGTTTTAACACTTGAAAGTGATTTCTCTATTTAAAGTAACTAAGAAGAACATTTAAATAAATTTTAAGACTTAATAGCAGGCAAATGAACAACTTAAGAACAATTTTTCCCAAAGACTCTCAGCTACTTCATATTTTGCTTTAATCACAAGCTATAAAGCTCATACTAGCTTTTTTCCTAAAGGCTTACTTGGTACTGAAGGAGTGTAGATGTTATATTGTAACATCAGAGTGCAACTGCAAGCACAAAAATGACTTGCAAAGGCAGGAATATCTACATGCAGTTAGACAAACCTGACACTTTTTTCTTTTTCCTCCTAGCTAAGTGTATGAACAGTGGTTGGAAAACCAAACATTAAGGACTTCGAAGTACTAGGGAAAAATATATAAGACTACTAAGATCAAAGTTAGAGGCGAGTGATGCAGAGTCCTGCCTATGAATCACATTCCTCCTCTATCTTACAGTTAGATGTGATATTCTGGGGCATCAACCTGGAACTAACTCTTCTGAAGCACCAGACCAAGAGGGATGACAACATTTGGAATAAGAACCATTGAAAAGGCTTGCTGTGCACATTTGTGATTATGTTTATTTTCATCTCTGAATCAGAATTAACTCTATTTCAAGTTGGCAGTTTAAAAAATCCAACATTTTAAATATGTAAGTACACCATTAATACACTGAATGTGAAAATAGAACAGCATATGGCAAAAGAGATTAAAGGGATTAACCAATTAAATGGTATGACTCAAACTGACATGATCCGCCAAATCTGCATTTTGCAGCGAGGTGTGCAGGGACATGGGAAAAGGACTTCACCCAACGAAAACACTGAAAGCCAAACTTCTAAAAATAACTGCTTTGGTTAAAAGAGTCTGCTAGGACACCAGCAGGAGTGAGATGTGTGAGATGCTCAAAACTTACAAGGTAAGCACAAGTGATTTACTTTTGGATGTCTCCCTTCTCTCCAACACTGGATTTCACAAACACCTACTTATGTGATACAGAACTTACCACAAGCAGTCCCATGTGACTGTAATCTTGATAGCAAACTGCATACTCAATTATTTATATATTTAGGCCACATAATATTAAATCCGACATACAAGGCTATAGATCAAATTCCCATTATTATAAAGACACGGTAAACATCTCACTGACTTCAGGCTTTCATAATCAAGACAGCAAAATATTCAAGCATGCCTTCACACCCAGAGACCTTTTTCTGAGAGCTGAATGCAGACAACAACCCTAGTGTATCAGGTCTCACAGGGAGGCAAACAATTTGTCTGCATGTTGAATGGAAGGAAAGAGGCCACAAAAGCAGAGGCATCTGTAAACGGTTCCTCCAGAAGGTGACACTCCATCAGCTGCATGCAACTGGCCTCCCTACAACTCGTTTAAGACCTACCCAGAAGGCAGATTTTGCAGGGAGCAGACCAGGCTTTAACTTGGAGAGGTTAATGCCTGGAGATTTGTCTAAACATGATCAATTCATTCAAGTTCATTTGACTTCTTCTATAGATATTGAAGAAATGGCAAAAATACAAGCAAATAATAGTTGACAGGTATCATACAGGTCTGTAACCAAAGAAGTTGCTTTTAAATTCTTGAGTAATTTAAAATCTTAACAGAATTGTATAAACAACAAATGAATTTAAGTTTCTTTTATACACGGTTACAGCTAAAACACCAAAAGGAATCAGTAACAAGCCAAAGCCCTTCTTAGGTTATTAAAATTTCACCTCAGTATAATTTGAAATGCCAATATTATACAAACACGTTAGCATTTCCTTTTAACAGCTAAATGAAACAAAAAGCATGCTGAAAATTTACATTACTGCGACTATTAAATCCACAAACACACAGATCCCAAAAGCACATTTCCAGCAATGCAACCTCGATAAGCACACACTCTTCTGATATCTCAACTTTCCCTTTAGAAGGGACAATTTAGTAAGAAAGGAATGGGGGCTGCGAACAGTTCCAGTCTTCACTTCGGCTCACAAAGGAACAAGAAATTGCATGCCTGTGTAAAGGAACTGCCCTTATGTGAAAGTTGATTGTCCACGCAAATATGAAAACAAACAAAGTTTATTTCAAGTTGCTAAGTTTCTATGATCCTTCCTAGGCTACATCCCTTAACACCGTGCTAAAAGTTTACCGCAATATGCAAATCCCAGAGACCTGCCTTTTAAGAAAACAAGTTATGCTTTACTCCCACCCCATGCTTCTGAGCATAAATAAGTAAAAAAACACAGTCAAGAAAAATAGCCTCAAATGCATCAATGACAGCTTTGAGATATGAGAGAAAAGTACTGTGAAATGTCATTACCATTTCATTTTCATTAATAGCCTCCAACTATGCATAGCAGAAAAAAAGCATTATTTTCCATGGAACTGTACACGTTCCCAGGTCACATCACATGCTACTAATCAAGCCCTTGCTATCACGTGCTTCCAAATTATGGTCTCGGTACCAATAACAGATCTGAACACAAAATTAACCAAAATGTTTATCAACTTACCTTGCGGAAAAGGATTGGGCTGCACTAAATACAGGAAAGCGTGGACTATTTTAAACAAAATTCCTATTGGCCCGGGTTCGTGGTATGCACCTGTATCATACGTCTTGGCAGGTACAAATCCAAAATCCAAAGTCCCGGGAGGTGGTTTGTATATAGGCTGCACCTCTGAAACAGTACTTCCACAAAACAACACCAGCAGCAGACAGAGTTCCACAGCCATGGCTAGCAGTATTCATAAAATTGGAGGTAGAGATATTTGTCCCACCAAACCTAGAAATCTTCAGTACATTCACTCGGGGGTTAGCTTTCTAGGCAGTAAAATGCTGGTGTTCTCACACCTTTTATTCTTTAATGTCTTCTTGTTCTGGAGTGGTATAGAAGCCTCTCATGGAAATGACTCAGCGCACCATCTCTGGAAAAAAGACAAAAACCAGCCTGTTAAGTTGTGGGCATGCAAATAGGAGAGTGCAACACACCTGCACACTTCTGCACAAGTTGAACATATCATCAGCTGTAAAACCAAGCTTGGTAGGGCAGAAAAGAAAAGAAAAAAAAAAAAAAAGGACTGAAGTTTGTGAATCCAATGGTCTACTGCACACACGGTACTTGAAAGAGGGATAAGTACAATTATGCATAGTTCCAGGTCAGTGAGTTTTCAAAAACAAAGCAGAGCATTGGGACAGCTCCAAGGGAAACAAACACAATTAAAGGTACAAACATATGAATTGTAGCTCTGACTAAACACAGTATGGCATGCAACAGTCACTGCAATGTGTGACTAACCACCAGCTGTTACTCTAGCTGATGGCAATTATTGGCCATATCCTATAGGTTCTTTAATCTGTAACTTTCCAGTTTGTAGGACTCCCATTTTCCTCCCGAAGCAGGACCTAGGAGAGGGCATCTCTGCGATACCTGTTTCACAACTAAACCCAGCGACTATATCTCAATTTAAGCCTCCATTCTTTTAACCATAACTTTTAATCATTGAAAACAGGTTAAAAAAATATTTAAAAAAACACAATAAAATCCATCACGTTCCCAGAAGATAACAGTGAGCGTCAGCAATTACCTTCTCTTAACTCAAACCATCACAAGGTTCTCCTTAGGAGCTCGAGCAGTCAACAGTTTTTATTAATAGCTTGCTAAAGCTGAACAGCACTAAAGTGACTTCGGATGCTTATGCATCTTTAAGATGTTTAAGATGTTGTGAATCGACAAAATCACAGCAGTTTCATCAAGTGCCTCTTAAGAAAAGTAAACACAACCCCCTCAGGTTTCCAACAAAACATCTGGACCAGAATGCCACTAGTGGGGACGCCTGGGGACACACTGCCTGTGACAAGACACCCGCTTCAATCCGGGGAGCACCCAGCACAAGCTGACTCTGCTCGGCAAGCCTCTGTTGCCACTTTCAGCAGTACTGCCCGATGGAAATGTTGTTCAGATCACTCACTTGCAAAAAAAGATGGCAAAGCAACATGAACACCTCTGGCTTCAGCCAGCCCAAACTCACACCAACATCTTCACTTGCGAGGTGCTTCCAGGTCAAGGAGAGTCTGACAACAGAAACACTTCCACAAGTCGGTAGCAAGGTGAGACTTAGTCTCTCCCACGCCTTACTGTCTCTGTAACAACACAAGCTACCTTTCCAAAAAACATAACTACTTGCTAGAACAAACAACGTGGAGGGTTTGTTCTCTACTCCGTCCTGTGTGCCCAGGATAGAGCAGCATCAACAAAGATATGGGCCTCAGGAATGCAAGGCCAGATTGAAGAACGAGAGACAGTTTGGTTTCCCTGAAGCCCAGTCTAGCTAAAAACAAAAACTCAAAGCTATTTTTCCCCCTTATGGCTAGTGAAAACCAAGAAAAACAATCATAATCCTATGAATATCAGAGTTATCAAACCTTATTCAAAAAGCCAGTGTTAGTAACCATGTGTATATGAAGCTCCACACAGAAATGGAAAAAATGGAAAAACTTAGAAGTCATTAAACCATGAGGACTTCTTATCAGAAAGAGAATGTTTAGTTAAATAATAATGAAAGAGATATCCAGCTACAACATATTAGTTTTCTTCCTTTAATCTTTTCTTGTTAATAGACTTTTTCAGCCTAGAATACATTTTCCAGCAGAAATGACCAGAACTAAGTGCAAAGGATTTTTCTCTTAATTTTCTCTGTCGATCAGTGACGGTTGTACAAGTTTGATAAGATAAAGCTCAGCTTGTTTTTCCTAAGAAGTCTGGACACTTTCAGAGCCAAGTTGAGCGTTTGGGAGATTTCTGAAGAACCACTCCAATACCTCAGTAAGCCTGAAGCACACACGAAGTAACTGAGCCTTGATCCCAAAAGTCAAAGAAAATTATACAAAAGTGTACAGAAGACACCACATGGAAACGCGAGGTGTGTATATGAAAGATAGTATTAGAAGGGAAGATGACCTCCATAACTGGCATCTTAAGGCAAAGCTCGAAGACGGCACATTTTCTCTAGTGTCTTCTGTTATACCAGAGAGATAGTGGAAGAAGAAAAAGTATATGCAACTTCCTTTACGTTAAAATTCGATTCTTATATTTTTAAATAATTTAAACTGGACCTAACTGTACAAATAATTGTCCAAAGCACTATCAAAACGCCCTTCCCATTCAGGAAAATCATCACCGTGCCTGGCAGAAGTGTAAAGTCATACATTAGCTGATACAGAACCCTGGCAGTTTTAAGACAAGGACACCACTGAAATTGCAAGGACACTACCTGTACTGCAGCGACAAACAATATCCTGCTGAAGAGATACAGACAGCCACCTTCCTATCACAAAGACACCACACAAATCTCTGATTCTACATAATTTTCAGTTAAGCGTTTATAAAGTTCAAGATTTTTCAGAAATCAAGGAGGTGTCTTGTCAGAAAGAATCTGCAGAATTTGTACCAGGCTCTCTCCCTTTATTGGCAAATAAATCACAATACACTCGGTATAGGCACTCTTATTGGACAATTCCTCTAGGCTGACACCAAGTCTTCTCTAAACTACATAAAAGTTTCATTTATAATGACTAGAAATTTGCAGAAACACTATTAAACATATACCTCAGAATACCTGTAAGCATTCAGGTATTCAACCTACCTAAAAATAAGTCAGGTATAAAAACCTCCCAGCAGTTATCCTCATCTTGAGATCTAAAACAAGCATATAGCTTAGCTGTGCGCATCTTAGTAGTTAAATGTGCTAGATAAACAGCGTAGAACATGAAAATCAGTCCATGAAGTTTGCATTTGTGAGAACTGCAAGCATGACATACACACAAGCGAGAAATGTATGAAGAGAAGTGGATAGCAGCTTATGGTAATCTTTGTTGCAGCATGTGGCCATCTCATTTCCTCCAAAACAGCGAGACATCACTACAGACAGAGAGCTGTAGTAATGCCTGCACAACTCCCCAAGTTCAAGTAAACAGTGAGCAACAAGAAGCTGTGTGAACCTTTGAAGTGCTTCCATCAATCAGCTGTCAAGGTGTGTGAAATGAACAAGGCGTTCATTTCATGCTCATTTCATTAGTTTTGATTATAGTATATATACACATATATACCTGTTAACTACTTATGATATATAGCAATGAAAACTTCCATTTATTTTCTGCGTGGTTTGCACGCATCTATCTTTAGAAGACGGGAGCTGTTACTTTTTATTCTGCAGCTGTCACTTAAGCATTCTCCATGCACAAGTCACTAAACTTAATTCCTGCTTTCTTAAAGCGCTACCTGTGGAAGACACCATCACTCCTTTGCCAAGTATGCTGCAATATTATCATATCTCCAATATATCTTGCATGGTATTAAGAAAAGAGCAGTATTTTGCAAAACCAATAAAGCTTCAGCAATGCCAGTGCAAGTTTAAAATGGGAAGAGGAGACAAACCAACAGCTGCAGAAGTTCAATAACTGCCTTGGTGATCCATCACCTCTAAGGAACAGAACTCGGAAGCAGCATGATGTCCAGCTCTTTGTTTCAACGGCACCGGCCTCCTCCTATTTAACATTGCAATCCATGCACATACGACGCTGCAGTGCAGAGATGCGAACTATGATTAACCCTGTGAAGTGAAATTCAATCAAGCAGAGGCTAGATTGCTGAAACTCAACGTGGGAGCCTCCTGGCACTGACCCGGGGTGGGACAGGGGAAGCAGGAGTTGTCTGCAGGAAGCCCACCCCAAGGAGCTGGCTGTTTTTCTTACATTTCATTAGTCATTTGGAAATCCGTGTCCATAATCCCCTTCAGGGTTCCTGTGAAAGCAGCCACCAGAAGACCTGAAATAAGGCAGTCACAAAGCAGGTAGCTACAGCTGGCCTTTGACTCCAAGGCGTGTATTAAAAAAAAAAAAAACTACACACGAACAAGACGTAACACAGCAAGCCAGGCTGGCTGCTGTCAAGTTAAAATGGTACGGTTTTCTGTTACAAAATCTCTCCAAAGCCTTCCAAGGATTACAACCTGTTGCCACAGGAGGAATAGGAAGCAAACAAGCCTAGTAAATAAACACCAGGGGCTGCAGAACAGAGTCTGGCAGCACCAACAAAAACCGAACAGAATCTGCTACACCTCAGGAGGCACCCGACGTGATTGCTGGGTGCTCAAAACAAAAAAGCATTCAAGTCAGAAAAAAAAAAAAAAAAAAAAAAAAAGGACATTCAGAACTCAGGTTGGCTTCGAGCAGCTGGCTACTTAGCAATCTGAAATAAATGCATATCAAAATTAATTAATTAATTAAAAACCAAACCCCGCACCCTGCTGCTTTTACGAGCCACAGCAGTTTACAGACAACAGAAAGAGAGACGTAAAAATAAATTCCAAGCGCCTTATCTTCCCCAGAAGATCTGCAGCTCTGATTTTTAGCCAACCGCCTACACGTGTGTGCTTTCATGGACCGAACAACAGCAAAAACACACAACGAGATTTCCAGTGGTGCATTTACACTAGGATTCGTAAAGCGTTCCCTTGTGAGAGCGCTTCCCGGCATCTCGTAGGAGATGTTGAAACACCACGGAGCCATCCCACAGAGAGGCAGCTCTTCGGCTGAAGTGAATGAGGGCTGGGCACATGCCCCAGGACCACCGAGGGCTCACTTCACGCCCTAGTAGCACCACCCTCGCACCGCAGACCCAGATTATGCTCGCTTCCAGCCGAGCCCAAGTTTCCCCCCGGCCTTCCCCATCACTTATCACCGCAGTGACCTCTTCCCCGCCACGCTGCTCAGCCCTGGGATCCGCAAGCCGCCCAGCAGCACGGGCACCTCTGCCGGCACACCGCCCGCCCTGGCGGCTCCCCCGGCCGCTTCCCCGTGCCGGGCTACGGCGGGGGCGCAGCCCCCGTTACCCAGAGGGCTGCCCCGCTCCCCGCCCGGCAGGCCCAGGCCCTCACCGCAGCGTTCCCCCTTCCCCAAGCCGACCCCCAGAGCCCGCGGCGGGGACGGCCGACCCCCTCCGCCCGCTCGCAGCCACCATTTCACCGCCGAGCCTCGCCGCCACGAAGCCACCCGCAGCCCCCCCTCGGCTCCCCTCAGCGCAGACCCCCCAGGTCCCCCCGCTCCCCCGCAGCCGGCTTCCCCACCGCCCCCCGGGGCAGGGGGCTCTCCCTCTCCGTCCCCTAGCAGAGAAGGGCAGCGACACGCATACCGCCCGCACCGGGGCCCCACCTGCCCCGGGGGGGGCAGCGCTGTCCGCGGACCCCTCCTCGCGCTCGCCCTGCACTCACCGGGCGGAGCGGGGACGGGGAGATGGAGGCGAATGGGGCACGGCGCGGCTCCGCCTTCTGAGGTGGTGGCGGTGGCGGTGGCGGTGCCGCCCATGGATCGCGGGGGCGGGCTCTGCCCCGGGCCGGGCTGCGGGACCACCCCGGCGGGCTGCGGGAGGAGAGGGGAGGAAGAGGAGGAGCGTGAGGGGCTCAGCCCCGAGGGGAGAGCCGGGCTGAGGTGAGGGGGGCTTCGCCATGCTGCCGCCGAGGGCCACAGGGGGGTCAGGCCGGCCCCCAGACCTGTTGCTGCTGCCCGGGTTTTGCAAAGATTTCTCTTAGGATCCCCCCCCCACCACCACCTTTTTTTTTTTTGGGGGGGGGGGGGGGGAGTTCAGGCTGTTTTGCTCTTCCTGTCAATTCCATCACTTAAGGTTACTTCCCTCATTAGCTGTTGTAAGAGCGTCTCGGTTTACCCCTCCCGGGGATGCCCTTATTTCTTGACAAGGTTATCGTTTATTTTGGGACTGTGGCCATGTTCCTAAGTGACTTTGTTTCTGAGCCCAATGATTTATCAGTAAGACAAGAAGCTCTTTTCCTACAGGTAACAAGAAGCTCATTTCCTACAGTAACACACACTTTACTCATTTGTCCTCTGTGATTTTATTTGCAGCTTGGATGTTTCAATATTGCCCTCCCCGTTGCAGTATCAAATCATCAGATATGAAAACGATTCCCATGTCTCTTACTAGGCTCTCCATCACAAATTGAGGCAAAGCAAGCAGCTGCACTGGAGGTCCAGGATCATACGAGCTCCCTGGAGAGGCTTAAAACGCTGAAGGAGAAGGCAGTTATTCTCCCATTTACTTTATGCGCTGGAAGGCAGAAAAGGAGGCTTCTGCTGTGGCAGGAGTCTGTCTTGCTAATGCAAGTTTTGCCAAGTATTGGTCAGTTTTCCTACAAGTGCTATTCGGCATTGTTGATTTTTACGTGTAGTTCAACTTGGGGCATTTGCCAGCACTGCCCATCGGAGAACAAGTTGCCAGGTTGGCTGCATGCAGAACAAACAACTATTCAGACCAGGGCAAATCCCGAATTTGTTCAGCAGGAGGATATGTTCAGCAGGAGGATATGTACAACCCCAAATGGGACAGAACAGCACAAAGCTCAGTTGCAGGCTCTTGGCTTAGCCCTTCCTAAAGTCCTCATATACACCTCAAAGCAGTGTGTCAAAGAGTGGAAATGGTGTAGTCTTGGAAAGACACGGAACATCTTGACAAAAGGACAAGTGTGTTAAATTAGCCAGATTGTCTTCAAATCCAGAAGTACAGCTCCTTTTTTTAAGCTCTAGATGAAAAGTGTTGTAAATACGAGAGAATATTCCTTCCCAATAACGAGCCGTGTGTACCCAAACTATTAATTTGATGAGCTGGTGAATTTCATTCCTTGCTCTTGTACAGTGTTAGAACAGAAAAGCCAAGTCTCATTGCCACTTGACTGGTTTTAGACTGCAGAAAGAAGGCATATAGCTACAACAATAAATATCAGCAAGAGTGGAAGAGTATGTAGGACGTGAAGACAAGGTAGAAATGTGGAAGAGAAGACCATGGAATGAAAGATCAGGATATCAAGACCTTCTGGAGCCAAGGACACTAAGATTTATTTTTGGATTGCTAATTAATGCAAGTACTAGGTTTACTATAGGTTAATGGTAGTAAAAGCCAAAGATATTAAGGTTTTCTTTTGGATTACTAATTAATATGAGTAAAAGGTTCACTACAGGTTAATGGTAGCTACCACAGGATTTGTAAGTGAGAAATGGCTATAGTTTGCATAAACAAGGACATGCAGCTAGAGTTACAGGAAAAAGATGCTGGCTTTCACAGAAGATTTCAAACTAAGCTAAATCAAGACCAACTCTGTTGATAGAGGCATTTCTTCAGCAGACTAAGTCAACACCAATTTCCTGATGAGTATTTTCCGTTTGTAGTAGCTGTCCCACTTTTTTTTGTGGTTAGTGCCGTTGATATGAGAGACCTAAAGCTTTCCAGGTCTCTTATAATCTGAGTTCCTTTGTAGTATTGGTATCCAGCACGAGACAATGAGTTTGCCTCGGGTCTCTGGAAGTGATAATTTATATCGTATTAGGTACTGAAAATGTGTTTTCTGAATAGCACCTGGTTAACATGTCTGAGCTCATCACTGTGCGATGGTAGATCAAAGTGTGACCTCTTCAGCTGCCTCCCATTGTGTTGCTGGCAAACCCAAGTGTACGTCTGGCCTGAAAGTGCTCTGAGCAGCTGCTGACCTTTCCTTGATGTTTCTTCTGTGCTAACTGCATGTCAGGGAGAGGTGGACAACTGTAAAGTGGGAAATACTGCACCAGTGTGCGGTCCTTGCCTTTGCTCCCTGCCATCCAAATCACAGCGGGAACCAGGCTTGCTTGGCTGCACATTTACCTGCTTGACATTTGGCTGGGGGCACTGCGAACTACTTGCTTTTATAAGATTTGCATGCACACTGTAACGCCATCACATTAGAGAAGTGGAACATGTAAAAACTGTACACAGTGTTAGCAGGTTCAAAAACCGTCAAGAAAACTTCTTCTCTAGGGACTGCACAATTATTTTTTTCCTGTGGTCCTTTGTGTCTCTGTGCAGTGGGGCTGAAATTCATCAGGATGCCCTCTAGGATGATTCTTCATGGCCAAAACTTTAAAATGAACTCAGCATTCAGAACCGTGCTCATATTCCCAAGACGGCCAAAGCCCTAATTGCTGATATCGGTGAGGAAGTCTGTCAAACCACAGCACAGTAGGTGCTAAGGCCGTTAAAAACCTGCTTATACACATCCAAAACAGGAACAGCTGGGTGAAAAAAACCTGCCCTGTACTTGCTGGTGCTGAGCATTTGAAAATCAGGCTGCGTATCAATCATCTCTGTTATCTCAGAGGAAAATCCTCAGATAACAGGAAGATACATCAGATTTAGAGCTTAACTATAAGCTGTATCATGTAATTGATTTTTAAGTAGAGCTCGTGATTAAAGGTCTATTAGATAAATAACCTTTTTCATTACTTGGGGTTGTGCTACGTAGAGTATTTCCTGAAGAGAGCTAAAATCAGAATCCCAACCTTCCCTGCTCCCCAAAAGAGAAAGGTTGAGGTTAAAATAGTCCTTATATCATGTTTATTCACAATATTGTGTTTAGTTACAATATAAGGCTGCTCCCTGAGTGCATGTTCACAGGGAGATGCATGCGTGGATGTGGGGGAGCAGCACGCCTTCCCTGCACTGGCACTGTAGAGAAAAGTGATTTATGCCCTTTGCCAAGAGCCTGCCTGGGAGTGAATTCTGCCAACATCCCCAAATGAAACCAGTCTACCTATCCCACTCACCATTTTGACTGGCTTTCCATGGGTTATAACCTCCAAGTCCTTCCCTGTCCTCCCCATCATGCCTTCTGCCCAGCTCTGCCCTCCCTCCTGCTGCCCGATGCTACAGCTCCCTTCATTTCTGGCTTAGCCCTTCATCTTCTGCCAACCCTCACAATTATCTGATGCTGCTCTGGCAGCACCTCGCAGTTGCCCACGTATCCCCCTCCCTCCTGCTCATCTCCCCTTGTCTCTCCCTTTCTGACATCCCCAGTTGCATCCCTCCTTGTCCTTAATTCTCCTGCGGGATGCGAGGCTTAAAGGATTACAGTCTGTGTGAGTTTGCAGTCCAGACTCTGCAGATGCTGGGAAAACAGGGGACTGGGGTGAAAGGAGGCAGGGAAATGTCAGAGGACAAATACATTGCTCTATTAGTCACCAACCGCAGAAATCTTGAAAGAAGGATTAGGATCCTTGAAAATGGTGGGAAACAAAGCACAATTGGTGTGTGCTATAGCCTGCCATGTATTTGCTTAATTTCTTGCTCCTGAGGGAAAATAAAAAAATGAAACGGATGGTCTTACCCACATTCATTCTTAGATTTAGAAAATAGCATGACATTTCATCATAGACCTTTGATTCATGACAGTTTATGATATTATCTCAGTGAGGCTCGCCTTCATCCGAACGGAAGATTTATCCCGCTGTATATCACTTAACGATGACTTCAGAGTCGACGCTTTGTCAGCTACATGTCTTGCCATTGCACTCTGCTGTGCCCCCCTCTCAAACTATGGTAGATCTGCATGACAACTTGTCAAGCAACCTAAAAATTGTATTCATTTCATTTGAGGGAAATCTCCACTAGTTGCTCCAGCAGGTTTCAGAGCTAAACAAAGATAGGAAAGGACAGGGATTACATGATGCATGTGCTCTGAGCTTGTCACTTCTTTTATGAGCTCCCCCCACCCTGTCTTCCATCATCTCCCTGTTTTATTTTTGCTTGCAAGCTTTGATGTGTGGCATTCTGATAAATTAGCATGTCAGGAATTCTTGAAATTAAAACGGGGAAGGCACATCTCCTTTTGGTCCTGGAACAAAAGGAGCATGACTTGGTTCTGGTATTGTCTGGCAGAAGCCTGGGGAGAAATGGCCAACCGCTACAGCAGATCTGGGTTCCAGCTCCAGCACGTTATCCTCCTCTGGTGACACAGAGGGCCAGGATTGCTGCTCGCAGGATCTCTCGTTGCAGGAACTGCACATAACCAGCAGTCTGAGAGAGGATGCGGCCAGGAGAGCTAGGACCCGTGCAGTCTGAGAGGCAAGAGAGGCTGCAATATATGGTGTCGACAAGCTGTTCATCTAAAAGAGTAACTGAGTGTCAGTAAGAGCAAACCGCTACAGAAATAATTAATCAGCCAAACCAAGTGCACTCATGAAAGCTAGCACAGAAGCAAAGCCATTGATCTCAGTAGACAGTTGTCAGGAATGAGAAGATGAGTTTTCATCTCTGTGTGTGACCCCGAGATAAACAGAAGTCCCTCAACCGGGATGGGCATCCCGTGCTTCCCACAAGATGTAATCCTACCTTACGAGCTTAGCTGCTGCCGTGACCTTCTTTTGTATATCTGCTCTGGAGTAAATTCTGCCTGACATAAGTAAAGATTGGGAGAAGGTTATTTTTAATATCAGTATAGAATATCTGCACCGAAAGAAAGTACAAGAAAGGGAGGCACCGATTCATTATGTTTTCAGGGAGGATGACACCACCACCTACAACATCTTGCAGGGAGAGCATAAACAACACACATCACAGGATTAACCTGACAAGGCCCCTTCGCTCTAGTTTCTATTATTAACTTCACAACTAGTGCAAGTCTCCTCAGATGAACTATGTGAGACAACATCTATCTTACACACTGTATCTCGGCTGAAAATTTATTAATAAGAGGCCTGAGTTTTATACGTCCTTTGCAGAGGCATGGTTGGGTATCTGATCATTAGGTTTTGTATGGACTGGGGAACAATTTGTCTAGTCCAGGCTTCTGGTCCAGGTGGTGAGCTTCTTCTTCCCTCTCTCATGTTAAATTTCACACTGAAAAGAAACAGCATTTCTGTCCCTCCCCATCCCGAGGCCCCATTTTCCACTGAATGGCTGGGAAGGCAGCCTACTATCCACAAGCTGTTATCATGCAAAACAGATGTGCAGCTTCTTCTCTGCCACCTCACAGCTCCCTCCTCAGTCTTCTCAGGGTTGGCATAAAAATCCTGATTCGGGCTGAGCAAAAGAGGATTGCAGCCCTGATAATAACTTGCTCCAAGCATTAATGCCATTTTCTCCACTATAATATAAATGATTTTATATTTTTATTTTTTATTTAGGAAGGTGTTTTCACAATTTTATTGAGGAGATGAGATTTTTTACCTAACATTCTCTTTAATTCATTATTTCCTGTGTTCAACCTCCCTGCTGATTAAATATGAGAGACCAAGAAAAGGAAAAACATTCCCACTGGTGAAGAAAGCAAGACATAAAAAAAAAAAGAAGCTGACCTTTTTAACTCTGCTCCTTTGCCTTTTTGCCAGTCAGAATGTCAAATGATTTTCCATATTAGAGGTATTTCATGGCAACACTAAGCATTTGGGAACAGGAAACATTTATAGTGTTGCAGGACACCTGTGGTTTGCTGCCCAAAAGCTAAACTGTGGTCTTAAAATCTAGTCTGAGCAAGAGGCAGCACGTAGCTGTATTTGTGCAGACTGCACAGCAAGTATCAGCCTCGTGCTCCAGGAGCCATGGTGTGCCTCTTGGATCTGCCCTGCTGCAGGCTACAACTTCCCTCCTGTGCTTGAGCTCACAGACGTGCCGATGCGTACAGCCAGGGCACATCCACGCTGTCGTGCTGGTTTGCTCTTTGCTCAGGTTGCCAGTCTCTGGCTGTGTGTGTATCAGTTCACACGTCATCTCCAGACTGGCACAGTCCAAGAGACAGTGAAGCCTGGGGTGCCAGGCAGGACGTCCTTCAGTTGAGCACGTCCTGCAGGCTGCACCCTTTGGCCTGGGGACGGAAGCCTGTGCAGGCACAGAAAAGAGAGACATTGCACACAGTCTGAGTGAAACAACGCCAAACTTTCATCATGGTACTTACTCATTACCTGCTTTCATAAAAAGGACTGCAGCAAGTCATGCATTCTATGGTTCACACTGTCTGGTGAAAAAATGAATAATCAAGTGTTATTTCATAAGCTCCTTGATTCATAGTTTGTATTATTATTATTATTTTTAAGTCAGAGGCAGCTGTTCTGATCACTTTGCATGTGAGTCCTGATCACTTTGCATGCATGTACAGCATATGGGAAGTCATGAAAACTCACATACTGGTTTCAATATCAAGCTAGTCAGACATGGAAGAGTTCTGGAGAGAAGTACCTCAGTTTCAGATGACAGTCGATCTTTGTTAGGATAAGAACTGTCAGAATGGCCATTTTTCCTCATTACTAACAAACAAAATTTTAGCCTTCATCTCAGTTGTCTAGGATCAGCTTCCATTTTTGTTCTTACTCTTTTGAACATAATAGTGACGAACAACATAGTACCAAGGAATACCAAAGGTGTGGTACCATTCAGGGGTGATGCTAGTCTTAAAGTCTACCCTTCACATTTTGGTCCAGATCTGCTTGGTGCCTCTCAACCTTAATGAAATTCTTTTTGTCCTTCCTATGAACAAATTAAAACTGTTATGAGAGAGCAGCATCATTCTCAAAGACATCTTGCAAAGCAGAACTTCGATGTTTTTCTCTCTTTTTGTGAACTAAGTATTAGAAAAAAAAAAACGCGTCAAAGAATAAGTCCTAACACCCAATGGCACAGCTATTGCCTAGCCACTTAATTAAAAGGGTGCCTGTGTTTGGATGTTGTTGGCTCTCGCTGCCATCAAGCATGGCACAATCATACATTGTAGGAAAAGGGAGTCCGTGCTTGGAAGAGGCAGTGGTTTACAGTGGACGTGAGCTACAAAGGTAGGAAAGAGGGAGCTATGTCAACAGGACGGATTCCAGCTAGAAAGTAGCAGTATTCTCTTCAACGTGTAACACCTACAAATCCTATACTGCTGCTGAGGTGGGAAATGTCTTTTGAGAAATCTGGTAGCCACTGTTTATTACTCTAATACTTTCTCCATAAATCTGAACCCGACTCATGTTATGGCAGTCTTTCTACTCTTTAATCCCCTGAACATTGAGTTACAGACTTTTGAAGAGTTGGAGGTCTAATAGACTGAGATGGGGTTGCAAACACTCTTTCCCACTCCTCTCACTAAACCAACAACTCATTTAATTCTGCCTATCGCAGAAAGGCCTCGCAGGTTGATCAAGGCCATCTACCTGCCAGGCAGATTATTCCCACAAGCTGACTTTGTGTTGCTTTGTTGTATCTAACTTTACATGCCCAAATGATAGGATTTTTCACTACATTTTGGGAAAGGTTTCTCAAAGCTACAAGATTTCACTTTCTGTTGCACCATGCACGGCCTAGCATTTGCCTCTGTGTGTGCTTAAATATTTGCTCTTGCAAAATCATAGTGGTTACCCTCTGCTGTTTGCAGTAAGGAAAAGAAATAACTTCCCAAATCATATTTCTGTTGAAGAAGTAATCATCCTGTAAAAAGTGAGCCACAATGCACTAGAGTAAAACTTATTAGTTTATGTATTCTATATGAGCTTTCTGAGGGTTGATGAAGTACAAGCAGGCAATTAAAAAGTGCACATCAGACGTATTTTGAGCTTTCTTTAGCAGCTGCTTCATATTACCAAAGATGCACATTGCAGGCTGGTTTTATAATTGTATAATTCAAGTAGCTTGCAGAGTATCTCAATACACCGAGCAAAATCCAGCAAAGCCTTATGGAAAGGTGTGCATGGCAATTCTACCTAACAGTTGCCAAAACAAGAGTGAGAGAAATCACATGACAAATATTTCTTGCTTATGGGATATCTGTGAAAATTCCCAGAAAGACTACAAAACAGAAACCTGCCCTGGCATGAGAATGTGCTTTACATCACACCCAACCAGGGGAGATATACTGTGTAGCTGTCAGCCAAATCTGAATTCTGGTGTACATCAAATGATGCTAGATTGTACTTACTGACAGAGCATCCCACGTACACTTGAAAAATCATTCCACTTGAATTTCTGGCAGAAGATAGTACATAATACAACCATCTCACTATGTATTTTCTGCAGTCCCTTTGCAACATCTAAAAGACAGTAGTTTGAATACGTTGTCTTTTGATTTTGATTGAGAAGCCAAGTTTCTTTTTTAAAATTGAAGTTCCTCTGTGATGGAGGAGCGAGGTAGTAGTTTTCATAACTGGATGCTTACAGATTTTAAGCATACATTTTCCCGTCAATTTTAGAGAGGGACAAACTCTTCTACAGCATTCTTTGCTGCCGAAGCAGGATTTGCACCGCTACGAGGGGCTGCTGTTTTGTTTGGGAGCTACAATTCCTCTCTGTGAAATGGCTCAGCATCCCCAGGCTCTCAAAATTCGAGTTATGCCTTTGCCAGGTTCACGATGGTCTCACATTTGTTATTTTTCTAAAAAGAAATAAAAAGGAAGAGTGTGTCCAGGGGTGAAAAGCTTCAAATGCATCTCCATGGAACACCTACGTGCTGAAGAGTGGAGTTTCACTTACTGCTTAACCAGGAGCTGTCTGGCTGGCTTGAAACAAGGCTAAAGCCTCTCCTATGACCTATCTGCCTCCTTCTCCCTACCCTTGAGAAAAAGCCTTTACTTGCTACACAGTTCAGTTAACCAGTTTATAAAATGGGTATAATAAAACTTGCCTTTATCACAGATTTTAGTTAGCATATATTTCTGCAGTGCCTCTGGAGTGGAGCCCTGCTTGAAAAGCTCTGTACAGTGCGGTGAAGTGTCTTGGGAAATCAGACGTATGCTGTATTTAGAAATGACTTGTCTGTTAAATGAGATCATAATTGGTTAAATAGCCTGGTAATGAAGGAATTTTTGCTCTTCTTATTAGATAAACAGTGTTTTTTTTTTTTTTTTTTTTTTTTTTAATTGCAAACAGTTCTCATCTGTCTAAATCACTTCCAGGAAACCCTATAATGTCAGTCACTATTAGCATTTGGAATAGCATTAAGAGATTTATACAAGCTCATATTAATCTGTCTAGGCTAACCTTTGTACCCAGGCTGCCTCAGTTGCTGTATTTCAAATCTGCAGAACGTCATTTCTTCTCAGTGGGCTGGAAAAGGTTTAGTCCAGATTTAGCAGTGCTTTGATCGTGCTATGAAGTCATTCTGAACTCATCTGTGACCAAAAAAAAAAAAAAAAACAAAAAAAAAACTAACAAACAAACAAACAAAACCACCAACATTTATCTGGAGCACTTTTATATGTCTTATATCGAGTTCCTTAACCAGTTGGAGCAAATTTTTTGCCTCTCTTTTTCTCTCTAGAAGCTGCTACAAGGAACGGATGATTGTTAGGACAGATAGCAGTGTCAGGAACATTACATTTCAGAAATACATCGTCTCAGAAACAGAGTAAAGTAAGCGTGCCCAGAGCACTGTGAGGCACTTGTCCAACCTGCAGCCCTGCGCCTCCCATGAGGGCAGATGCACAAGTCCCGCAAGCAGCCCAGTCCAATGCTTAATGATGCTCATAATTAGAAAGTTTTCCTGATATCTAACCTAAATATTCTTTTCTGTAAATTGGGCTCATTTCTTCTCATCCTACCCCCAGCAGATGTGGAGAATAATTGATTGTCGTTTTTATCACACTGAAATACTGGAACATGTGCTGGAGCATGTTACCATGTCCTTCTCCTGCTCTTCTGTTTCCTGGATCAAAACCCAGTTCCTTCAGAGTTATCCTATGAGTCTGGTTTTCATTGATCTCTTCTGACCTCCCTCCAATTCGTGGGTGTCCATTAAACATGTAGCTCACCCGTGCAAACCTGCGACGCCAGCTGAGGACACCCTTCCTGAGGGGAACAGCCTGAGGACTCCCCAGACCCCACATACCAAACTTAGTGCGCTCCTTAGTGACTTTGAGAGTTTTGGGGTTTTCTGGTTGATTTTGTCACCAACTTGGAATGCATATCATAGAAAGTTATTGTAATCTCTTTTCATTTATTTATTTTTTGGTCCGTAAAAGGGAAACGAAGATGTTTGTGAAGTGCTTGGCTGCTTGGGGGGAAGATGCTATTGAAGTGCAAAATAGAAATGCCTGTGTATCATCACTTCTGCTAGAGAAACGCTTGTGTATCTGGCCCTCTCATCACTTACGCTAGCTGAAGCAGGCAGTTCTGAATAGTAAAGTCACCAAATCCAGCAGTCATTGTGGGACTGACACTTGTGGTGTCCAAACCTGGATCTGCAGCGTTTGTCAGGACCTTTGTTTCCACTTCCTCTCCTGGCTCTCCGCAGCAGGGAGCATGTTTCTGTTCAGATGGCACCAGCACGGCGTGAAACACGGCTGGAAGTGAATTCTAATTACACTGCTCTGTGTGCACCTGGCACAAGCTTTGGGACCATTAAAACATGCCGTGGTCACCAGCAGGAACGGGATGTGGGATGTGTCTGTGTAAATGGCTGTTGCTATGTTTCTGTAGTGCACATTAAAATACTTGACTTTATTCCTTTTGAAATTCCTGGCAATGATGCAAAAGTGTTTGTTTTTTTTTTTTGCCCCTTTTTTTTTTAAGCTTATTTGCAGCAAAAGGTTATAATAATACAACAGCTTGAAGCTCCAGCAAGATTTGGAGTCTCAGAGGTAAACAGAACTTGTTCCAAGTAAAAATGTGCCAAAATGCCTGCTCAGGGCTGCAACCAGAGCCGGGTAACAGCATGAAACAGCCGAACTGAGAGCTGACCCTGCATCCAGGGGTGTGGGTTGTGTCCCTGGTGGGGGTCCCAGGCTCTGCTCCAGCATCCTGGACCAGCGGGAGCAGAGAAGTGGCCTGGCAGACCTTGCCCCTACCCGTGGTGACTGTGCTGCTGAGCCTTTGAAGAGAAAAGGAGGGGTGTAGATGATCCTGGAGGGACGGGGGGAAGAAAAGTTGATGTTTCTGCCTGGTTGCCTGCTTGCTCTTTAAACACACAGGGAGACATCTGATAAATATTTAAGTTGCACCAATTTATTTAGTGCTGTACATGTTTAACAAGATGAATACTAAAGAGGCTAAATAGATTAAGATTTCTAAAATGATTGTGCCACATGTGTCTTTTTACGTGGGGCCTCTGTGCAGCACAGATATTTCCACCAGTGTAACTATCTGTTAGCACATTAATAAACCCGGTGCTTTGAAACCCTGACAAAAATACCCTGCACTGAGGTAGCCATGCTGCAGTGCATCCACAGCTGTCTGCAGCAGCAAAACATCTCCAGGTCAGGCCAGGCTGGAGAGTTTGTGCCTCTGCCCTGGCCAGCACCTTGAACGCCTCTCATCTCACCTTGAAAGTATTTGCTTTTGCACAAAGACTGCTTTATGCTTAATATTGCCCTGGCACACATTCACGCTAGTCTCACCAAATTATCAAGGAAGTATCTGTGTATATACACGGATAATTTGATCCCTGTGTGTTTCTGTGCCAGTCACACGTGGTGGGATGCAAGTTTCCCTGCAGGAGATTAGCCCGTGTACTTTGTATGACAGATAAAGCCTTGCAGAATCTCGCTTGATTAGTTCTCCTGTCCTGACCCTAATACAGCGGTAAAGATATTTAATGGCCTGTACTAAATTAAGTAACACCAGACTGTGACTCGAGTATGCATGACTAAATCTAGTTACCCCTAAAGAGAATAGCTTAGGTAAATACACCGTGAGACCAGCTTGCAAAGGAAGAGTCGCTCTTGAATACTGTATTAGTCATGAGACATAATCATGCAGGAGTCTTCTGGCAGTCCTAAGCTTTTGTTTCGGATAGTAGAATACCCATTAGAAATGAAATTACAGCATCAATCCTAAGCTTTTGTTTCGGATAGTAGAATACCCATTAGAAATGAAATTACAGCATCAGCTTCATCGAGAGCTTTTTTTCCTGGTTGCATTCTGATTGACAGAGAGCCTGCCTGCAGCAGGGCACTGTGCAGGTATCATTGCCATCGACAGCAGGACAGAAGCCTAGAGATACGGATTAGCCACCATTTCGTGCTTCTAGCTACTCCCCTGCCACACCAGAGAAGCTCAGCTGGGATCAGAGCATTGTGGTTACATTGCACAGGGATCCAAATTCATGCAGGTCAAGATGGGATGAGGACAATGCAGGTCTTCTTAACTGAGTAGCCAAAACTGAACATTTGCTCCTCGGTTGTGAACATTGCTCAGATAAGGCTGGGGAGTGCTGGTGCCACCAGCGCCACTGAAGGATGGGGCAGAGCTGCTGTTGCTGGGGCTGCTCCCTCCCGGTGCAGCTGAAACCCTTCCTAATGACAGCGACTCCCACTCTTGCAGACAGTGTCTCTTGTAGAGTTTTTGCTGTCCCTCCCAGGCTTCCATCTTTAGCAACTGCCTGTTTTGCCCACGTATTAAGACACTAATGGAGAGGGAGAGGTTTCCACACTGCCTGTTGAATTCTCATCTGAGCACAATTGGTGCAATAAAAAACTTAAAAATAGTTATAAATTATGCTATTATTTATGAAACATGCAGTCTATGCATCCATATATAACAATATTTCTTATTAAATGCATTTATCCTCATTCTGTCATCCACGCAGTCTTTTTCACCATTCAAGTTACGTTTGACAAGTTGTTTATCCATTCCGAAGGTGCTGGACGAGAGCTAGCTTTCCACATCCAGAGCACCATGTTCCTCACCTCCAAACATGAGTACCACTTCCACTCAAGAGGCTTGCTGGAAGATTTAACCCCTGTATCAATTCTGTGAGACAGCTTTCCAGAAAGGGACAGAGTTTTGTCTTCTGCACTGTGGAAAGACCTATAGGTCTTATCAACGTGCAGTTAGAGAAAGGCTGTTGAGGCTCTCTCTGCAAACAGCAGATCTGGGAGGGAGTTAGAGAGGGACAGCCTTTGCCAGTGAGGCAATACAAAGCCTAAGGGGAGGCTGCCAAAGCCACAGTGCTATTTTATTTGTGAGAGCTTTGCCAGGGTGGCAGGAGACATGGTGCCAGAGGCTCAAACAGAGACCTGAACACTGGTGTCAGCCGAAGGAAGGCACAAGCCTACAAATAAGCACCACAAGCTAACCTGTGGAGCTCAAAGGCAGGGTGAATGGGACTTTTTTGCCCTCTGCAACTGGAAGAGTATTCAAAGGGGTTATTTTCTCTGGAATTTGCAAGACTTGATTCCTTTCACTTATAGAAGCATTGATGGAGAGGGGGCTGAAGGATGACTCCCAGCTGTGTGTCTCTTTTTGGAGAAGCACCGGCTCTTCGTGCTCCTGCTGGGAAAGGGTTATCTGAGGCTTCCTCCATCAGCCAGACCACTGCAGTTACCACAGTAGAAAGGTAGTAGATGGGATATTGATACAGAGAAAACTAGCTGCATGATGCCTTCTGTATTTTCAATCCTTTTGTGATAAATACAAACATTGTGAGCTACTGCAAAGCCACTTACAAATTTGAAGATGAAGAAATCAGGGTAAATTTGTGCTGCTTTTCAGTGGAGATTTATGTAGCATACAAATACTTAAAATGCTTGCTCTCTTGCTGTGAATTTTTTTTTATTTTATTTTTTTCCCCTAGCCCTGGGGTGAATTGCAGTATGAGATATAGCCTTTAGAAAAACATTAATTAGTATTTTCAGTCTGCAGAGTCTAGCTGGAGCCAGCTGTTCTTTTAGATTCCTCTACAGCACATGTCCGTCTCTGAGATTTTATGAACAAATTAGACCTGTTTAGAACTGTTTTCAGTAGTACAGAGAGGACACACATTTTATATGAATTTACCTTCTAGCAACTGGAGTTCAGTGTTAAAACATCATGCATTGGAAGCCCCCACACATATAGCCACAGAAAAACTCTCGTGATGAATGAGGGCAGGAAGGGAGAAGGAATCATCAAAATAAAATCCCCAAATTGCCAGCCTGACTGTTTAATGGCTGCTGGGACCTGTATGTACTCACGTGGCTTACAGACTTGTTTTGAGAGCTGTTGTCAGGCTCTTTCTGGTACATTTTCCTCTGTTTCAGAAGCAATGGGTCGGAGTTACTAAGCATATGTGCATTATTTACACATCAGTTCTGTGCAATTTCCATCATCCACCTACAAAAAATACCCAAATTCAACAGTACACTTGCCTATTCATTATGCGTAACTTCCCGAGCCTCAGAGACACACTTCTGGCCATACTTTCCTACATAAAATTCCCCCCCTACTTTTTTTTTCATTTACTAGTATACTCATTCTTTGCCCTGAAAATATATATAATTCATTTGAATATTTTCTGCCAAATGCAATACTAATGGGATTTGAGTTTTGCTGATAAGGTTTAAAGTTTCAGGTTCCACAACTGATATTCATACAAAACTTAGTCTCTAGGTTTCAAAATAGATCCAATTCACAGTACAAAGCAGCTTAAATTCACAGAAATAACAATGTTTAAAAGAAAAAATTATGGATAAATGTCACCCATGCAATTCCCCAAGAATTCTTCCTCTGCAGGAAGAATTTTTCTTTCCCAGGAAAATGACAATGCTGAAGAACATGAAGAAAGAAAACGTCCATCCTCAGACTACCTGCTGCAAGAGTCTTGCCTTCAGTGTTCATGGTGTTCACAGTCCAGTCTGTAACTGGCTTAAAGGGAGAAGGTGACATCCTCCTTTCTGTGTTTTGGAGCAAGATGCACCCTCAAGGCACACAAATTTAGTTATTTTAGTTTCCTATTGCATAGAAATGGAAATATTTTTGATCAACCTGGAGCATTCTCTCAGTACTTTTGAGGTGCACACAGTTACACTATGCTATGAAAATAAGAATTTAGAAATGAGCTATTAGACAACTCATCCTGTTTGCCTGTTTCTGTCTTCTGTGGCTCAGTGGAGAGATCTGAGTTTTATTTGCACTCGTGTGATGCATCCATTCAATGTGATTGTCCATGTCATACGTGCCCTCACCACTCAACATCCCTGTTACCTGTAAAGGGTGACTAATGCCTTCCTTATGCCATTTACTCATCAGGAAGAGTTTCTACTTCTGTGAATCCGTTCTGGAGACAGCATGGGCTTGTGGCCCATGTCCTCCTACTGCAGAGATGATTGGCACAGAGCCTCAGGCCTATGGGAGCTACTAACAGCTTACCCACCTATTTCCATCTATATCCACTTGGTCATAACAGTAATTGCAGGTCTGAACAGTTTTGCCTCTGGAAAAGCTGGCTTGTCACTGTCAGCAAGCCATCTTCCCTTTCTGTTACGCTGCAGGTGTAACTAGGAAATTATCAGCAACTCTTGGTCTGGAAGAAGCCCACATTTGGCCTACTCTACAAGTCTCTCCACTGAATCCACAAAGTACTTCTTGATGTCTCTTAGGACAGCTAAGTACTACTTTCTTTAAGGCTATGTGCTATATACTCCCTTCTGATTATTTGTATGTCTTCTTTTCCTTCTTTTACCACATACTGGCTTTCCAAAAGAGAGGAAATCTTCAGATAAGTTTTTATATTCCATGGCTTGTCTGTGTTCTGTTCAAAGATGGATACAGATGGACATGCCTTTATGGGTGGAGGGTCAGGTTTATTTTCCCAAGACTTTCCACAACCTGTCCTTCTCTTCTGTCTCAGTTTCCTTCAGAAAGGCAAACTGGAGCATAAGTGATCAATTATTTCCCTGAGCTCAAAGTCCATCTGGGTGTAACGATACTAGAGGTGATATATCTGTATTCAGTTGTGAACGTGCCTTTGTGGTTTAGCTGGCCTTCTATATTCTACTATATTCTATTTTGTGGGATGAGTATCCCTGTAGATCTGTCATAAATACCTTTCCAAGAGACTTCTGAATTTCATTTTAATCAAGAGATGGGTATGCCAGTTCTGTTTTCTCCAAGTTCACATTTTTAGGGCAAATACTTCACACTCTCAAAATCAAGGCAACATTTTATTTTTATACAGCTGTGTTTTACACATCTTTTTATACAATGGTGCCAGACCCTCCAAGCCCTACTCATGCTAATAGCCAACACGGAAATAATGGCATCTCTAAGCAAAGATAATTAAATGACGTGATGCCTGCATCACTACTGGACAGCCACTTCAGTCTACCTTTATTCATCAGCACTTACTTCTTTTAAAAATAGAAACCTCAGAGAAAATCCTGCCAGAAGTAACACTCAGGTACTCATCAGAAGGATTTCTGGCAACAATAGTGTTTTGCATTTCTGAGTTGGACATCAAACAACAACTGGATAGCATAGCACATAAACATAGAAAATTTCTCCCTGGAGTTCGTCATGAATAGTCAAATCCCAGCTCCATATTTATGTCATTGAAAATCTGTGGGGATTATGTGAGCTACCTCTTGCTTGTGTGTGTGTGTAAGAGTCTTCCCTGATCATTAGAACTATCAGGAGTATTACAGGGTCTGAGAAACGAACACAGACAAATCCAGAAGGCTGGGTCCAAAGCAATCTCCCCTGGCAGAATTCTAGCAGCTTCATTCAAGCACTGCAACAGCTTGTGCAGTGCCGGCTGATTCTCCCTGCAGAGTTCAGGTTTCCAACATATGGTGGCCGTAAAAGGGCACAAACCACTTGCAGCAATTGTGTGAGAGAAAAATAAGCAGTAAAAAAATGAGAAGATCAAAGAGCGAGAGTTTATTGATATCAATGCCAGGTGTTCTGGAAAAAACAAACAAACAAACAAACAAACAAACAAAAAAACAACAAACAAAAAAACAACAACAACAAAAAAAACAAAAACAAACAAACAAAAACAAAAAAACAACAACAAAAAAACACAGTCCTGAGTGACTGGAAATGAGAAGTTCTTGAGAACCATGCTTGGGCACTAATTCACATTTATCCCCATCCCTTCACTACTGGCAGTGGAAACAGGGTCTTCTGAAACGCCGCTGCTGCTTGGTATGCTCAGGCACTGTACTTTTCTCTGATGACCATTGCTCAGTACCACGGTTGTTGTTTTTTTCTCCTATAGTTATAATATGTGGGAAGACCTTTCTGATCCTTCACTGTCTTGGCTGAGTTGTGCAACAATCTGGAGTGAAACCCATGAAGCTGCTAAATAATTTCCACATAAACTTTGCACAATGGCCTTTGCTATTCCAGGGCTTGACATCGACATCTTAAACAAAACCATGGGGATGAGCTTTCAAACTCTCTTAAGAGTGTGTCCTAATAAAGCTGTCTGTAATTAATGGGATGTTTAGTTTGCTTGCTTGGAGGAATATTTGAGAAACATCATCCATTTCAAGCAATGTTACTAAACCTTACATTATTTCTATATGCTAAATTTGGTGCAGTGGCACATAAGATCTGGAGCAGATTTGCTTTCTCCCCTCTAACTGTTCTCATTCAAGGATGATGTAGAAATCATAAGATTTCATAAGATCATAAGAGTAAGACAATCTTCAATGGAAAAGACTTAGATCTAAGAATTCCTGGATATACATTAAAGAAGGAAATAGTATGTTTTAATAAAAATATAAAGAAGAATAAAATGTTAATGCAGCTTAGAAAGCAATGCTAAATAAAGGATATTGTGCCAGAATCATCCTGAAAGAATAGGACTTAAAAGTACCCCACCAAAATGCCCATCATCTCATGGCAACAGAAGCTGCTGCGTTGAAATGCTGCACTGGCCAGTCAACACTTAACAACAAAGCCCAGGCATATGGGGACAGAGAAATGCAGAACAGCAAATTAAAAGCCATTTTAGAAAAGTGTTCATTGTACTATCAGATTATTATTAGCTGCAGAAAGCTGTACAGAGCTGTAAACTCAACTTGTGACAACTTTTCAGTCAAAATAAATTGTTCTGCAAGCAAATGTCAGCTAACCTTATCATAAAAGGCTCTGTTCTAATTGCTGCCTCAGAAGGAAGCTGCATGCATAGCTGGGGCAACACTCACTAGTGTGCTCATGACAGAGATGGGAATTAGGAGTTGTTCAGTTCTCACTACGATTGCTTTTAATAAGCTGATATAATTACATGGTAATGCTATGCGAAACTACTTCTGTGGGTTCTCCGCAATAGAGGAGGATTTCACCCTGGGAGAAAACATTTGGTTAAAGTGACGAGCCTTATTTTTTCACCACAGTCCTGCCAGTCTCACAACACTTGCACGTGCTCTATTTCCTAAGGCTTGAACTCCTGGATGCTTCTAATTGAATGAAAATCTGCAATTTATGTATTTAATTCAAAGAATAAACCTTCACCTCTTGAGGTTACAGACAAAAGCTTCCAAAAATTAAAAGATAAAAAAATAAAAATCATGTCCTGGAGGCCCAGGAAAAGAAAATGGAACCCAACATTTGTTTGTTTTTGTGGTGTGCATTGATCATGGTGCTTCAGAGAGGGCTGGAACCCACTCAGAGATCCTGGACACCGGAGATGGACCACAGGGTGGCTAATACTGAAGCCTGGGCTTGAGCCATGCTTGCACGTTCCCCTGATGAAGCCAAACACAATGACAGTAAAGCAAATTGCTTCCTTACCCCAAGCCAAAAAAGCAGGGACTTGCTTTCCTTCAGGAAGGCCCAGCTGTATAGGTCTTCTTGGCCTCGTTCCTTACTCCAAGGCAGATTTTGGGTCAGCGAGCTACATTCTCTGTACTTCATTTCACGAATTTCTTAAGCGGAAACAGTCTTCTGTGTCCCACTGCGGGAGAACGTGCTGCTGTGCAGCTTAATTGAGATTTATTATTTTCAAGATTATTGGCTGAAATGTGAAAGCATGGTATTGTATTTGTACAGGGATTTATTGCACATTTCAGAAAGCAGAAAGGATTGAGAGAAAGCTATTATAGATTTTGGGGTATGTTTTAATATGCGTATCACTTTCAGGCAGACAAGCTTTTAAGTAGTGCTGGTTGTTTGCTAGGGAAATTGCCTAGGGGGAACTACAGTATATTTCCTAATTAATTACTTCAGATTAAAGGTATCTTTAAATGCTACTGCATGGAAGGGCAAGTTATATCGGTGCTTTCAACTTACAACCTAGGAATTACTAATTGAATTTGTTTTAATTAGGAAAAGTCAGCTAGAACTGAGGAGCTGTCCCACATCATTTTAAAGATTCTTGTGGATTGCAGTGCTCTGGACATTGCTATGATTTGCCTTAGAAATGTGCTGGTTTTTATGTGTGTTGTTTTAGTGTTTTAGTTTTTTTTTTAAATAAATTGTTCAACTTTATTATTTTTTCATTAGATGTTATTGACAAGAATGGGTTCTTTGCACTAAATTAGCACCACATACAATACATTAATTGCACAGGAAACCTGTCAGGGTGAAATATGTTTCTGATTCTTTGTGATCTGCTCATATTCCACTGAGAGCAGAGGCTCAGAGACTTAACTTCTTGCCTGAAGTATTTTATTTCAATATTCATCCAAAAGTATAACATCCAAATCTTTGAAACCTCACTGGAAGTGCAAATGTAAAGATTATTGAAGTGCAATGGAAATCAAGCATAGGTTGTGCCTTTCATCTCTCCTTCACAGCACTACATCTAGGATTTTATATCAAGATAGTGACTTTGTAAGTGGAACTGATATTGAATCTTAATTTGCCTCCTGTGGGTCTTGAAAAAAGTGACTTTTGATTATCTGTAATCAAAGCCTCAGGGTCCCAAAGCAAAAACCATTAAGTAATATTTATGGCTATTAGCACCTCAGTAAAGAAAAGTGTCAGCCTCTACAGAATATGAAAGAGATCTGTTTCCTAAGAGCATTCAACTGCTTAAATAAAATCCATTAGAATTTAAATCCTTTTAAAGTCCAGCCCAGACACAGTGCAGTTGGCCATGCCACTACATGGGAAGTGTCCAAAGTTCATGTTGACGAAGACAATTAAACAAAAGATTTGCTTTGTCGACCATAAGGTACATTAAGAGGAGCATCGCATAGAAGGGAAATAATTACTCTGTTGTTTTTGTTACCAGTGAAGCCTCATTAGGAGAACTGCCTTTGCTTTTGGGGACAACACTTCAAAGATGCAGAAAAATTACAAAAGTCAAAATGATCAAGAACAGGCAATACCAGCCTTCCACTAAAATTGTTATTTTTGTGAATTCCACTAAAATGCGGCTATGAAGAAAGTGATTCGTTGTGCTCCTTATCTTCTAGGGTTAGAAAAAAGGAAATGAGCATGTTGCAGGCTTCCCCTACTTCTGCTCTTAACATGTAGCCATTAAATAAAAGATAGTTTAAATTGATGCTCCAGTATCCTAGTAGCAAGTGAAGTTTCACTCCTTGGTCCAGGAAATGACAAGTGACTCGCCTGAAAACTAAGTTTCAGAGTCACCACTGCTAGGAAAAACAGAAGGGATCAGTGAATTTCATCTCTGCATGACAGAAGTGCTCCTACCCAGGAAAGGGGGTTATCCTTTGGGCCCAAGCCTCAAAGGTGGACAGTGTTGGTGTTAAGGAGTGTTGGTGTTATATTCCCTTATACTGCCTCAGCTGTGTGCTGCTCCCTGTCCCCAAGCAGGTGAAGGATGGGGATGGGGATGCAACTGCCACCCTCATCCCATGTTGAAGGCCACAGTGGGACATGGCCTTGCCCTGCTATCTTTGACAGGAATTTGCTTTCTCATATCTCATCACCGGACATCAGGACACCTAAAGACACTTCAGGGGTTTATCCAATTTTTCCCACATGGTACGACTTTGCACAATGAATCATGAGTACTTCTTACCAGATTCATATCGACCTTCTGTGGGAAAACCAAGCCAACCATTCTTCCTACCAAACATACCAGCAGTTTCATGGGGACTCATAGGGATCCTGCCACATCACTACTTAGGTATACAAGCTGTTTTCATTCATCTTAGGTCCAATCCTGGGCATTGAAACAAACAAACAAAAAAACCCTCCAAGAAGCAGCTAACAGAGTCATTAGCACTGGGATTTAGAAGAGCAATCTTTAGAGCAGGGAGAAAGGAAACGATAGATCAAACCAACTACAGTCATCCAGAATTTGTCGAGGCAAGTAATCAGATTAGGTTTTGTTCTTTCTAGTACTTGAAAAATAACACGATGAGTGAAAAACAATAAATTTGTCAAACCATTTCAAACCGGTGCATTTCCCTTCAACAGTGCAATACACTGTAGGGTAAGAAGCAGCACATACCACACACATTGACTTTCATGAGGCTTTTGATGCTCTTTTACCACAACTGAAGTAAGATTCTGCGGAAGTCTGATCATGGCCTATTGCCATTCAGTATTTTTAACCAGCAGTCGTATGCTGGTGCCAGAAAAACTAAAGGAAGGGATAAAGGACTGGAATTCAAAGCAAACTTCACAAAGTACAAAGAGAGGGTAAGAAAAAAAATTACTCTGAAGCAGCTCTAACACAGGATTTTACATTTTGGCATCACTACACAATGCTGCAAGCCCAGGTTTGAGAACAACTAAGCAGTTCCATGAAAAGTACATAGATCTTGCACTGCTTTCAGACTCTCCTAGGTCCAAAGCAGTATGCTGTTTTCAAGAAGCAAATCCCATCTCAGGATGCAGTAACCAAAAGCTGGCTGATGAAATCCTCTGGCTCAACTCGGCCCCATGAGAAGGCACCAGCTGGAGCTCTGTGCCCAGCTTCTGCCTCAGGACGAGCATGGGACAAGCAGACAACAAAGAGGAGCTGAACTCATTTGGATTGTTCAGCAAAGAAGCCTGAAGGGAAACATCAAGAATCTCAGCTGCCAAGGATGTAAGAGAAAACAAAAGAGGGAGGAAGAGATTAAATTCACTCTCCATGCCTGCAATGTACAAAAAGTAGGGGATTTAAATTTCAGTAAGGAAGATTTACTTCACATAGCAGAAACCGTTCTACAGGTAATATCACCGCTTACCAGTGTACATATTTACTGTTCAAGAAGGTTGTGGAATCTGCCATTTAAGACTGAGGAAAATGTCAAGCAAAAATCTATTGGGAGGTACATGAATTGAGCTCTGTGTTAGACAGGACCTGAGCTAGAATAAAGACCTCTGTACAGCTTTTGATACAACGAAGCAGGCTTGATTTACAGGGTTAAAAAAAAATAACAATCCAGCCACTGGTGCTGCCATTCGTGATGAGACAACACGGCTCAAAGGAGGAAAAAATAAGGGAATAAAAACAAAGACCTCAGTTATGACATTGCCTCCCAAAGTACAGGCAGCTGCTCTAGTCAGGGCACAAGGCTATCTTCTGTAATTCTTTAAAAGCTGTGACTGGTGCATGTTTCAAGCCCAGCCTAGGGAACGAGAGCACTCGGTAACCATTACAGATGAAATTTGTTCAAGCACCATTCGACTGATTTTAATGAGCTAGGCTGACAGTCCATTGCTTTCAGAGATGTGAAAATAAAGGCCCAGCTTGTGAGCGTGCAATCACAATGAACAGACTTCAACCCACTTTGTCCCTACCACAAATATACCCAAACATATCTCTGGAACCATGCACCGACATGCGTGTTATTCCTACAGACGTGCCTCAGGTATAAAGCTCAGCATTTGCAGAAGCTATTTTCAAACATTTGTTTTCCAATGGTCAGAGTTATTCACAAGCCCAATTTGTTTTCTAAATTATAAACATACTTCTTGTAGATCATCAGCAGCCATATAAATGACACAAGCTTCAGAAGCCGTGGTCTGCCTAGCACTCTCCCAAGGTGGGCAGAAACAGAAAATCACCAGCGATTTTATCTGTGAAAAATGTTATCCTGAACAATTTCTCTTCAAGACATCAGGAAAGGCTTTCAAGTGCTCCACAATATACTAAACAGATTTAAGAGGTTTCATGAGGCTTTTAGGCCACAGCTCCACGTTAATTATGGAGTTCTGGTTTATAGTCATTGCAGAATTGTGTGTGAAGGTTACCAGGTGTCCTCATGCTTGCATTATCCAGAAGGGAATTCATAATGCTGATAATTTGATACTTACCTCACTGCTCACCACAGGCTACTGACTGCTGCTTGGAATTTTACAGCAAATGCAAAGCCAGCAATTGTGTTTAGAGGAAGAAAAGGTAATTACTATAAAAACAAGACAACCAACATTTTTTAATAGTTTAAAAGTTTTTACAGTTAAATTCCAATGATAACATTTCCTTCAAGAGACAAGATTTACTGTCATCTTAAAAAAAAAAAAATTAAAAAAGCTACAGGTTATGGCCTGGATGAACACTAGAATAACCAACGAAAAATTGACGTATCCAAAATGACAGAAAGGGGAGCAGATTGAAGACCACGCTCATTTCCTTGGTCTTTAAACCATAAGGAGAACTTAGAAAGTGTCAGTATAGTGCGAACTACTAAGTATACTGTGCATTGTCTCTTACTAACAGGTCTTGTTAGTAGGGCTTCCTACTCCCAGGAACTGCTCACATCAGAGATAAAGCAGAGGTTACCTTGCTCCTTACAATTGTTATTTGAAACTGTGGAGTCTGTTTTTTATTTTTTAGGATTTGCAGTTTTGTTGGAGTATCAAGAGCTCAGCACAACCTGCTGTCCTCAGGCACACTGGGACAAAAACCCACATTAAAATTCATGTAATCCAGTTTCAGTAATGTTTCATAAACTAGCCATATCACTTAAATAGCAATAAATAATCAAAAGTTTCAGAATAAAAGCTGAAACCTACTTCACATACTTTTTCCGGATTATTATTTTTTCCTATTTAAGACCCATGAAGCAGAGTCATTTTGTGGAATTGATTCACCTGATATTGTTCCTAGAAAGAATCACTGATTAAATATACTTCAGAGCTTTGCTCCTTGCTTTTAAGAAATGAATGCCTAACATGAAAACTGGCTAGAGAATTTATTCCTGCCTGTGAGGAGGCAGGACAGCACGTGGTCACTAAATGGCAGAACAGGGAACACGAACCACTGCCACACAATGAGCTCTCCCAGTCCAACATCACAGTCATCTTAAGTAACTAAAGACAACTCAAATTTTGTGATCTAATAGGTGCATGCTCTGGTACTGTATTAAGGACATTGTCTACTGATTCAAGACAGTGCCAAGCCTCAGTGCAAGATTTGCTTTCATTGCAGATATGCCTTGCAGGTGTCCAAAGGGCAGAGAGTGTTAACTGACCTGGAAACAAGGTCCCGTAGCTTCGAGGTTAGCTATATATATACAGGATACCTCAAGAACTGTTTCCAGAAGAGAAGAGTTTAGCAAAACTCCTGGTGCCTTGGTTATAGAAGGAAGTTGGCTGACGGCTACATTACAAACTGACAGAAACATCAAGTTCAAATCAACTCTGCAGGCAAGCCCTGGACTGACAGTCCTGACACCAGGACTGTACTTGGCTAGCACCAATTCAAACTCCCCTCTTGTTGATTTTGTACAGAGCTGAAGAATGCAGCCCAATGCTGCATTTCATTGCCCCACTTCTCAGTGAAAGACATCACTTCCCAAGACTTATTTCAACCTATTTTAATTACCTATTTTTAACTCTCAGCATCAAACAAGATCTAGTGACTCCTGAGCTACCTCGGTATTTCATTTATTTTCAAGTGGAGCAGAGGATATAAGCATCTGTCAGGACTGGACATCACAGAAAGGTACCCTTTAGGAAATTCAGAGTGGTCAACAGACGTGCTAACTTCACCACTACTTCTGACCAACAAAATGAGCATAGATGAGAATCTAACATAAAATCTGTTTCTTCTTTGAACAGCAAAAACCTCTCTATTCAAACATTTTTTTATTTTTATTTTTGGTAACATTGCTCTCGTATCACCCGTCTGAGATAATCTGTGATATAAAAACATGAAATTAATAAATGCACCATCATACAGTATTTGCCTATTAATACAAGGTTTGTTTAGCAAAGACAGCTTACAGATGTGCAAAGTCACCCTAAAAGATTAGAACCCCAGGCAGTGATACTGCAACCCAGATGTTTGTACTCACAAAACAAACAATTGCTCTCCCTACCCTGGCTGGGATGCACAACACTCTGTAGAGGTAGGCTGTAAGACAGAATTGCCTGCAATTAAGAGTGAAGCCTTGGCTCTGCTCGACAGCATTACTCCACTACAGAGTAGACGATAGAAGAAATCATCTACACAGCTTTAAATGGTAGCTGCAAAATATAGGTGGGAAGACTATTTTGCAGTAAGCACAGATTTTAATGCTGAGTTAATTTCTCTGCAAACATACTAATGTTTTAGCAAAACTGAGAAATAATTTAAAAAGCTGTGATTATTTTATATATTTTTGTCTGTTATTAGAGCTGCAGGCTTGCTAAAGAGCTTTCTTTAGCTCTTTATTTAGTAATCTATTATCTTTATTTAGTATTATGCGTTCATGACCCAAGGTCTTCTGTTAACACTGTTTTTTTTCTATAGCACAGTAACAAATACTGAAGTTCTGAAAAGTCCCCCAAAAAACTAGTTAGGTTCAGTCTCAATTGTCATGGCAGATAAAAAGATACTGCTGCTCTCGTAGAGAAAAACTTAGAACAATGAAAACTTACAACAGGTGTTTTGAGAGCCTCTGAAATCTAAGCACCTCATGCCACTACATGCAGGAACATTTTCTTGAGACAGGAACGGTCCCGTTGCACTGCTTTCTGTGTTTATGTTTCTGTTCCTCTCACACAAAACTATTTGCTTCCTCGGGGTGAGTGAAAGTAGCAGAGCCCAGATTCCTACGATAAAGCATTTAGTCTGAAGCTTTATGAGAACACATTGTTTAGCAGTTGTGAAGAGCCCTTCTGAACCCACGATTACCCAACACTGACACAGCTGTACAACTCCTAGCTTACTCACAAGAGAGTAACCCAACTGGTAAGACAAAGAGTTGCACTGTTTCAGAGTTTCAGTTTGACTACATTTGCACTAAAATTAAGTTGCATTCAGCCTCATTTATGGCCACCGAAGATTCAGAACTGTACCGCAAGAGCTCAGCTGAGCTGCAATAGCAGCCACAACAGAACAAATACTGGCTTTATCAAGTCACCTGAAGAAGTAAGGTGAAAATTAACTTTTTAATAAATAATCAGAATATAAAAAAATTCACACACAAAAAAAAACAAAGTTGAAAAATTTCAAACTCTCTCAATTCAGATGCGAGCACTTGTGAAAACAATGTGCTTGTGACTGTAAAACTACTGCGCTTGAGGGGAAGTTCTGCTTGGCTGCAGAACATCTGGAAGGCTTCAAAAGATTAATTAAATAATCCTATGGAAAACTGTTGTTACTTAATGCTCCCATAATGAATAATCCTCACTATGAATATACACTGCATTCAGTGCGTGCTTTTGGAATTAATTTGGCAACTATGACTGTTGTTGAAGTATCACTGCTTTCATCAGAACTGTCCCGACTTTAACTGTGGAGGGATTTATGAATTGGAGAACTCCATTTATTCACTGCTTAACCTCTGATGCTCTTACTTCCCCGTTAAGATGGAGCTTTACAAGAACAGCTGAAGAAGTGAAGAACTGGATCTACAGGTTAGAAATTGCTCTTGGTGTTTTGCTTCCCCCACTCCCCCCAATAAGCCCTCTTCATTTCTGGGAGGACCAGCCAGGGTCAGAGATGAAGCTGCAGCCCTCCATTAAAAATGTTGAGCCAGATATTCGAGTGGTCCCTGTTAATCAGAAGCGAGAACATGAGAACAATTAGAGCACTTGGAGCAAGAGAAAACAATGAAATTTCATGCCCAGTTGGGCCCCCACCAGACTTTCAGAGTTTAACAGAAAGTATTGCATTTGCAATGACCCCCTACTGAAGTATTCCTTAGAGGTATTTTGATCCGTAAGTGAACAAAACACAACAACTGGAGATGTAACTGCTGTACCAAAAGCCACCTATACTGCTTTGGATCCAGTTACCAGAATTAAACTGTAAAAATAAGGCAATGAAGGCTCCCATACTAACAAAGAAATGTTGACACTGTACTTTTTTAAACAAATATTACAAAATTGAATTTTATTGGGTTTCACACAAGATGCACTTATAAAATTGATACAGAATGACATTCAACAGAAAAAAAATGAAAGCAATTCCAAGCTTCCTTTAGCAACTGCTAAATAATTCAAAAATAAGATACACCAAATTGACAAATAATCTGAATTTCCATGTGTGAACATCTCCAATTAGTAGAAAATACATCAAATATTAAAGAATTTCAGATGCTTCCCCAGCACAAATCCTCTTCCTTTACTCTCATCCCTGAACGGTAACCACAGATTTTGGCCATTACTCCAGCCCCCCTCACTGGGAGGGGAGAGGCTGACAGACTGCAGCAAGAAGTTCCCACCAGAGCAGACCACACCAACCCGTATGGCAAAGCTACCTCATTACCAAGTCTGCTCGGATACGTCATAATTCTGTGCAATTGGCTCCAATTGCTACACTAGCACAGTCCTGCAAGTTTCAGGGATTAACACATACGTTAAACTCACATTTTATATCCTTAAACCAAATAAACTCCAGCTTTCCCACTCTGACAAACTGTGAAATAGCGAAAGTAAATTTGTCATCATTTGTTCAGCACTGAAGCACTGCTATGATGCTTTTCCTTAGGAAGTGAAACTGGTGCTTACTTAAATAACTGAAAGGCATTAGAAGGTAATGCTGCGTTTTAACAACAATACATGAAGAATTTATCATCAACTGAAAGGTCTCTTTTGAGGCCTCAGTTTTGTTGATATTTATTTCATTCTCAGCTTCAGGATTCCAAACCATCTTTCATCAATTCTCCCCCAGCTGCTGCTCACATCAGAAAGAAGTAAGATTCATTGTAATGCTCAAATGCACTTCATAGATACAGTGCATCTACTTAGGTTTGGCTAAAACCAATCAACTGAAATGGATAATTCTGATTTGATTGTCAGTAAGAGCTTTTACAGGCATGTTCTCTGGCAAGTTAATACACAGATGTCATTCTTGCCAGAGTGAAATCCCAAAATGCAGTGTATTACTGTTACATTAATGCCACACATACAGTTCCAACGCAACACTTCTGCTGGCTGCAATTCACGCTGCCTTTCCTCAACTTATAGATGTATCCCTCTTATTTTTTCATACAAGAAGAAATCATCAACTTTATAAAATTATAAGTAATCTGCCTTGCAAGACACACGACTGGAACACAATGAATGATACGTTTCTTATTTGCCCAGTTAAGCAGGACCTTCACTGTATTTTGCATTTGTGATCTTTCCTTGGTGTTTGGTATTTAGATAAAATAGTATGCAGTACATATTTCATTTAGAGGCAATTTTTTATTCTGATTAGTTCAGATACATCTTGAAAAGATTTTTCTGTTGACAAGAGTAACTATCCTGACTTGCTGTTTTATGTACCAATGCTTTATGTGTTTGTTGAAATAAGCACAGTTTTGAGATCTCTTTGCAGATGTTTAATAAAACAAGATAACTTGAAAGGCAAGCTTCCTGTCATGTTGTCATACATTTCCAGGAATATCCTTACACTGGAGGAACCTTCTTAAAAGTAGTATGTTCTGGAAGCGTGGTTTCATAATGCAGAGCAGGATTATGCCTTTTTCCCAGTCTATTTTCCAGAAAAGTGATACTGCAGCTCTGCCACCAGGCTAGAGACTCACGATCCACCACATTTTCCAAGAGGCAAGTTAAAGACTGCTTACTTGACCTGACCAGATACCAAGCCAAGTTACTTGTAGAAAGAAATTAATATTTTTGCCATTAATAATTTAAGTTTTAAAATAAATATTTATGTGCCTTTTTGGCAACTGTCCATTCTGGTAGCATCTGCTGTCCCAACAGCTCAGTATCCTTAGCACATTGATTAAAAAGATCTTAGTCAATTCTGTTTCCACAAATAGTGAACCTGTCTATCTCCAGCAAGTCTTTCTTTGAAGACCTGTGTTTCAATTCTGAACTGTCTTGGCTTATATCTTTTTCTTCCCCATCAGGAGTTGTCAGAAACTGATCAGAATTGCTCGTTACAAGTAAAGACGGTGTATTGTCCTTCTGATGCATGGGTTGATTGGTAACTGATGTAGATCCATTTTCATCTGTGGAAAGTCCTGTTGGAAGAGGAGACAAGTACAAAGATAACCATGAATTTAACACAGACATCCTGATGCATTCTTAACATGTAGATTCTGCCAAAGCTGTCCTGAAAAAGTACAATGCATCAAAGCGGCAGAAGCAACAGAAAAATGCTTTGTGGAAGCCCGGTAACATGAGTAACTACCAAGCCACTAGCTCTTTAGTTTTAAGATACAACATCCTTTTTAGTCATTCTACTTTTCTGATTTGGTCAAGGAGAAAAAAAGAATGTTAAAAGAAGTTTAGATAGATAGTAGGAGCGTAAGTAGTTGTTTTACTGAATCCTTTTGTGTTGTAACAAGTAGCCCGAAGTTGGACTCTGCATTCTTCTGTAGAGTCCATTTTTGTTGGCTTCAACAAGAAGATATTTGACAATCCCTGTGTGAGTCACACAAGTATTTTCTACTGAAATAAATCAAAGGAATTTCTGTAGAAGGAGTTAGATGCGCTTAATCCTCTACATCTGTACAGCAAACCTAACTTCTCTAGGGATGGCTAATAAATGGCTCACACACTGCTACACTCTTTAATAGCGCTGGATCCTCCTTCTTCAGTGGAACTGAACACTGGCTCCAAAAGGTTCCAGTAACAAAAGAGGTATTAATGAGCAATACCGAGGTATTGTTTCCACATTTTGTTAAAGCATTTTAAAAATATATTAAAATTCCCCGGGCAAGTAGCAATGAAATCAAATTTTATTTACCCACTCCTCTTAAAAACTTATTGTTTTAGAGGAACCTGAAGAAATCTGACTAATGTTGAGAGTTTTACAGAATGATTCAAGGACACGGTAGTTGACAGAATGGCAGCACTACACAAATTATTCACTCCAAATAATTATTACAAAAAACTTTCTTCTGTATAGGCTCTTCACAGTGTACCATCTACCGTTTGAAGGTAAATGGATTACTCCTCAGAGTATTATGCAAGTCAAAGGTACTAAACCTGCATCAAAAGAGGAAGTAATTCTAACTGTAGAGCTTTGTTACAAAGGTAAGCATTTTGCTAATTAGACGGCTTCCACAGAAGACTGATCAGGCTACAAATGATTACCAGTAACTAGAACCTCCATTCTGCTTGAGAAAGTATAAAATTTAATCCTTCAAAATTTTAAACCGATTCTGTGGAAGAGGTAGGAATTCTTATAAGAAAATAAGTTGACTTACATTATAAGCTGATAGAAAGCAGGCCACATTAATTCCCCTACTCTCATTATAGTAAGAGATGAGTAGAAAGTTTGTACAGAAAAAACTTAAGTGAGGCACATGGATCAATGAATATTGCAGAGCCCAGTAATAATAGACACTGAAACGCTGGGGAAGGTGAAATCATTCTTTCACATAATTGAGGTTTCTGTTACATCCAGAGGTGCGAGAAGGTATAAAAACCTGACAAACTGTTGAAAACTGAGCTTCCTCATCATTAGTGGAAGTTAAGAATATCCTGAATAAAATCAGCAAACGATTTTGGGTTTCCACTTTTTAATTACAATTTTCCATTTTAGGAAAATGTAGTGTATGCCAACGGACGTGGTGAAACTGCTGCTGCTTTGGCTAAAAATAGTCTTCAGGGGTTATTTACTGTACATTTAAGGGTCAGTCTAAGTATGGCTTATTAATTCTTATATGCAAGTGTAGTATTAGAATATTTAATTAAAACAATAGCACCAATATGGTAGAGTTCTCTAGTGAAATACAAAAGGCATTCAGACCAATTCATTTTACATTTTTTCATAATGAAACTAGAGCAACTCCATGAATTTAAGCTATTTAAAAATAAACATCTGCACCACATTTCAGCCTGATGTGATTTGACACAGCTGAGAAGCAGGGATTTATGACTAACACTGACAGATTCTTAACTCTACTACTGCTGGCAAGACACTGACAACTAATAAGCACCTTACATATCAAGCTGTTCAAGTCTTTGGCAAGCAACAGAGTGAACACAAAAGCCTCACTGTTAAGTTGTCTAGGGCTCTCATTGAACTCTTTGCGGAGGAAGATATACAATCTAACTCAGCTGACTGAAACAATGAAGGTTTCTGTTTCCTCCTATAACTCGTCACAGGAATATCATGTAATGCCCCAGTCCAATTATACATTAACCATTAATGCTGAGCACCTATAGAAGGAAGCCACACTGCACAGACTTGAAACAAAGTAGGTAGAGACAGGCTGAAATTCCTATTTAGATTTCATACAGCTTTTTCATTTGTGTGCTCATTTCAATTATAGAGAATTATGCCTATTTTGTGCCATGTTTTACATTAATTTCCATAACAAATTGATGAAAGGCGTCCTTATTTAAGTTCCCCACTACCAGAGATGATGTGTCAATATTTACTTGTAGAGTATTGACATTTCTATCACTTCCATAATACCAGGGTGGGATTTCACTGGAGAGGAGTGTGAGCATTTTTTCATTTATAGAAGAGTACAGACGAGTATTTAAGAGTATTTATTATTTATTAAAAGATGATGCATGAACCAAAAGCAATAAGTTCTATTTACTGACTTTTATTCATAGCCGTGATACTGTACAATTAAGGTCTAGCAACAAGGCTACTGTGTGGTAAACAATGTCATACATCTGGTTTAATATTAAATTTAGTCTGAAAGCAATTTTTATTACAGTTGAAAATAGAGTGAGACAGTTAGGCTTACCATGGGTAGATTTAAACGTGCTTTGTGGTTTGCCAGCTGACTTCCCTGGCGTGGCAGTTGGGACAGGATTGAATAATTTCTCCTCCATTTTTGCCTCCTTTACATATTGACACGATTTCCCCAGCAATACAATACTGTTAAGAACTTTTAGGGATATTAACCTGCAAAAATAAAATGATTTATTTACATATTTGCATTACCAAGTATTAATATTAAAATAATTGCATATGATTACTGCTGTCTTGGAACAATTAGCTAAGAAATTAAAACCCTTCAATAGCAAAAAGTAATTTCCTTTTCTTAACAATTTGTTTCAGGTTCAGTGCTTAAAACCCTTCCCCCCACCCTCCCCAGAAGGCATCTAGAAGGAAACACAAAGTCTAACAAAATGACAAGGACAGTTACGCAATCATTTAATACATCAAATGTTTAAACAAATAATTAAAAAGGGCCCTCAATAGAGCAAGTCCAAATTAAATGCATTACTGTTAAATCTGTAGCTTTAAATGTACTCAGACAAGGATTAGTAGTGGACTTTGAAACTTAAGAACACACATATACAGCTTCCATAAGTTACGGACTAATCAAACAAAGTCCTTTTTGGTATCACAATAAACAGTCCATTAAATTCAACAAAACCAAGAGGGAGCACTGCAGTATCGGCGTAGTGCAGCTGATGGGAGATTCCTCTTCTGTTATCACTAACTTGCAGCACAAACTTCAGCAAATCAGTGAAGTCCCTTGCACCTGTTGTCCCTGAAGAACAGGGAGTCTCATCTACCAGCAAGTGCTTTTAGATTTACAGTTCAAACAAGCTTTGTAAAATCGAAGTTCCATTAGTAGTATTAAACAACAGAGGTGAAGGTAGCAGCAGAATAACAATGAAGTAGTTATCTATTCGCTGTAGAATCAATTTTATTCTAAATATTAGAATATAGAATTATAAATATTCTCTACATAAATCAACCTATGTAACAACAGCAAATCAAATGCAGACTCACTTTATTCTCCACTCTCTGAAAACCTGTTTATTTTGGACTCTGCTGACAGACTAACAGGAAGACCTGAGGATAAGTGTCCATTCAGAAATTAAAATCGACGGAGCAGTCTGACTGCTGAATCACAGTGGCCCTCAAGGACACGTGAGCAGCAACTTCTCTATCTCTGACTGCATTACTGTAATCACAACTCGTCAAATAGAAAAACAAAATACATCACATTTTAAAGGAAATTTTATGTAATACTTTTATTTTTAGAAGAAATTTAGAGAAATGGAAGAAAGAACAGAGTAGACTAGACTACCATCATCACCCAGAAGTATCCATTTTAGTATCCAAGCAACCACAGAGATTATTTTATAAAAGTTAAAAGCCATGACTCTACAATTTTATTAGGTTATTGGGACAGATTTTGTTTCTAAGAGTTGAAAAAAATGTTAAGTTTTTCCTACATATTTTTAATGTAATACATACTGTAAACATCTACTGTCTCAGAATGAAATCAGGACCTAAGTGTAATTTAATAAAATCAAAAATTGAGAAAGACATAAATCAACATTTCAGGTTCTCCTGGAAAATTATGCAAGAGTTTCTAGCAATTCTCTTTCATTCCTTCCTGCCAGTCCACCCAAGGCTCAAAGTTCTAACCACCAAGGAAGTTTAAAACTATTGAAAGTCCTTGAAAAATAAAACTCCAGTTTCCTATGCTGGACAAGACTCTTTAATTCAGTAACTTAAAGAATTACAGTTGTTAAATAGCAACACAAAACAACATCCTCTGCATTGTAGTATCAATCCCTTGCCAATCTGTTTCAGATTTGATCACGGAGTTTCTCACAGACCTACACTATGCTAACCTGATGCAGAACTGAAATTTATGTTCACAACTCCAATTACTCAGAAGATGCAAGAGGTGAGTTAGTTCCAAATCTGAGATCATGACAGAAGCTAGAATTTGTTCTCACTTTTCAATAAGGAAAAATTACAAGTTTTATTATTCTTATAACCTAGAAGTTCTAACTTTCAAACAGCAGGCTTGAACACAGCCCAAGAAAATCTTTTTGGTCCAAAGCTCTAAAGAAAGCCCTCATTGTTGCCTCTTTCCCCATTCTACAATTCTCCCCTATTCCAGCAAATGTGCTTGTCCTTGACTGCACACTACAGCTTCTCCATAGACTAGCAACTGTGCCTTCTTCAAAGAGCAGGGTTTTATCCTGCATGTTAATCACATTACTTCTTCCTGCCCTCCACCCTCCAAGCCACAGAGACTGAGAAAATTCCACAACTGCTGCAGCAGAATGGTAGATGTAGGGAAAAACTACACATACGGAGAAAAAGACTTAACACTGAGCAGTATGAAGCTGCTGAACTTGGTATACCACAGGGATGGTCAGGGGCTAGTGCTTTCAATTATAAAGAGCTGGCTTTAAAGAGAACGTGTCACACTCTGGGGAAAAACCTCTAAGTGTGATGCAGAGGAATATAGCTAACATTTTAACATTTGGCCTATTTACAATAGCTTGAAGTCCTAGCTATCCTGCTTTAAAGAGTCTCTGTGCTGATTACTACCTTTTTTGCAGATCACAGAGTGGATCTAGGAGTCACATAAAACAAATGGGTAATGATCTCATTCTTTTCCTAAATTACTGTAAAACAGCAAACTCCTCTCTTCCAGCATCCCTGAAGAACTTCTGCCCCAGATCTGAAAATTCTTCCACTTTCCAAGCTTTGATGCCTTCATTTGCAATCACAACTGTGTAGGACACTGGAACACATATTCCCTCCATGCTGTGGGCAAACTTGAATAGCCATACTGAGAATTAGCATATCCAAAGTTTCTTTGTGCTGCAGCAATTTAAACCACTTAATTCTTTATGGTCAATTTTAGGAGGAATTGATTGTTCTAAACATCAATCAGTACTCTGAGACAGCAAATGCTCACGCAGTTCAGTATGCAACTTTCCTAGAAAACACTCACCACCATATAGTCTACAGCACGTACCTCAAGACAGGCAAGCTAGACTGGATTTAAAGCACAACTAAATGCATCTCATCTCATTTTGGACTCGTAAGAAATTAAGGATAACCCAAGTGTAAGCTGATGGGGCAGTAAGGGGATACTTGCAGGTCACTGCTTTTAGGAATATTCTGTCCTGTCACTATTTTTTATTAGCTAATATTACTTACTAGACACCACCCTTCTTTGAAAGGTGAGTCTCACATCTTGCATTTATGTATATTTCCCCCCCCCAAAAAAAACAAACAAACATGTTTTTAACTACCAGAGAATTATAGACTGGTTTAGCTTGGAAGGGACCTTAAGGATCATCTAATTCCAGACCCCCTACCATGGGCAGGACAGAATTCATGATCTGCTTGAAGCACTGAACTTGGCTGCTGTTGGGCGTATGGCCTCTTGTTCTTTTCACAAGTTTTACAGCTTTGAATTAAATTTCTCCTTTTATGCTAATGGATGGCATTTGTCTGTTGTCATAAATTCTTTCCATTACTTTTCCAGAAATTGTTTTCACTACTTCAGTTACTTACTCAAGGCTATAATCCCCAAACACAGGGACCAATCCAAACCTTTTCAAATTCAGTTTATAAAGAGAAGCATTTTACATTTAATTCTATTCAACATAAGTGGTGTTTACATGTATATCCAGATGTATCAACAGAAGCTTTTTCACATCTGATCACATAATGGTAAATATTTTTGTGCATTTACTTACCCACAGTAGAACAGCACAACACAAAGATAAGCTAAGACTCCTTGTACTTTTATCGAGCTTGTTACGACTCTGATGAGCTGTTTTAAGGATAAAAGTTAAATGGTTATACCATACAGGACACAATTATTAATCATATATTCCAACAGACCTTTTATTTTGGATAAATACAAGACAAAAGTAGAAATAGTTATGTTAATAGTAACTTATTTTAACATTCCCCTTGACAATGCTGACTACTCAAGATTTTGGTTTGAATAAATACTATACTAGTATCTAGTTAAAACTTTACCAGAACTACATTCTATCAATGTTTACCTCAACGCAAATTAGTACATAAAATAACAAACCTAAAAAACTCTCCAAAAGTCAAGGGCTAAAAGCTGCATTAACAGTCAAGAAATACCAACATGGTAAGACAGAATCATAGTGTTTCACACTATACGGAACATTTTGAATACAAAATTGTCTTGTGAACTAGATAGATGAATCCCAAGTTGCAGTGAAAGAAGATCCTGAAATCTGATTTTACTTCAGTATTTCACAGCTAGGGCCCCAACATAGCAAAACTCTTCAGTTTGTGTTATAAACTCTTAGTATCAAGGATAACTTCTAAGAACATAATTAACTAGAAAAAGGTATTTCAAACCAGTTCTCACTAGATGTGCTTTTATTTAGTGGAAGAAATGATTATAGTCATAGCTTTTCTTTATTAAAAATTCTAGAATACAAACTAGGCAAAGCCTGTCAATAGTATTTCTCCTCCATCCATTACATTTAGAAGTTAATTCACACTGACAGTCTTCCAGGGCAATTATGAATTATCATCTTTGTTTGCAAAGTGAGTACACATTCCCAGTGCTATGATAACTACTTGTCTGTGTGTGGATGGGGAACGTCACAGCAGCTATTTACAGAAAACATTCTGTAGTAGTTAATTCAGAACAGATAGCATAAGGACTCAATTCCAATAATGTGATTTGTTTTACAGCAGCATGCCCACGTAACAGGGTCAACTATTTCAGAATCATATATTCAAGAAATCTCAGAAGCACAGTGCCCCTGTACAAAAGGAAATTTAGCTGTTTTGCCGTTACAAGGACAACCACAAGGACTCCTACAAGAACCTAAAAAACCCAGCACATTACTGCTAACCTTCTGGCAACCAGCTGTTTTGACTATTATGAATGAATGCACAGGATACTTGCCAAAAGGAATAAATGTTTAGTAAGCACAGATGCAGTTTAATTCCATTGCAACAAACCAAGTGCCCATGAATTCTATAAAATATATATTAATACTATCTATGAAAAGCTGATAAACACTAACTCATTTGTGAAGTTGCAGTTACTATGTGATACAGGTTACACTTAATACTAACTCAACCTTGTAGTATCACTTACTAGAACAGCCAGTGGAAGAGGAATAAAACCCATTCTTCTGGAAACTGAATCACTATAATCTGTATATGCCTAGAAAAAATAACAGAGAAAGAATAGAACTATTTATGCAAAGAAATGAGCTTAGCACATCCTCTAGATAAGGACTGATCTGTGCTAAAAACACTATAGTGGTATAAAGTAAATTCATACTTTGAAATCTAAGTGCAGATGGCTATACTGACTGACAAAAAAAAGTAGTACAACCATGACTGGAAAGATTAGCTTTAGTACTCCGAATCAACAGCAATTGGAATATAATACAAATCCCTATATCAAGAGCAATTAGGACACTGAATCCAAACACGCTGTATTTCATCTGTAGATTATTTTGAGTTTAGGGACATCTTTGTACTAATTTGACTTTGATCCTCTAGTATTATACAGAAAAACCCACAACAGGGATAAAAATTCAATTATCACACTATCAATTTTAAATCATTCTAAATCCACCTATAATTAGCCTAAGATAACAGTCTTAAAACCCTTGCAAAAGAACGTGTTTACATTTGCACTCCTAAAACACAAATACTCTGCATGAAAACATTCATGGGTTATTGAGAGCCACGCTGAAGTTAGGTAGCATCACACAGGCACTCATTTTCCACAGAGGATCCTAGGGAGAAGGAATAGAGTATTTGGAACTACTAAACTGTTTTTCTGATAACAAATTATTAATAATTAATAGTTTGTGTGGTAACTGAAGGTAATTTCTTTATTAGGTATAATCAATACATTTCCTAGCAATAGCTATCGAACATACCCAAGAAAACTACCTGAATTGTTGTAAGTAATAAAGTTCATTAACAGAGCAGCAATCTAGAGCACTCATGAACAGTTAGGGACTCATTCGTGAGAGCTGTGCTGTAAACAGCACACCAAAAACCAATTCTCATTAATAACCACAAGCAGTCTGTGTTCTGTAAATACCCTTGCCACAGGAGTAACATGCATGGTATAAATATCCATACACTAGCTAATGAATATTGTATTTTGATTTAACAATTAAAATAGCACAAAAAGAACAGTCTTTCTAAAGTATCTTAATAGCTTTTTAAGTTTGCTTACTTTCCCATGTATCTCCAAAATGTCAAAGTCATTATAACCCTCCACTGACTGTATTTGGGAGAGACTTCTCAACAGTGTGTTAAATAAAGCCTGAATTGACCCAAACAACCAGATAAAAATGAAATAAATTACTACAAAATATTCCTGTTAACTCTTTCTGAACAAAGCAGAGCACAATTTTAGTGCTGTGGGAGTGAAATTATTCTGTAAGTACCTCTTAAGTATTTGCTCCAATATGCCACAATAACAATTATATTAGTTATACAAGAAAATGCCTTTGTTTTCAGGCTTACATTTTTCTGTCGACTGCTAACAAGGTCAAATGCAAGACTGGCTCTGTACTCACTGTAGACCTGGAAAAAAATCCAGCACATCAGATGCATGATTAATGTGTTAACACACTACAGAAACAACTGAATTAATACAATTTCTCTAAAAATATTATAAACTCTTATGTACAGGCTGAAGGAGTCAAACCCAGTTTTCCTGAGGTTCAGCTACACCCTTCACATGAGTCTGTATTTCTATAATAACTTATACATAACCAAAACAAGAAAGACTGCAATGCTTTCAGAATTGAATGAGACTATAAAGCTTTTACAGAATTTGAAGATTATCAACACCACACAGGAAGAGAAATCACATTTACTTGTCTCCCAAAGAGTTATTTGTTTTAAACATGTGAAGTATAGTATTAGGATCAAATTAAATAAACAAGCAAGCTTACATACTAAGTAAGTGATGCCATAGAAAAAAAAAGAATCTGATCAGGAAGATGAACAATGCTTTTTCTCCTTTTTCAAACAGCTCTGCCCATTAAGACAGAAAAATATGGGGAAGTTGCCTGGAAGGGCAACTTGCATAGGAGTTGCTCAAAACTTCTGAGAAGTTTCACCTAGCAACCCCAAGTCATTATAACTTCATAAAAAACGCCACAAGGTTTCTTAGATGAACTTTGCAAAATTATCACCTGCTACCCTCCACACCCTAAACTGTTACAGCACACATCTTCGGCTACCATAACTTCATTATTTATTTCTCTTTCCCATACTCTAAATGAAAGTAGGGCATGCATAAATGCCTCTGGCATAAGGGAGCTTATTAAGTACATTATTAAACTTGTTTCTACACCACACAATGTAGTTACTAGAGATGGTGGAAGTGATAGCACTTCCAAGTTTTGACCTCATTTCCTGAAAAGTGGTTTTAATAGCGAAAAAACGCTAACTCATCTCTTCACAAATTTATCAAGTGCATTTGAATTCACACAATGCACAAGACAAATGGCCAGTGTATTATGCCACACTACACAAATAATGACCTCATCTACTACTTTAAAAGAAGGACTGCATAATATACGGTCTACGAAATTACAGGAGTGGAAAACTAATGGATAACCTACTTCATATTTGTGCTGCAGAGACAGTAGAGAAGTGCTTCTGATTTCAGATTCCATCTTTAACATGCATGTAAGAATAGAGATTCAGAAGCCTCAAGATCTGTGTTTTTTTTTTTTTTTAAATAAGAGGTACAAGCTCTTTACATTCTCGACAATTTATTTAGAGATCACGTCACAAAATTATCTGCCAGTTATGTGACTTGTGATTACTATGTGAACTGTTAATACAATACTTCCAGTAACTCAGATCTAGAACTACTAATTTAGAAACAGAGGCGTTTGTTGCACATTATAAAGATCCTCAGAAATGTATTGTATCAGGAAGTTACCAAGCTTTTTCAAATTATATCTTGTACATGAAAATAACCAATTGTTGCATTTTCTGTACTGAAACAGGATTTTACTATTTAAAAGATAACAGAATAAACTACAACTTAAAATAGCATTTAGCATTCTAAACAAGATACCTACATCTGCTGTGATGTCATTGAATTTTGTTATAAAGGCATGTTTCACAATATCCACTGCAATTTCTGAAGCAACCACCATGCAAACATCTGGGAATAACACCCAAAGATGATCTGAAGGTTGGGAAGAAACAAGTTAGACCATTTAACTTGACTCCATTATACAAAATGACGAGACTTTTGTTCAACAGTCAAAAATCCTCAAGTGTCCAAAGCAGTGTCTGTAACTTTACCTCCCCACGCACCAGTACTATACAACTAACACCACAAATATAATCAGATTCGAAAGCCTAGACATCATAAAGGTTTATCTTGACCAGGAACACGGTCTTTGCAAATGCTGGATAGTAGGTGTTAAGTATATGTAAGGAACTGACCAAGTTCCTGTAGTTGTAACCTCTTAGGTGCTTAAGGTAAAATTTAGGTAGGCCATTAACACTGAAACAAAACACACCACACAGACCTAGACTCACTCAACCTTATTAAAATAAAGTTTAAACGTTTTTATTAATATGAAGCCTAACTTTTTACTGAATATTTGTTCAATACTTTGTTATAAATCCTAAGTATAATCGATATTAAATTATGAATGGAAATGTTTACAGTAACTATTACTTAACACATGGGAATTTACCATTTTCTATTTTATTTTTCTACAAGTTTACTCACCTGGATTCCATGAGAACTGTTCCATATTTCTTAGACATACAATTAGTAGCAGCACATAATTGGTGAACCTCTCTTTTATATCTAGTTAGAAAAAAAGATGTCAACTCCAAACAAATGTTTACCGACATAAAACCACAGAATGAGCGAGTATTTATCTATCATTTACTATGTCTTGAATTATACGAATTCTTTCTCAAGAGATTTGATCAGGTTTGACGGGGGGGGGGGGGAGATGCTGTGAACTTCACCACAGATAGGATCTCTGCAGTATCCACCCAATGCTGCTTCAAACTGGGGTTCTCGCCAACAGAATTAACAAAAGATTTCATAACTTGCTATCACCTTTTCCAGTATGTTAATAAAATAGTTATCTTTCTTGAGGGATCCAAAAAGAAACAGCACCTCCTGGTGCACAAACAGAGACAAAACACCTGTCATTTCAACTTATGAGCAAGGCAAATTTCACTTTCTACAGATCTTGGATATGAAAGTTACTATATACTGGGCCCTGTAGTACAAAAGAAGGTTTCAAGCCAACTACTACACCTTATTTAGAAGATTTCTTCCTAGGCTTTTACACTGCTGTGTTAGAAGGGAAGAGCTGGATACCTCAGCTCAGTCATCAGAACTCTAAGAATGAAGAAGCCATCAGACCTGAGGTGGAATCCTATGACTTGACCTCCCAGACCAGGCAGGGAGATTTTCTATTTCTGTACCCTATTTCCAGGAACAATCCACATTTTTTCCTATATTAAAAAGCCTTCCTGCAACTGCATTATTGAATAATAGGATAAAACTTGAAACATAACAGCACCATAAACTGATAACTCTGAAGAAGTTTTTTGACAAGACTTTTCAGTTACTTTCAGTGAATACTCTGATTTTTAATGAAAACTTAAGAAAACCGTTTTCTGCCAGTAGTATTTTAGTAATCAACATTACTTTTACATGTTTTCACTGTAAAGTTCTATTTTTTTTTAATTAAAAATATTTAAGTATTTAAAAACTGGAATAAAAACATATTAGCATTGGCTAAACTTCTTGTCAAACCCTATCAGGCTTTGGCTTTAGAGACCTTTCAAGAGGAAGATTTAAATTTAGTGTTATTTTTTCCTCTATGTGATATAGTCAAGTTTCTGTGTATATAGTCTTTCATTTGAAGGATCACAAAACAATTTTAACATTTGCATTTATCATCACTGCAATTTGCAGATGAATGAGAAAAAACACATCAGCAGTCAGATTTCAAAATCTGAAGCAAGCCTGATGTCTTGAAAAGAACTAAAACAGTGCATTTTCAAATAAACTGCTACTTTTCTGTTTGTTCTTATATACTACAGTTGGGTTCTCTTGTTTGAAAAGTCTAGGAGTTGGAATGAAAAAAATATATTCTGTTTCTCTATTTGTATAAATACTTTTGAACAGATCATATGCACAATATGAATTAAAAATGCATTTTTTATGTAATAACCCTATTGGCTGTGTGCTAAATTTGTTTCAGCACCTCAAATAAGAACTATCTATTGAAGGAAAAACAGTGTTCTTAGAAACAATATCATGTTTTTGTCCTACAGAGCCAATATGGGCAATCAAGAATTCAAGTCAGAATGCTCACATTCATAGTAAAGCTGTTCTCACACTAATATTGAATAAATAAAATCAGCCTCTTATTTCACATTTTCCCGGATTAGTAGAGCCATACATACCGCTATTTGACATTTGAAAAAGATTGTTCTTCTCAAACTTCTTGAAAACACTTCCTTTTATTTCAACGAACTGCAATTTTTAAAAGCAGTTATTTAGTTTCTATTGAAAACAAAGTGGTGCAAGCAAATCAGACAATCAAATAATATGAAAATGGACAATGTGCTACAATAAAATGAAGGATGCTGAAAAATTTAGGGTAGCTGCATAACAAAGCTACATACTTACATTATTGGACATCATGATGGTAAGCAATGATTTATTGTGAGAGTTGAAGGCCACATTGAGGGTTGTCGCTTGAACCATTATAAGAATAGCATGCAGAACTGTAGATAGCAGTGTTAAGGAAGCATATTTGGAAATAGTTTTTCTGCACAACAGTACTGAACAGCATCAAAACTTAATTTCCTATTTTACTTCCAAAGTTAAACAACCAAAATCTGTCAACCTAAGTTTGCAGCAAGACAGTACTTAAGTCTATGTAGTGTACCCACAGTGCTTTACAGCATGTATTCATTACGTTTTCTCATCCTAAAAGAGCCCAATCAGATAGAAGAAACTGTACTATTACCTGAAGGGGAGAAAAAAGTCAACCTAAAGATTACACAGGAAATGGGGGAAAGTACAAGAATTCTGAATTAATCAATGTATATATTCCTTCACAGATCATTTTTATCAGTTCACTGATATCAGCTACTTTATTTCAAGGGAATGTTTTCAACTGTAATTCTAACATTCCACTGTCTTCAAGATCCTGTGACCCAAAATACTCAATCACAAAACAGTAAGCTAATTTTCCATGAAGTATCCAGCAACTGTTTATTCGAGTCACTGAGTATTAAAAAAAAGCTGTCTGCTACTGAAGTGGAATACCATTATATAGTATTTTTTTTTTAAAAAAGATATGTACTGTTTTTTAAAGAAGGATACAGACATACAGCACCGCCATGAAGAAGTGAGGAATCACACCTATATGGGCTCTTTTTCTTTCCTTTGGTTCTGTAGCTGTCCAGTAAAGAGCATCCAAAATATCTTGTCCAAATGAAGAAAACAAACGATCAGCCACCTAAACAAGAAGAACTTTTTACTGCCTTCCAGCAATATTTTTCTCTAAGACACTTGAATTTGCGAGTACAAGTACAGCTCAACCTAAAAAACATTTCACATGAGTTTCCATCTCTTTTTGCTATCATCCCACTCTCAATTTCACAGTTAGATGGGTCCTTTTGTATATTCAGCAACTTATTTTATCAAATTTATTTTCCCCTTTTCAACAGTATTTACAATATGAAACCATACAGTATTTATCTTAGATGCTTCCTTGGAAGACATCCAAGTCCAGTTCAAACTTCAGCCTTTGATAAAACAGCATGTCTGTTGTGTCAAACCATCACTAATGTTTTTTTTCCCCCCTCTGGACTTAACAGGGGGAAAAAAAATGAATTTTGAATGTGTGACGAAAAATATCAGCTCCCAGGTACAAAATAGACTTGGGTTAGATTTGGCTGTATTGTTTTCTTACAGCTTGGAACGATGTACATACTCAATACAAATCTATGGATAAAGCAGAAATCAAAAAATACGGCAACAACACCAAGAGATAGAGGGGGACGCACTGGAAATTCTGCCAAAATCAGGTATGTAAAAAACAACAGAAAAAATACCTGCAAACATCTGAAATTCAACTGAGAGAATATATGTACATAGGAAAAAACTTAGTAGTAATTCTAACAATAGAAAAAAATAAGGACAGAAAACTGAGCTTGTGATTCAGTAACATAGCAAGAAAGGTCACAAGGAATTACACCAGTTCAACACTTTCTAACTAGCAAGCACAGAAAAGTGAAGATCATTACAAAGAAATGCTTTTTTTCTGCCTGTACACTCAAGTTCAAAAACTTTTAAATTGAGCTGCACATAGATCCAGAAAAAAATCACTTTAAAAATTAAATACAGTATTACAAGTCACATGTCTGGCTAAAATAGAAAGCATTTTTTACTGCTTACTAACCCAATCAAAATGAAACAGTTAAGTATGAAAACCTCTACTTAAACAAAACTGGTATTTCTTACTTTCTGTAAGATGACAATTTTGGGCATATTAAAACAGCAAGCAGCAATACAGAACTGACTGTAAATATTGAACCACATGCTGTTAGCTAGAAAAATTCTAAAGACAACATCAGTAAACAGATCTCTTACCATTTCCCAACTTTGCTAATTAACAGAGTTCTAAAGGTAAGTATTCTAAAGGGATACAAATCATATTTTAACTTATTTGAGCCAACATTCGAGTTTCCTGAAATATGAAGGCTGAATAAAAAAAATTTGCTGGGTGTCTCAAGCAAGCTCTACTTTAATCTTTCATCTTTTAACTTAATCTTTTAATTAACTTGAATGCTACTCTTTAATCATCACCTATGAAAATAAACGAATCATGAGCTGATGAATTATCATAAATCTGAAGTTAAAAAAAAACATCAGTTTAAGAGAGATTTACAATGGCATTGTTTTCGGCTTGTAAATTTTGTAAATTAAAGTGGTGTGCCTTGTTTGGCTCCTGCTCATTGTGACAACCCACTGAGTAAGTACACCTGTTGTAGTAATACCTACCACACAATACTTAAGAGTTTGGTAAGTTTTTGTCAACAATATTGTGAGGGGTTTAATAAATAAAATGGTGGCTTTGAGTTCCTTTTTATTTATGCAAGTCTTGTTTCTCATCTGGTATGACAAAAAATATTAAAACCCACTACACAATATTGTTGTCTGCTCTTCCGACTGTGACTTACCTAAACCCTACATGCCGGCTCCAGGCTCCAGCCGAATTCCGTGGTGATCGGTGTCACCAGCATAACGCACCCTGGGGCTTCACAAGGAGCAGGAGCCGGTGGGTCTGAATCTAAAAAAGAAAAGTGCCATTTAAGCCAATTGTGCTGAACGCTCCCCTTAGGCTGGCTATTTGGAGCATTCAGCACATAATTTGAAGATGTTGCATCTCTCATATCTGTCCGTGATAGTGTTCTCAGGACATGCTAACAGCCGAAAACATTAGGACATTGTAAACATCTCTGTTGCTCAGTGATTAAATTAAATTAAAAAGATTTTTCTATTTTGAAAACTTGTGAAAAAAGTAAAGTTTATTGCTTTAAAAATGCACATTTAACAGCTGCAAAAAATCTAATTTCTTGTGTAAGTAGTAGACTTGTAATGAAATTCACTGAAGTAGTCTAAGTAAATGAATAAACAACCTGTTAAAGCTGACAATCTATGAAGTCTTTCAGTGGGATTCCGTGCCATTTTTTGCCGATTCAATGGCTGCAACTTATTGCTGTAAAAAAAGCCCTTTAAAAATATGTCCTTTATTTTGACATGTCAGGTTTCATGAGACACCACGGTAATTAAATGTGATTTCCAAGTTCCCACTTCTAAGTAAGTTTTCTAACAACTATTGTAACTACGCATTGTAACATTTCCATTTTCTGCCCCTCAGTTAAGGAAAGGAAACTTAGATACCACTTCTTGAGACACACTTTGGGTTCTGCCAAAATAGCAAAGAAACTCAGCTCATCATTCAACAGGGCACAGCACATGGTTCCAACTCACAGCAAATGCTTTAGTCTCTTTTCAAATTACATGGTAAGCACAAGGTGCTGTACTACTTTTTTGGCATTAAGAGACTGAAAGTCTTCTCAAAGACTATTAAGTAATAGTCATGATAATCTCTCACAGGTTAGGGAACTATATATATATGGATGAATATTCCCAACACAACTACAAATGGCATCAAGTTCCTATTTTTCTATGACTTTCATCAATTCTAAAATAAAAAGGGAAAAAACTATGAATAAGCAACTGAAGTGGCTTCTGAGAAATTTAGTTGACTTGGGATAACAAAGAGTGTTCCTTACACAATACTTTGTGAGGAGAGAACAAATGTTTTCAGACAAAATATGCAGATTTTTCACAAAGTATAGCCCATTTAAGTAGTATTCAAATGAAGGTACAACAGATGTTCAAAGATAAACATGCTATTCAGAGATCTCAGAACCCTAGTAGATTAACTTGTGTACAAAGCTGTGACTGAATCATTTCAAAAAGAGGTTGTATCACTAGTACGTCCTATATATGCAGGTTAGAGATAAGATTATAGCTATAAAATTGTTATTTGCTTAGTGAATCATTGATGGCAGAAGTACAATTAAAATTCTCATGCTTTACGTTAGTATCAAAACAGGAACATCTTTTTCCCCATCATTTCTCTTTATGCTTATTTTATCCTTTCAAAACAATTTTCTTTTCTTGATTCTCTATATTCATTCAACTTACTAAGATGTATTCAAGATTTTGTCTGCAAGCAAGGACTGAGGATAGGTTAAGCTGTAACAGGAGTCCTTGCATATAATGAAAGCTGTATTTCTGTAAAGAAGAAATAGAAGTCAGATTTCACATCTTCCTTCATCCTTCATCCCTGGTCTCCCTTGGGATCTTAAAATTATTTCGAATCAGTCATTTTTGCTTATATTAGTAAGCTCAAAAAGTCATTCATTCTTGCATTTCAGTTCTTCCATTCTGAGTTCTCAGTTTTCATTTAACTAAATTGATTAGTAAGCTACAGAAACTACTATCTACAAAGTTTATTTTCATGATCTTGGCTGTTCACCACATTTAGGCTTAATAGGTGTGCACGTTTACAAGAATGACATGTGCCAAATTCTAAGAAAAAATATTGTAACCACAGTGTATTTTTTAATCATTCTGCAAACAACATGCTTGACATTCTGATGCCAAAATTCTTACCTCAAGCATGTTATAGATGATGTAGAGCTTTATGACAGACTGTCCCCGTATCAGATGATACATCATAGAGTAGTCAACATAGTGCATCATGAAGTAACAGATGACCAGTATCACTCCTTTGAGCATGTCACACACCTGAGCAGGTTGCAGCAAACGTCTATCACTGGAATACAAAGGGCAAGAAGTTCCACTAAGTGTCACATCCCCCACAAAATGCAAGTGTTACAAAGTCAGTATGAATTTACTGAAGCTATTTAGCAAGCATTTCAATGTAGTTTATTAATCCTTCCCCAGCCCCCCCACTCCAACATTTAACACCATCACCATGGTGAGCATCACACTCCTGAACAGGATCATCTTATCTGCCACATCCATTTAGTTAGAATATTGTATTTGTTAGGTAAGACATCCCACTTGTTAAGAATGTTCTCCATGCATGCCCTTTAACTTTCCATTTACCTCCCCTTTTCCAGCCAATTCTGCTTATCATTTTGACTTCCTCAGTTACAGAAACTGCATTTGCTATAACCAAAAGAAATGAAGCAGTCGTCTTCAATTCAACGTAATGATCCAGATGCTAAAGAGCAGATCCTAATTGCAATTCCATAACTTCCTTAATCCCTCATGTCTGCAGCAGTCTCAGCACAATTTTTTATCAGAGCTTGAGGTTGAACCAATGCAGAAATTTTCCTACTTAGAGTCGCACAAGTCTCCCTGAAGACTAGACTAATCACCACACAATTTTATCCTATAACCTAGAACTCCAGGAAGAATACAGTTTTATCTCAACTGCCACAATACCAGCCATAAGCATAATAAAGTTGCAAGGTAGTAAATATATACTTGTCTATTTACTTAGCTTAGTACTACTAAGATGCAAAGCATTTTAAAAATATCTTTGAATTCCAATCTTTGAATCAAAGGGTTCTTTAACAATTATGAATCAAAATACAGAGCTATAACTTCTGCTAAATGCAAGGCTTTAAGGCACACTGAAAGTCCGTTGCAGAAGTTCACGTTTTGCAGAAGTCGGAACAAACACGAGTTACGAATTTTCATTTTCCATATTCCTCAGTCATCAGTTTATTTCAAAGTTTAGAAAATGCTCCTTTTTTTTTCCCTACGTTATCAGTTTGAATATGCTAATTAAAAAAAAATAATGCTGTTTTTGAAAAACATCCAAATAGTTATATATGACCTCCAAGTCACTGTCACAAGCAGCTGCTGTAAAAGCAGCCAGCATTCATCATGGGGAAGACAAACTCTAAGAATATAATCAAGAGGACAGGTGCTCTTCTGTAAGTGGTATCAATTCTGAAACTAACTCAGGAGAATAATGCCTATAAAGGTGCGGCCAAACCACACACAGTATCCTATGCACTTGAAAGATGAAGACATTTTGAGGATATGTTCTATACTGAACAACTGAATAAATAATAACTACTATTCAACACAAAGGCTGTCCAGAAGGGTCAGACCAACTACAGTTGACTGCTGTGCCTTCCAGGAATTAAGCTTTTGTAGAACAGAGTACATTCACGTAATGGTTTTAGAGAATGTTACTTTACAATCTTCAAGGTGACTTGGATTTAGTTTCTCACTTGCTGTAAATAAGCAAGTACCTGGAGAAATCTTCAGTAGCATTCCTTCAATCTTTCCTGAAGCTTTAACTAAAAATACACTGTATGCTCTATTCAAAGTTGTGCAATAACTTGTACTTCTCACTCATGAGAAGCAGAAGCAGCAGTAATGGTGTGACAAGCATTTCAAATCACGTATTTAAAGGAACTCATGGAAATATCCTCAGAATTTCAATTTAATCAATTTGATGACAGAAGAGCTCTCAGCATTTCTAACCCATAGTCAGTACAAAGGGCTACTACACAGGCTGACTACAGAAAACTACTTTCTAGAAAGTAAAAGAAGATCCTGGCATTTAAAAACTGTTCCATTATTCTTTCATTTACACTGAAGAGACCCCTTTATATTGTCTAGGCAATAAATCTAGGGTCTGCTGCTAACAAGTTTCTGACTGAGCGAGATTAACTGTGACTATTTCATAATCTACAACAGCACCTCTACAGCAGCAGAATCCTTTTCTGCCCTGTCTAACGCCATTTACAGAAGGATTTAGCCATGTGGCTCTGAATATAATATGGAATAGGAATAATTATTTTGTACAAGGACAGGGAAATCAAGTAAATGGATTAAGCATAAGTATCTGCCAAAAGAAAACAGATCTATACAGAAACATCTGCAAAGCCTGCAGTTATGAAATGACGTAGTCAAAGTTCAGAGAGAAATAAACATTGCAGCTCATATTGGTTCAATTTGTCATAAATCATTCCTGTCCTTCACATGAAACTATTTAAATATATACATAAATACACATAGGCTGACATCATTTCATGCCTATCATAAAAAGTCTTAGCCCATCCATTACATACAGCATTTTCTGCATTCATTTTCCTCAATGTTTCCACTTAGTGTCTCCAATAACTCAGTAACTATGTTCATACTCGGTGCCGATACTGGAAAATAATTTCAGAACAATCTTGCATATTCAGCAATCAGACCTCTTCCTTAGTACCACATACAAATTTGTCATGCTATATTCATCATCATCATGAGTACTACAGAATCTCAAAAACTGAGGAAGAGTCATCATAGCCCTGGGCAATAGTATCTGTAAGTCACCAATATCCAGAAATGAACAAGATATACATAGTATAGTTCTGACACTTTCATTATTTTGTTCCCTACTTTGAAATGCAGAGGTAAGAACTAGACAATGCTGAGTGCCTGCATAACTCTAGAAAACACTGAACAGAGACAGAAGTTGAAACAGCTCAACTTATTGCAAGCATTTGCAGTTTTACAGTTGTGCATGATAGGTAACAAAATACAAAGATTTCACATGAAAATTAGTTATTGGTATGTTTTTTTCCCTCATGAACAAGAAAAGGAGAACAATTAATAAAGAAAAGCATGACAACTATGCTATTTTATATTCAATCGTTCTGGTTACTGAACAGGAAGCAACACAATCTTTCCACAGTAATCAGTATCCCAGGCATACACTGACACTGCAGGTGTGAATTACGCCCATTTACTGCTTTTGTGAACTTTGCTCTTCAAAGATATCATGAGAGCCTGTAGTCCAAGATGTAGTTCCTCTTAACATCTCAGTGGATTCCAGAAACAATGTTATGTGAGAACTGTTTCACGATTTGGTTAATTACACAGGTGAATATATTTTAAATTACAATTTTCATACTACAAGCCAGAAAGTATGCAGATTCAGTGCATTTGCAGCATCCTTCAGAAGTGCCCTAACAAGACGCAAGATGTCTGTCTTTTCACCCACTTCTTTTCTGCTGTTATTCTGTTATCACTTCCAACTTTTTGCTGTAAGTCAGGCTCTTCAAGATATGCTTTCCAGATTTTCACAAGCAGCTTTATTATGCTAAACTTCAAGTTCTCATGTTTAGCTGCACAAACTTGACTGCCAAAGAAGCAAAATTTTAAATTAAACTTCTTTAGACACCCAAGTCCCTGAAGAGCAAAGCATAAGGCTTAGCCAGTCTTTCCATTATTTGCTACAAAAAATCTTGAATTGCTTTTCTGTTACTACTGCTGAATACACTGGTCTGTTTAAACATAAGGTGACACTTCAATCTACATGAATTCAAACTGAAAAATCCAAGCATTCCTTCACAAAGAATCTACAGACAAACTTTCTTCCACCGTAACACTAATTAGCAAATTAATAGAACAAAAAAAAAACACACGCAGGGACATTGTTTTACAACAAGTACTTAACAAAGTGTTCAAATTCCTCAGCGTATGGGTTACAGTTAACATTTTATGCCTTGTAATTAACAGAAAAATCTCCACTGAAACAAACAGTTATGCTTCCAAATAATGTAATTATACAAATGCATGCTTAAGGGGATAAACATGCTTGTTACTAATGCTGACGAGGAAGTGACATGCAAGCCTTCCTACTATACCTCCCCCTCCTACACCACAGCAGGTTTTGGTTTCAGCCCAGTCAGTTAACAAAAGGAAAAGGATAAGCTCAATGCTTATCACACTGTTTGTGACAGCTGAGAGTGAATCCATGGTAAAACCTGTACAGTGCACTGACTGCCATCAGCCAAGAGCTAGGAATTCAGAGAACTGGCCTGTTATAACGACTTTGTCAACTGTGTGTTGAAGCACATTTAGAAAGCACAAACTCACGTTCTTCCTGTTTAGAAAATGATGTCATCTGAACAACCAGCCTCCCTTATAAAGGTTTAGGATGCGTTACTTTGCCATCTTACATAATTAAACTAAAACACTATCAAATTAGACTACTACGAAATTTACACACACAATTTTTTCCATACAGTTTTAAGAATAAAATTTTAATTTCATTTTCAAGAACATAACAGTTGTGAGAAAACCCACAGGATTGAGAATCAAGCTTATTTTACAAAATACATAAAACCCAGTGAAGGAAAAATCTGGTGTGGAAAACTTTGTCATAAGCAATTTTCTTAGACATGAGAAAGTTTAAGGAACTAGTTACTTGACTAGTAACTTATTTACTGTTTCAAACCCTCCAACTTCCACAATCCAAATCCTACTCTTCAGATAGATTCCTGTATCCTTTCTTTCAAAACTTGTCTGAAAGAGGTGATAATGATGCCTCTTACTTTTACTTTTATGTGGTACCTACTGGCTACAGCACACTCCTAAAATAAGACAAATCCAGACTCAGTACACTATTTTTACTGAGAAAACTGAAACTACATTCTTTCAGCCTTCAAACTCCTGTCCAAACAACTAACCTATAGATCGTGAAAAGAGTACAATTTCCATCCCTCCTATTTAAACTAGTCTGTTATGGAAAAACAGTGAAGTTTTTTCCATAACAACTACTTGACTAGTCCACTTGCAAAGTGTGCCTGTTTGATACTATACCCTGAAGATCAGATCTACGTTTCATTCACTAGTAAGAGTTCTGTCTCCAGCTACTGGCTGGAAAAAGTGAGGTTCAATCAGTCTTTCATAAGTGACTGTTGAGATGCTATGGAGAGTTACTGATGTGTAATGTTTTTGACTGTTTCACCTGGACAGAATGTTTGATTTCACAGTATTATTTTCTACATTATTAAAGAAACCAAATAGCTCAAGGCTTTCAGGGGTATCTACCCTAAAAACCCCTTTTTGCTCCAACAGTTATACAGCTAAAGCAACTTAGCATTTTCAAATTAAACCACAGTTTACTGGTATTACTTTAACATGTTAAAAATCACAATCACTAATACACAACTTGGCTTAAGTGCCTTCCAAAACCACCAAGATCAGGTGTTAAGTGCTTTGACAAGCCTTGATTATTGCATATAAAGTCATTGGAACATAAAAACCAGGAAAAATAGAAAGTTGTTCTTACTATATAGGAAAAAAAACAAGATGGACTAAAAATTTCGTTACAGTTGTCTACAGCTTTATCACAATGTCTACATGTGCCTGCAAAATAATCTGTAGAGAAGTACAGTTGTAGAAGTCCATGATTACTGTAGCATGTGATGTATAGCCACTCTGCATATATCTTAAATCTAACCCTGCACAGACTGCCAAATACTACCATATCACTTATTTACTTTTGTCTTTTGTGCCCACCTGTGCTCCCCAGTTCTTCACCAGCATGTGGTTTACCAATTAAAAAAATACCTTTTAGGTATTTTTCTTTTTAAACCAACACAAATTCAGTATATTTTTCTTGTTCAATGTTTACAGTTTAAAGATACCCAGCAGAATGACTACTACATTGAATTGGTTCCTTTAGTATACCATCATCTTAGTAATTCAGGTAACTCTAAACAATTACTTCTTCTTAGTTATCACAGATAAAGTTCCAAATACTGATGTCACACATGCAGGAATTTAATGACGTAACTAAACTACAACTGCAATAATGCTTTAGATGGATATTTAAATCTTAAAATCATGGAACTTAATCACATGCATATATGTGTATTTATGAAATTAAAATAACATTTATTTCTAGAAATATTATTGTACTTCACACTACTCAAAAAAAACTTTTTATTTGAATAGGTTCATTTGGCTAAGGAAAAAGAAAGGTTTTAGCTCTGAGGTTATAAGTTTGCACAAGAATTTTAGGGCAACCCTCTTCTAATTCTTTTATTCAAATTCTGTTTTTCAAAGTTGGACAACCACTGATGTTTGTATCAATTGGTAAAATTCTTCCATTATCAGAACAGTCATCTAAATAAGCAGGTATGCTTAGATACCTTGTGTTTCTCCCTTTTTACATCATAGATACTTGTATGAAAAGTGAACTGTAGAATTTTGTTTTGCACAGATATTTAGTTTTTATCAATGCATCCTTCAATAACGAACTGCAGTATTTTAAGTTTCTAACCTTATATGAACATAAACAAGCATGAACAGATTGATGCATAAAGGGATACTTCCCTGCTGGCAAACTAAATGAAGACGCCAAGGAAAGAAAACCCAGTTTGTCTGAAGGGCATATTTACACATACAGCTACACTCTTAATTTTTTTCAAAATGAGAAATGTACTTTTGAAAATACTTTCCTACAACTATGCTCAAGTTCGGAGTTAAGCTTGGCTCCAGAAAAAAAGCTGTTTTGTACAAAGTAAGTCCAGTACTTACTTTGAAATTAAAGATACAGTATGCAGAACTTCATTGTCATAAAGTTGCTGACATATACAGACAGCGCTGATAAAAATGTCTCAATTGAAGACTTGAAGATACAGAGAGCTAAGTTGGCCAAGCTAAATGGTATTTAATTTCTCAAACAGTAAAAAGCCTCTACATGCACACAACACAGCACAAAACCATGCTAAGAATGAAACGAAACCAACCTTTCTGTTAGGCCCCGATGAGAGCTGTCTCAAAATAAATAAAAAAAAATGAGGTTTCATATAAGTGACGACTAAAATTATCCTTCATTAAGTGTTTATTTATTTTTAGCAACAGAATCAACTGTAAATGAAGTCAGTAAATAAGCATAAGAAAAAAATACTGCATTTTATTCTACAGATAATCAGTTTAAAGTCTAATACTAAAATACCTGCCAATGAACTTTAAGAACTCTCTACAAAAACTTCTAAAGTATTACAAGAAAGCCAGCTTGTAATACACATAAAATGTAGCCATGAACTTGACTGAACTGTTACTTAGAATAAACATAAAAAGCTTAAGGCACTATAAATAAAGTACAGCAGGGGCTATGTTTTGTTTCCAAGACACCCTATTGTAAATTGGGCTGAAGTGGTACACAGGTGCTGTGTATAAACAGTGTTTTAAACCTATTAAGATCATAACCAATTTCCACAGGGAAGTGAAGTCGTATTCAAAAGTATACCTACCATAAACAGCACCTAATCAGTTTCAAGTACTGGGTATTGAATATTAAGTATTGGCTTCTCCTTTGAAGTATGTTGGTTAACTTAGCTATCCTATTCATTTGTAATCAGTCTTTTTACTGATTACATGCCGATGAATTTGGCTGATAGCACAGAAGGAAAAATAAAATCAGGATTTACTCACCAAGGAGGAATCCCTGTGACACCACATTCCATCCTATAAAGGAATTGAAAGTGCTCTTCCCTTCGGTCTGATTTACAAGAAAGAAAGAAAGAGAAGGTTGTAATGTTGCTACACTAAGCACTGTTATGGAAAGGAGAAAGGAGTGCTTTCCGAGAGATTACTACAGAAAATACTGAGTGTACCTGCCCTTTTTGGTTGGTAGAAAGGGCAAAAAAATAGGTTTGGGACTAAGTGTGCAACTGAGGTTCAAATTTATTTATGAACAAAGTCCATAATGAGAATCCCAGTGATATTTTTTTTCTCTGAAATGCTTTCTTTCTACTATTTATTCCTTGAAGTAATGCTTTTTTCATTTATTTCCTACTGAAAAGTGTACATATATCATTTCACTGGAGGGCAGTGGGAGATTTAAAAGGCACATATAATACAACTAAAGTTAATGATGTTCTTGCTGACAGAACCTAAACTCACTTATTTCAGGGAGAAGGCAACATAGTAAAAGAAAACACAGACCATGTGTTTATAATCTATACTGCTGTTTCAACATGGAAGAAATGTAAAGATCTTCCCAATCGTTCCTCATGTAAGAGGAGTCATATACTACACCGTGTTTTCTTGAGAAAGCTAGAGAAAGCTAGAACTTACAGGAAATCTCACTTTCCAGCAAATATCCTTACTTATTTTAGAGACAAAATGTAAAATGTCTTTAAGTGTAATTTTATTGGGAGTCTTATCAGATTTTCACTAACATACAAATTTAGCCTTTGTATCGGTGCTTTTCCCACAAGAGCTTTTACTAGTGTGGATTGTATTTAAAAAAAAAAAAAACACCAAAAGTTAGCTTCATAAAAGCAATTCAAAACAAGCAGAGATATTAATCTGCTCAGAACCTGAGGTTTTAAAAAAAAACTCATTTGTAAAAAAACTGTACCTTTCAACCATGGGTACAGTTAATTTTAGGAACCTATTAATAAGGACTAAAGCTCTGAAAAGAACTCTACCAGGTCCACTTCTATCCCTCTCTCCCCCCCTTTGCTCCAAAGCACGTGCTTTTAAGTTGTCATATATTTCAATAAAATGAGATTAGTTTGTAAGATTCAAAGAGCAGAGTTTAGGAAACTTCTTTCCACTACTTGGAAGGAAATACAAAGAGCTGTTTAATTTCTTTTATTTTTATTATTTCTGAAGACTGCTGATGTAATTTAATTTTGTGAAGTGTTAATTTTTTAAAGAGCAGACTACTCTTTATAGAGTAGAGCAGTAATGAACCGTTTCACCTGCCAAAACCACCACAGTCTGATGATTCAGCCACTGCCAGTTTGACTGCAACAATTTAACCTGCAGCTTATAGTTTACTTCAGGACAGAATCTTGGATTCTTCTCACTGAAGCTGTCAGTAGTTTGAGTTTCTAAAATAGCTATTATAATACCATATAGCTCTGACAAATACACAGAACCATCCTGACTCAAAATGAAAGATCCATCAATGAGGAATAATGATTTAGGAGTTAAACTGAAACAAACTGAAACTCTGTCGAGGTAGAAAAACTTCAAGATACGTTACTCTGTTCTCTTAGCTTTCTTAGATGGAATATTTAAATGTGGAAGTGCGACAGCGCACTCCCCCTACATTTAAGCAAGCACTGCACACAATATTATCAGCAGGAATTAACCCATTTTAAATATAATGTGTTTTCATTATCTGGAAGAAATAAAGGGCAAAAACCTTTTTCTACACTGAATAGAGAACAAAGAAGTTATGAGGAAATAGAAATGAAGAGTAAAGTGGAAAGTTGACAGAACACTTGCTGCTCAATCATGTCATTTAGATGTTGAGAAAAAAGTCAAGATAAAGGGAGGAGCACTTTTATTTACTACACAGAATGGAATATGATGTGGCAGGTTCAAAAAACACCTAATCACACCTCTCAGCACTTGACATTTCTGAGGAAGAATGAGTTAAAAGGTAACTAGCCACCCGCTTTCTACGTACCTCATGGGATTATAGATGCATTTTACCTACTGACCTCTACTTCAACACAAAAGTGTATTTCCTGAGCTAGAAAAGCCCTAATCTTACTTTTTACCATAACAATTCAAATCAGCATAACTAGCAAGAAAAACAAGGAAACATGCAAATAAAAAGCAAAGTGCAGTCTGAGTATTCAGAAATGAGAGTCATTATATCTGAAAAAGTGTCATTACATACTATAAACATGAGTTGTCAACTTTTCAATAAAAATCTACTAGCTTTAGAACATTAATGACTTAAAGCCTCCAGTAGTCAAAAAGTAATTGAGATCCAAAGGAAAGAAATTCCATAAACTTTTGAAGAAATTGACAAAAGGGAAATTGTTTCAAGAATTCCTACCAAAACACAACCTTCTTGATTCAAGATGATCTTAGTTTTACTGAATCTTACCTGATAACACTTTAAAGTTAACACATTCCAGTTGAACAGATTAAACTGGATTCTACTTTGCCGTTCACACTAAGAGTATCATCAGACAAGCAGACTAAGCTTTAACATTGCAGGTATGCATGTGGTCTTTTGAACACCACTTTCTTCAGTAAATTGCATAATAGTCCAAGTCAGCTACTGGTCTTTCAAACTTTTAATCACTATTTCTGAAGAGCAGAAAATTCATTTGTCAAAAACTAAGCTGAGTTTATAAACGAGGAAGAACACTTTGTAAACTGAAAAAAGTAGCTAGAAAATCCAAATAGTACATTAAAATCCATTACCTTTACCTGAATTTTAGTTTTTTTAGCTATAGCATCCATACAGATATTTACAAATTGGCACATAATTTGACTTGCCATCATGTGAAAATTGAATAGGTGCCATATGGTTCTCTACACAGCTAGGAAAACTCTTGACATTTTGAAAATATGCAATTCAGCTCAAAATTAATACCATAATTCACTATGACAGACTGCCACCTAGTGTCTATTTTAAGCAGCACCCAAGTACAAAAGTTTCAACTCTGGACAATACTTTAAAATAGTATTTTTTTAAATGCAACTAGACATGCATTTTCTCTATTCTGAAGATACATCCTGAACTATGCATTGAAAAGCACTTCACATATAATAGATTACTAATAATGTAAATGCAAGCGATTTAATTAAAAGAAAAGAAAGAATCAGCAACCATAAATCAACTTTTTAAATCAAGTTTGGGGAAGTGAAGAATGGAAACCCTGAAGTCCTTATTTATTGAAGGAAAAATTACAACATCAATATAAGAACTCTTATTCTTTTAGGTTACACTTAGGATTGTATCACCAAGTTTACTTACTTTAAAATAGCAATTTTTAATCAAATAAATTAATTGTCCCATTTTTTTGGTAAAACAAAATGCTATGAATTAGTAACTTCCTTAGTATCAATCTAAGCAAAAAAGTAAAGGGGTTAAGACTTAAATTTCTTAACGTTATTCTGTCTAGTCCCATCCCACTTACTCACCAAACTTCTTTTAAAGAATATTAAAAAATCCATTTTATACAAGGACCCCTTGGGAAAATATTACTGGGAGAATGAGGAGAATTCATTTCTTGTAAAAATCAAAATTTGGTTTCAATATCAGTCTGTCAAAATACAAAGGCTGAGTCATTAACTCAAGACTAACAAATCCCAAAACGCTGCTCAAATAGATGTTAGTTATATGAACAGAACGACCCAGGATAAGGTTACGTCTCTGCCCCTTACTAACCTGAATATGCCTAATGGGTGTTGTTAGCAATCTGCCATCTGAAGGAAACAATATTCGAGATAGTAACTGGTGGCAAAGCTTAACAGTGCCCCATAAACACTGTTGCTTTGGCTGGGTTAGAGCAAAACTTCTGTTTCACAGTGGAAGGAGTCATTAGTAAATCAAAGGCCACAGAGTTAAGCGCATAGATTAACAGAAAAACATTATTTAAGTCTATCAGCTCCTTCCTCTTCAATCAACTTACCGTAATCCATAGCAAGGCAAAGTGATGAACCGGAACATTGCCAGAAAAACTCTCAAAGGAAGCAGGGTGAATATATACAGAAAAGCATCCAGGCACAAAAAGATTCCAAAAAACATCAACTACAAATAAAACAGATGTTAGTAGTTTATACAGAGTTACAAATAAAAAATTATACTGTTTTATGAAAAACACATTTACATATTACTTTAATTAACCAAATAAGATGAGTAAGACGAATTTAAAAAAAAAATATGTACTTAAGACTATTCAGCAAAAATTCTGTTCCACAAGGCCCAAACAGCAAAGAATTTTAGACTTCCCCAATTCACTGAACTCAGACCTTATTCAACAGATGAATTGCACTTAATTATTGCAGCTCATTCTCCAATAGTGACTTTCCTCTAAAGTTACAAAAGTTAATGTTTTAACTTTAGGGGGAAAAAGAACTGTAGAGCTGTGTGCACATGTGCAAAGCCATTTGCTGCATATGTTTGTTCTTTTTAATGTCTTCCCCTCTCCAAAAAAAAAAAAACAAAAAACTAATTAGCTTTCTATTGCACACCTAATTACAGCTATGGTAGCTCTCCTTCAGCAAATATGCTCCTTTCTATCGTACGAAGAGGAATATAGAATATGAAGAGGCCAATTTACATACTTGCCCTCAGTTTAAATGCTTCCTCCTTAACATATTAGAACAGTTAAAGCCATTTCACTATAGCCAAAAGCCAAGCAACTCTATCATGATTATACTAGACCCAAATTCTGCAATTAGAAAGCTGTTATATACCCATTTCTCCCCAGATGATGTTCCTTCTTTATGTGCTTTCTGAATGGATCTAAGATTTATCTAAATGAGACTCTGGGCACTTGCTGATTTCCCCAACTCTATTTCAAGAAAAGTTAGGAATGTACCTAGCTAGGCATATTATCTCCTAGTGTTGACACTAAAAGAATAGCATGCATTTTCTTTTTTTTTGTTCATCAATAAAACCTATTTTGTAAAATAAAGGTTATATATTTGTAATAATAGCAGGTTAAAGAACATCAAATATTTACCTAATATCAGAAGATAAATTTTATTCCAGTTTATTCTCACGCTAGCTGATTATGATCTACATTCCTACTCTTTCAGTAAACAATTAGGTAGCAAACAATACAAGTCATTAAGACAATTCTTGCCTTCCTTTCCTACTCTCACGTTTCACTTGAATGAAGCAGACTTTTGAAACACAGTCAAACAATTCCTACAATAGGTGACAGTCTGCATACTATTTAGTTCGCTTTCTAGGTGCTCATCAGCATACTTTTTCATTTTTTTTTCAGTGAGTATTATTCAAGTTGATATAGTTAGAATGAAAGCTAGCCTGGACTAAGCCCGGGCAAAGAACATTTCTCTCTCTATAAACAGACCTATCACCTTTTAGATCCATCTGCTTATTCCTTAGTTTCATATTCTTTCATTAATGCACAAAACAGAGACCAAAGTCTGATTTACCATGCAAAACAAACAACAGTAATTTGACCACTTACACCACCAACCCTATTTAAGCAAAGGCTACCTACCCATCTTGTATGTTCTTAAATGCTCGTAAGTTTTATTGGAAACCTATGGTGATGATCCTTCAGAGTAATTTCTGTGGCTTGGAGACTGCAAGTAATAGTCTACATAATTACAACAGAGATGGGTATTTACTTCTATAAAGCCAGGTCTCATCGTGACCAAGGATTAATTTGATGACACTGAAGGTAGAAGCAAGGCTCTGACAAAAAGGAATCCCACTCTCCCTCCCTTCTCCACTTCTCTGTCTGTAAACCTACTCCTACTCCACGCTATTCAGCTACCCCTGTCCTCAACAACTCTGGACTTGTGAGAATATTGGCTGAGAAATTCAGCACACTAGCCTAGCAGAGAACAAAACAGGCAAGAAACATGAAGCATTCACTGCCAAATTATGAGCTGATTTACATTTCAGAATGGTCCAACGAGCAACAGGCTCATGCAAAACAAGTAGTGTGTATGAGGTGGGAGACTGAAGTGGGAGCAAGACTCTTCTTTCAACATAAGGTAGTGTTAAATTGGTTTAGGCTTACCATATTTCTCAAAACCTACAGGTTTTGAGAAATTTAACAACATTAACTCTTAAAGTTATGGTAACACTGCAACCTGCAGAACCTTATTACCAATTTGCCTTACTCTTCATCCCTGAGCATATTCCTGCTGCCTCCCAACTCTGACACCCTGTCCTACAAGGTTCCAAAACAGTTACACCAAAACAAAACCCCCTTCTACGTTAGTGCACTGGTATTAGCCTGCTGAATTACATTTAAGCTACCACAAAGAAGGTGGCAGAAATGCATCAATGAGGAAGAACCACAGCACTGGGATAGAGGGAAAAGGAAAGGAAGGTGTGGTAAGCAGTGGCCAGAAGCAAAACGGAAGGCTATGGAAGTCAAAAACCTTCTACAAACTCATCTATCACCATACTTTTAGATTGGAAAATTCTTTAAAACAATGGTTTTCCTTTGACTGACTATTCCTTGAAGATCATTGACATTTTAGTATTTGAATAAATCACCACCTGGACTTGAAAGTTAATTATGTCAGTCTCTCCTAGTAACATCAAATGGCCATTAGCAGAAAATACTGAAAATTAATCACGGCAGATGTGCATTATTTTTTTTTTTGAGTGAAAGTGTTTGAAAAATAAAGATTCCTTTAAATACCTTCACATAGCAGATTTAATCTTGAAATTAAAAGAAATCTTAAAGAATACTTCACCTTTTCCAGTTCTTTTGGTATCCGCATGCACGTGTATACTCTCTCTCTCCGCTCTGTGTATTTTGCTTCATTGTGTTCAAGGAAGTAACCTCTTGTTAGCTCAGCACTGATGAACCTCAGCAACGAAAGATCTACATTTGGGAACGCACAAAAGAAGAAAAGGCTTTAGACATTAACTCCACAGAGTGAGAAGGCTCCTATGCTTCTGTTACTTGCTACACGCTCCAGTTCTGTCACATCTAACGCAATAGGTTTCTGCTAATAGCAACTGGAATGTCAAATAACTTGGTACGGAAGGAGCTTTATGAGAATTTAGTCCTACTCCCTCCCATTTCCTGATCACTTCCCAACAAGCAAAATAAACTACTCTCCCCAGCCAATCATTTTCATCAGACATCCTGCTTCCCCAAAAGATTACTAAAAAAAGCTATGCTGAATGCAGTGTATCTAATGGATCTAATTCTTATCATACTGAAAGCCCTCCTAAATTAGAGCTTAATTTTAGACTTTTATAGTTATTTTCTTTCTCAGCAACACCAGCAGCGTGTCCTTTAGTTTAAAGAACACCTTCTAAAAGATCATAGCATTCATAGGTAAGTGATTGCAGGTGATTCAGTGCACTAACAGTAAAGGTGTCCTGATAATTTGCTAATCAGATAAAAAACCCTTCAAGACTGAAATGCAGTCAAGCATGTATAGGTCTTCTGCATTTTAACAGCTGTAGGTAAATAAGCTGAAGCCTGACCTAAGTTTTTAATCAAGCTATATGGCTTAAAAAAAGAACACAGAATAGCCTTTCAACATTAAATAAGTAAAAATTATGAAAGCTCAGGCTATCAGAAGCACGAAGAGGTTGAGCTTACAACACTCGCTGACAAGTTCTGAGAGCAGCACCTCCCATCTGTAACACTTCACAAGTGACAGGAGACTACACTCATGTTCAAAATTTCTGGTTATTACTGGCACTCAAAACCAGACACTCTCAGTGTTCACACAACATCCAAAGTACAGATATCACTTATCCAGACAGGTGAAAAGCAGCAGGCAGTGAATTTATCATGGGACAAGAACACGCTCACCAGCAGCTGATTCAGACTTTAGTGAGTTTCAATGACTGCTGTGGGGGCCTTGTACAGTACAGTGCCCCATTTGTGGTGAGGAGGGTGAAGGGAAGAGGCTGCACAGCACAGCCTTAAAACAGCCGAGGTAACAACAGCTGTCAAGACAGAACACAAGCAGGGATGGTACGTGTGAACAGTTCACCCCGAGGCGGTTACATCAAAGATGATGACAACCATCAGCTGGATGGAACAGTAGCCAAGAAATTACCAAAAGTTTTAAGGCAAAGAAGCAATCAGCTTGAAAAGAAGTTTAAAAGCCACAGAAGAGGCAGGGGTGTGTGCTTGCCTTGGGTGGTGGACACGTAATTAGAACTTCTCGGGATTACAAACATCTTGAAGTTTGCAGTGGTATATTAACATAAATATGTACTGTTAATAAATCATTTCAATCATTATTTGCTTTCAACTATGTGAACTGAACCCCGTAAGGACTTGTTTGGATGGTGTTTGCAATAATTTATATAACTGATCCACTTCTAGCAGGCTACAGCTACTGTAACCCCTAAAGGTATTTGTTTTAAAATAAACAAACATGTAGGGTAATGAGTGGAAGAAAACTAATATTGACATTTAAAGCTTCAATCAAAGTTCATGCTAGTGAAATAACGGCAGAAGTTCATACCACTAAATGATTATTCAGATCTCAGCCAAACTTGTTCTCTAAAGTCTTCCTCTGTATCATCATTTGAATCTCAAGAAAGAAGAGGGAAAACCAAAAAAAAGTTAACAAAAGATAAGCTTAGGTATGAACATCCAAATTAACTACTCTGGTAACTGCCCAGGTACACTTTCTGACACCACAGATAACCAACCTTCACTAACCTAAAGGTAATGCATCTCAAAGCCAACACAAGTTTCCTGCAAAATAAATATTGACATACGGGCAACCGTCGTGGAGTAGCAGCTGAGCTGTCTGTTCCCACTTCCTATTACCTCACATTAACTGGTTCATTGGCTTCGTCGTTGAAAAACAAATCATTCTAAGTCCCCTCCACCTCACTTAACTTCCACACCCCAGACACTCCTAGCAGCTGAAGCTGATCAATACAGAAGCTCCAGACTGTGCACACAGAACACCCTCTCCAGCGATGGGATGTGCTGAAGCACACAGTCGCCCAGCCACCTCCTTTCTGAGCAGTTCCTAGCACCCAGCATCAGCCCTACTGTGCCCAAAGAGCCATGGAGCAGATCGGGGTTGGCCCTGTAGGAAAAACACAGCCAGCAGAACAGCACGAGACACCAAGGCAGGACAGCACAGTAAATCACCTGAAAAGGGGCTTAATTCTGCTATCAAAGCATCATTTTCTGTTAAATTTAAGAAAATGGTTTAATTACTACATCCAATTTATTTAAATTTCCCTCCTCTACAGTCAAAAAGTTTTGGCCTAAGTTTAAACTGTTCAGATGGCATAGTCTAAACACTTTAAGTATTCTCACTCATCTTCCCATGCCAGTGCAGAGAAGCACAAGCATCTTCAAAACATAAAAGGCCACAGTTATTTTTTCAAGGCAAAAAGATAATGATTTACCAAAGTTGTACTTCAATGCATAGCGACACAAGGGATAACCATTAACCAGAAATGGAGAGGAAAGCATGTGCAAATGTAAAATCCACCATGCCTCACAAGTCTTCTGTTGAGAAACAATCAGAACATTAATCCTAAATGCTAACAGTTTCAGACATTCACTTCGCTCCTGTCAATCCTAAACACAGGCTTCTTCCATGAACACTCAAATAAATAAATCAAGACTGAAGCAGTACAATACCTTTATTTTTTAACTAGTTATTTCCTTCCCCTCCAGACAACTCTGTGCAGTACTTGCCCTACTGTACCACCTTGAAAGAAAATCTACTTCTGTGTACTATAAAGCATAACGCTACCAGCAAAGAGGAGTTAGAATTTTTAGTTGCTATATCAAAAGCCTGTTCCTCCAAGGTTTTCTTGAAGAATCAGACTACACCAATGATTTCTAAGTATTTATTTTTTTTTAAATTAAGATCAATTGCTGGAAGATTATTAGTATTTTTTTCTCCCACATACTGATTTGTTTGCTTTAAAAAAAGTTCTGTTCAGCTGTCTTTCAGGAACACCACTGCGCATCCTGACCATATTTTACCCACCACAAACCAAGTCACAGCACTGTAACCAAGCCAACTCCTTACAACTATGGGACCTGCAGCAGTTTCACCACCAAAACAGTGTGATCAATGATGCTCTGACACAATACATCAGAAACAGCCATAACACCTAACTAGCTTAGAAGGAAACCATTCAATCGTTGCTAAATGGTTTAAGCTAATTTACAATCACTATTTTCTCCTCTTTCCTATTTGATATGACCTGTGGTGTCACATTCCAGCCAACGGTGAGGCAGACAGCTTGGAAATCTGAACACTTCTTTGAGCACTTCTTCTCACATGTCCAGCTAACCACCCTATTAAGTATACGGTGCTAAAAAGTTGGTTGTTAAGTTTACCAACATCAAATCTACCCAGCCACGTCATTAAGATGTCATTTATCTAGGGCACAGATGTCAGCCATGACATTTAGATGACAAGTTTTACTTTTTATGAATGAGGCAAGGCTGAATTTCACAAACTGCTTAGTGGATAACTAAAACAATCAGTTCAAGTGTAAATGTAAATAAAGGTGTGTAACGGCTGTTGCTGCCAATCTACTTTCTCTCATTATTTTTCCCTGTGAAATCATAAGCTAGTAAGACACGGTTAGTTAGAAAGCCTTGTAACAATCCGCACAGGATTTCAAGGCTCTAACAGCACGATTACTTTCAGTAGTAAAGACTATTATGCTGATATTATGCTGATAATTGCATGCACCTAACAAGCACTGTTTAACGATGAAGTGTGTTTCGTGCCTCGAGAAGAAAGCCAAGTTGCGTGCCGCAGAGCCGAGGAGCGGAGCTGAGGACACAGAACCGCTCTGCCCGCGCTCCTTGCTCTCCGGAGCCATTCCTCAGCAGGCTGCAGATTTAACAAACCCATTTTTAACTTCTGTGCGAAGCTTTCCCGTTACAGACACCCTTATAACTTAAAAAAGCGTCCTGACACCGATCGGCTAACGCGCTAGGTGAAACTTCAGTGCTCTCTCTGCCCTTTCTGAACACGCTCGTGTGAAGAGATGAGGGCAACAAGGCGCGCACAGCGGCTTGGCTTCACCGACGGGGCCGAGCTGGGCGGCTGAGAGCAAAGCAAAGGGGGCAGAAGGGCCGCAGCCGCCTGCATGAGCCCCGTTCCCTTCCCTCCTCTCCTAACGGAGCCGCCGAACAACGCCGCTCCCCGCACCCCGGCGCACTTTTTGAAGTCTCTCGACCAAGTTCGCCAAGGCGGCCGGCGGCAGCGCCCTCAGCCCCGCCTCGGGCACCCGCCGAGGCTGACCCGGTCCCTCAGCCCGGCCGGGCGGCGATGCGAGGAGCCGGGACAGCCCCGCTGGGGCCCTCCCCGCTCCCCGCAGCCCCTCGGGCCGCCGCCTCCCTCCCCGCCGCCGCTCCTCACCCGAGAGCCCCCTCTTCTTCTTCCTGCCCCGGTCGCTCTCGTAGAAGCCCAGCGTCTCCGTCCGCTGCTGCGGGGCCGCCTGCGGCTCGCTGCTCCCCCACAGAGTCTTGGGCTCCCCGCGGCAGCCCTCCTGCTGCTGGGGCTGCGGCTGCTGCTGCTCCGGGGCGCCGCCGCGCCGCCCTTCCCCGCCGCTCCCCGGCGCGGCGGCGTCGGCAACGCCGGCCATGTTCGCCGCCCGCTCCGCGCTGGCCGCCCCCGAGCCCCGCGCCGCGCCGCGCCCCTGCCGCTGACTCATCACCGTGCGACGGCGGCGCCGCGCGGCCCGGCCCGGCCGCCGCTACAGAGCCGAGCGCGGGGCGGGGACGGGGGCGAAGCCGGCGCGGCGCCATCTTGCGCGGCCCCGCCGCCGTTAACCGGTTGCGCGCCGGCAGCCTGGCGGTGCTGTCGGCTCCTCTGCGAGCCTTCTCCTCCTCTCCAAGCCTCCCCCCGCCCAGCGGGGGCCCTCGAGGCTTATTCGGGTTTTATTTATATCGTGGGGTGGAAATAAAGATGGTTGTGTGAGGGAAGAGGTCTCGTGTGTCTTCTTGTTGGTGCAAAGGACGCGTGTGGAAAGGTTGCGTGGGCTCAGGGGCAGTAGTGCAAAGCAACTTTAAGGTTATTAATCTATGCCGCACTGCACAAATAAGTCCGTGATTGGAGAAGGAAAGTGAGAGGTGAATTATTAACTGTAAAGCCAACGGGACTTCAGTGTGCTTGTTGGACCTGACCTTGCACTTTAGGTCACCAGCTTGCCGTTCATGTTTGTGCGGCACTTTGTGCAGGCGGCCTCTGAAAGGAGACGCCGTCTGTGAACTGTCCTGCGTGAAGGACGGGGCTGCTGTGTCCACCTGGCATGCCCAGGGCTCACGGCAGCCCACCGGGTCCTGGACCACCTGTGCCATGCTCCGTGGGACCACAAACACCAGCACACGCAACCAGCCCCCAGACAACCCATCAAGGCGGCATAAAGTCTTGCAATTCGTGAAGTGTTGAAGCTGAAAATGTCATTAGTTAGTTGCAGTGGTCATAGCGGGGTGATGAGTGAAAAATAATTGTTCCCGTTTCAAAGCACTTATAATGTATAGAGGAGTAAACATGAATATAAGAAGCAGGTTGCTCAAGGTAAAAGCAGAATACTTGTTTGAAGAAGGAATTCACATGGGCACAAGGACGAAATACCTGGCCTGAAATTCAAGTACAAGATCTCCTTCACACTCACTTCTCGTGTTCTTATCATGCGTTCAGAGGCCAGATTCATTCAGCTTAATATTTAGCCACTTATCCTGGGAAAACAAAGAGTGCTTTATTCTTTCTTTGGAAGACCACAGTGTGTGTAGTTTTCCTCTAAAACTCTACCTCTAAGTTAATTGAACAGAGAGTTGTCTCAGAGCATTTGAGGCCTTGGATAAAATGAAAGTGCCCATTTCCACTGCCATTAGTGGTTCTAGATGCCTAAAATCATGTAGGATTAATCATGTAGGAATCATGTAGGAAAGTCTTGATGTTTTCAGGCAGTGGAGAGCTTTTTACAATGTGTAATAACATCAAACAGAGAACAGTGATAGTTACAATACATCAACAGTTTTGTCTTCTCCCTTCTTTTCTCTGTGGGTGTGAAAAGCAATTGAAAAATAGGATGTGGAGCAGAAGTCCCTAAAAATATTTGAAAAAATCCTCTTAGCAGGAAAGCTGCTGCAGTCCACGCAAAGTTACATGACACCCTGAGACTGCTTCTCTCCTCCCAGCTGTGTGCAATAGCTATATCTATCTGTAAAATGCATTGCAGGATCGTTAAGGACAACAAATTGTCACAACCTTGTTATCAATCTTATCCAAATGAAGGCATTTGCAGCATCAAGCATCCTCTAACAACCAGCTGTGTCTTCCTTTGGGCCCGCTGAGAAACTATCAAATGAATTGCCTTGCAGCAGTTGTGACAGCACATACATTTTTTTTTTTTTTTTTGTATCTTGGGTTAACCCAAGATAACCTCGATTAGTTTACAAAATATTTCAGTTTTTCATTCAAAGTAGTTCAGCTGAAGGCACAATAATAGTATGACTGCAGAAATTTTAAGCCAAGAATTCACTCGTATTTTTGACACCTCAAAAGCACACTGAACAGATATTCTCAAATTACTACCCACAGAGTCCCTGCATATGTTTTTCCTGAGCCTTACATTCCTTTTGTAACCTGTCATAATTTTGAAGTGCTCTTTTCCACGTGCAGAGATGTGCGTGTTTCAGCTATTACATGGGGTATTTTAGCAAGTTGCCTCTTCAAGAAGGTAAATGCAACTGCAGCAAAATCCAGCCCCAAGGTATTTGAGTCTTTGAACTGACAAACGCAGAGGGGAAAAGTTGTTTAGCAAAAAAATTTTAGCAGTGTTGATTTAGGAAGTAGTGGCTCATTATGATATCTGCTGTTGGGAGTTATCTGGGGCCATCTGCTGTTTGGGCATGAGAAGCTGTATTTTGTTGCTTTTCATAGCTTATCTGCTATGAGACATACTACTCATACTCTGCATGTGACTCTGCAAAGGGTCAGAATCCACTTTGCAGTTTCATAACTATTCACTTTTTTTTTTATTATTATTTTTTTTAATTTTTTCTGAAGCGGTTTTCCTGGAACAAGACACTGTCCTGTATGTATTCCCACAGATGGAGTTTGCTGTTTTCCGAGAGACATTTAGCAGGAAGAATGGTTTCAAAATAATGACTCCAGCAAGAAAAATGCAGCTTCATTCATATAGCAGTGAAAAACGTTTGGTTAGTCTTGGTGTGAATGCAGGCTGGGAACAAAAAACTACTTGAATTTTATTAGAAAAATAAATGCATAAGGTCTTTGGGGCTTTGTGAAGGTCACTTCATTTTTATTACTTATTTTCTTTACCTTAGATTGCCCATATGTATACTACAGTAATGATTACCTACATATAATGTATCTTGTACATAATCACCATGGAGGAAATTTTGCAAATTTGATATCAGGAGGTTTCTTTTTACACTTTCAAGTTTTAAAACTTTTAACTTCCAGGTCATTTATGCTTTAGTCCTGGAGTACTCATTGTTGCAACTGTCTCCTAGTGAAGATAGTCTAATGAGCATTTTCACATGGTATAAAACTTCTCATGGATGTTATCCCCCCCCAGAACCCAACAAAGGGTTATAAAGAAGAAGAGGAGGCTCAGATGATGCATAGCCCTTATTTTCAGTGCTTTTTGCTGGCAGAACTGTGTTGTATCTCCAGACCTTGGCATCTAAGTAATTTACCCCTACCAACATAGATATCCCCAATTAACACAGATAGTTAATCAATGAAATGTGCTAAAAAGAGTTTCAATAAGTGCTTGTTTTAGAGAGCAATACAAACATCAACCAACACCCGTCAACAGAATGATAAGTAATAAAAGAAGTAAATTATAGGTTAAGAGATGTGAAAGAATTTTTGAGAGAAAGATGGAAACTCAGTGTGCTAACCCAGACAGAGGTAAGTGAAACTGGAAAATACATCAGCAGTAAAGAATAAGCAGGTGTTAAAATGATGATGGTAACAATACTTATAACTGCATATGAAAACATCTGGTATGTATCTTTCATTGTAAGCTTTTTGTGACTGAGGCTTGAACTTCTTTAGACTTTGCAATATCATTCAAAAAAGCTTAGATACCAAAATTGTGTATTTTAATGGTTTCATTTCTTGAGTGTGCTGTAAGAATTATATTGAGTTATAGTCTTCAATGCGATTTTCAATCATTTTGTCATTTTCAAAAATGTCATCACTGGGTACACCTTCCGTGAGGAGGCAAGTCAACAAAAATGATGAACTCAAATTGCAATAATGATGATTTTTTTCAACAATGAAATATTTTCAGACTCTCTTGTAACATAAACAATATATTTTGTGACTTTTAGTTCATAGATCCCTTAATATGTGGGTGCATATTCATTCTACTAAAGGCAATGCATCTCTTAGCAACAACTGATATTAACAAACTTGGTTCTGAATCTTTCTAAATCGCAGCTGTCATATATTTGCAAGGTGCAAAAGTATTGGTTGGAAGTATAATCTAATTCTGTCTCAGTCAGTTCTGTTTGGTAGCTGAAGTTAAAAATAGCTATTTACGCCCACAGGAGAAAAATCATGCAAAGACTCTTTCCTCCATTTCATGTTCAACATCTAAGCACTGCAAGAATTTTTGTATGGGATAATCTTCTTATATGAAAAATAATCTGTGTAAGAAATCATGGTAAAGAGACTGTCTAGCACCATATGTATTTCACTTACTTATTTTCTTATCTCAATATAAAATTTACACTGCTAGAGCTGACCATATTTTTTTTTCTGAGTTGTAGTCTCACTAAAGATTAGGTTAACTCTTAGGTAAGGTAAGGACATTACTCAACATCAGCATGTCCTTGAATAATGCAAGTACAAATCATGTTATGCAATACTACAATACCTGAAAGTCAGGTTTGACTTCTCACTGGTATATTTCCATTATTTGCTTGCTTTGGATACCCTATTATATAGCACAGGAGCTGCTCCATAGTGAGAATCAATGATGCTTTCCAGTAAGAGCATAATTTTCCATACCTACCACCTTTGAAATTTTTAGCAAAAATCATTATTTTGAGATATTTCTATGTGGCATCTTGTCCTGAGACCATAGTTCAGCAGTTCAAGGAGTGAAGGGCAGAGGTACTGAAAATTAGTTCTGTATTATAGATTTTTGAAAACACGGTTGCATTGTTTCAAAAATAAAATTAATAATATTCTTTTTTGTTAGTTTTTGTTATTGTTGTTGTTCAGACTTCTATAAGCTCCCTCTAGATATTTATCTAGATATAGATATTTCTAGAGCTCTTTCCCTGTAAGTGTTTTTATCAAGGCAATACCTTTCTTTGACTCTCAGTGCCGGTCCTTTCCTGCCCATGGTCTGATCTCCATTCCTTGACGTAAAGATTTCTTCAAGTTTATATCTTGAGCAAAACTGCACAACTCATATTTAAACTGCTGCCTCTGTTGCAGTGCAGATACCCGATCCTCCAACACGTGTTGCATAAGAAAAGAAGCAAATGATGTTTTCAACCCCACCATGACTGAACTGCATGACTTATGGGACATTTCCCCTCAAGGTTCACACACTTGAAAGCAGATTATCAGGGAGATTCCTGAATCTCTTAGATTCCAAGTTCCTTTGTCACAGTCTTCACCCCAAAGTGTTGGAGGCAACATCTCTTTCCACTTTATTTCTTGTTACATATTTGCAGCTATACTGCATAACATTTTAAGATGACTCCATATATGACAAGGTGTTTTTAAATCTTATAAAATAAAAATGAAGCTGCCTTTGACTCCATCCTCAGCTACTGCTTCAGCAGAGCTAAACCAGAGATAAGGTGTGAGGGGAATAGGTGGGAGTAAAGTGGAAAAGAACATGCAAATGTAAGGAAGGGTTATGAGAGCTCCAAAAGTCACAAAATGGGAAGAGAAAAGCATTAGTTTCAGCCCCCAAAACATAAGTTTCCTTTACCTAACAGGGAAATTCTCCGTATCAGATAGCAATATTTTCTATTGTTGTTGTGTTGTGTTTTGTTTTTCCCAGATGTCATAAGTTACCTCTAAAAAATTTCAGTCTACCATCTACCATTTCTTCAAAATTTTCAGGCCCAGGAAGCAGAGGTGAAATCCAAAAGTGGGAGTTGTCTGGGTTTTGTGCGTGAATTCACAGGATGAGATTTCAGTCATGCCAAACCCAAATGGAGATGAAAATTTCTGTCACAAGAATCATTAGTGATCAGAGTTGCTGTAAACAGTGCTATTGATTTTAATAAGCTGAAAATCTCAGCCCAGCACAACACATCTATTCTGAAAAGGTATGCAGACATATACAAATATACAAGCCATGTGCCTAAAATTAGAATGTGAGATCTCTAGATAGGATCTTAAGTCTCTCACTTCCGGGGAACATCTCTACTCAGAAGAGAATTCAAATGTGTTAGATTCAAACATAAGGGTAAGTGCCTTCCTGATTTTAGGAACTAACAGTGTTCTTCAAAAATGTTCAGCCTCCTGGAGGTCCATCTGAGTCAGTTAAGAGGTTCTGGGACTCCTTGTTTAAATTCCTATTTCTGAAAATCATTACTCATTTTGTAATCACGGTTGCACATGAAAAGCATGTACCATAATATACACAGAAAAACATATCTATTGTTTGCAAATGTATAACTAGTAGCTCTGAGGCCAAACCTTTAGTGATTGTGAGTCAAAATAAAGTCATGGCCTTCAGTGGACTCACGCAGTTTTCATGAATTTAGGACTGGTTTAGGATTATTTGAAGTCTGAAAGAAGAAAAGTTTATTATTTCAATGATGTTATGATACATGCAGATCACCTAATCCACTGTGCACAATGCAATCAAGGTGAAAAAATGTGTTCAGAACTCTTCACACATACAGATGTTGTTTATATATATAAATACACATATGTCTATTTACATATATATAACAACAGAATGCTGAAATCAGGATAAACTTCAGGAGCTAAGTATAATTTTAATGTTAGAGAAGTTCTTTTAACAGCCAGTCTCTTTCAGGCAAGGGTTCAGTGCTAGACTTGAATAATTGTCTTCCCATGAGATTCGTATTTGCTTATTGCTTTTGTCATTAACTCTTGCAATCCAGTTGTCAAACTTGACAACAGCATTTGGATCAAATTCAACTCTGATTCCAGTAACACCAATCTACTTGATCTTTTACGTGTTGGTGTGTAGACTTGGATTTTTGATGCATTCACAAATCATGTGTATCAATATATAAAATTGTATCTATCAGTAGCAGAGTCACAGCACTGAGAGAGTGATTTCTTATGTCACTCTTTTTTTCTTCAAGACCTTCTATGGTAGCATGATGAGATAAGAATACATTATCAACTGGAACTCAAAATTTTGTCCTTTTTTTTTTTTTTTTTTTTTCCCTTCAAGTTTTTATTTTAAAGCAGACAATTTTAATTTGGCAGGCTCCATACAAATCCAATCACCATTTGGAACTCAAGGAGGATTGTTCTACCTTGATGAGTAACAAGATGCACTGGAATGTGTTTGGGATTGCTCTTCCAGCCCTGGCAGATCATAAAGACAGGCAGTTACGCTGAAAATGTTTGATATTCTTGCAAAATAACCCTACCTGCCCTACTTTTGTATTAACAGGCAGAGTGTTAACTAACTTTCCTTTCCATTTTTCAAGTTATTATTGTTATTGCTATACTGTAATTTACAGCAAATTTGCTGTAACATGCACCAAGGCCAGACTAAGGGTTGACAGAACTCATAGAGGGACATTGTGAGTAAAAGCTGTCTGTCATCTGATTAGCTGATTTTTGGGATATCAGAACTTAGCTTTTGGGGAAAACATCTACTGGTTAAAGAATCCAACAATTTATTTTAAACAAAGTGAACTATATGCCTTTCCAGAAAATTTTATGAAAGCACATTTTCAACCACAGGCAGCTGACTAAGAAAAAAATTCCTTAAATTATCCCTATTAACACTATCACATTTAAAGTAATGCCAGCATTTCTGTTACAGGGATTTACTGAGATATACTGGATTATTTCTTACTTAACAATAAGAACATACAGTTCTTTACAGTCTAATGGCTTGTTTTCGCCTAAAAACCATGCAGAGGTGTGCAGTGATGTTCATATGTTTGTTTACAGCACTTGCACACCATACACAAGTGCCCATACATTCCATAAAGATGTTTATGCACAAAAAAAAAACACCCTACAGAAGCAATTACCCAACTGCCATGCACGAAGATATGCTCGTGCATACAGATATTTTTGTGGGCATTAGTCAGCTACTTGGTTATGATAACTTGATCCAAAGTCTGACTCTGGAGTTATTTTAGTGACCAGGATGCACTATTTCAGTTTGATATTATAAATCTCTATAATATATTGCTGACAGAACCTTTAACACAGCATTGCTAGCAGATCATTTACGATCATTATGATCTTCTAGCAGATCATTTATTAATTCAACCCAGGAATAAATGCTGTGCTTGCTACATAAATTTTAGTAATTGCAGTCCCGCACAGTTAGGCCGACCCCTTTCCGAATGACTGGCAATACCCAGAAGTTAGATGACTCATTCCCTCCTTTGTATATTCCCAGCTGGCACATTCAGTTCCCTCTTAGTACTCCTGTATGTCACAATCTATAGCAGTCATTCCCCCCTTTCCATAAGTGAGATTATTCAAAATGAAATTAGGAGAATAAATAACTTAAAAAGAAGCACAGCTAAATGTTTGAGTGTTGCCTCTTGGATGAATGCAGAGCTGTAGTCTTAAATGCACGCAGCATACTTGACTTTGTGGCAATATGCTTCAGCCCTCGAAGCACACCTTGTTTAGCAGTAATATTTCACAGTTCCAGTAAGATGGTTGAATTATATGTCCTTATATATCTGCAGAATGCAAGCATACATTTAAATTGGAATCCATGACATGGACAAGCAAGACTAATAGAACAATACCTGGGAGTTCACAAGAAAAGACAACAATGCTCACAGAACTAGTGTGTCTTCTGGTGTACACTTTCCTACTCACAGCATGTTCTTGGCTTCTGCTGTGGCAAGTTTGAGATTGTGAATGATCGTGTTGACCCTTCAGACCTCTAGCCCATTTTGTGTGAGCTGGTGTATACCTTGCTGGATCAGATGCAGGATCAGCAGCATCATGCCCCTGAAGGGACAGCCAGGAGTTGAGTGTTTAGCTCTGGAAAATAACTGATGTCCTGGGAGAGAGTCACACTCCACCATTTGTTTGCAATGACCACTCAACCACTGTGATGCCACAAGCCTCCTGCTCTCAGAAGCTGTGAAACAGACTTATCCTGAGCCAGCTCATTCTGTGCAACAAAGCCTGATTTCTATGGACTTTCAAGGAAGTAATTGAGCAGATAATTCAGCTCTGAGAAAGTGAGAACACTGACAGATCTTATTGGGTTAGAGGGAATTGTAGGTGACAAGCAGTTTTGCAGTGAAGCCACCTGTATTCAGAATCTTTGATCTGGTTGAGGAGTGTCATTTTAGCCCTACAGGCTTAAAAATTGTAACTTGAATTCAGGAGTGGCTTAAAAACTTATTTTCTCTTGTGGGAAATGGATTTCCAGGTTGGGAACAGCTCTAGCACTTAGGCAGTTTTCCCATTTACTAAGTATAGCTATTCATTTTAATTTGCATAAAGAACATGGATATGTAAGTCTCCAATTACTTTAAAAGCAATATTTCAACTGATACAGTGAAGTAATTAGTTCAATGAGGAAATGGCATTACATAGTGGAGAGCTTGGTTTGCCAAGGATCAATTTGTTGATATTTGAATCAAACTAGAAATGAAATGCACAGAACAAAAAGTAAACTATTTTAGTAAAAAGCCATCTCATCCATTTGGAACAAATGAAAAGCATGCCTGCTTCTCTACCAGAGGGGCTAAGGAAGGGATTTCTCTGCATTAGAAGACTTACAAATGATCATTTAAAATATAAGAATAGAACGGTTTATGATGAAAGCAATGTGCTTCTTTGGTTAGAAGAAGAATAATTATTTCCAGAGTGCATTTTTGCTATGTATAAAGTGAGGACACCATTCCTTATGGCTCCTTTTCACAGAATTGTGATCCTTGATTCAGCAACTTCTGTTAATATCTCTGAAATCCTCAAACAGGAAAAACATCATATCATAACTTTGATTTACATCTGAATTTCCTTTGCTTGATTGTTACCATTGCTTATACACATTTGTATCTTTGAAACAAATAAAGCACAACAAGATTTTGTTCTAACAATTTTCCTGTCTAAGTTGGAGATAATAATAATAATAAATCAAGTGATAGCAATGAAAAATAAGTACACTACAAGGCAGTAAATAATATAGCTATGAGAGGTAACAAAGCAGGTACTATTATGTACATATTTTATTAGTCCACCAAAGTAGCCAAAAGGACAAGGTGGTTTTTATGAGCAAGAAGGTTTTCTTTCTCAGTATACAAAATAAATGTGAAGGTAGCTGATGTAATAGGCAAATGTAGAATTATCTAAAATGTCCAAAAGACAATGATTTTCAGCTGTTCTTGAAAATTATAGCAGTTTTTAATCTTTTATTAACAAAAGCTTGGATTTAAAATATGTAGGCCACGAATAAAAATGTTATTTTATTATTATTTTTTCCCCTCACATAATTAATAGCTTGCATAATTAATAGCTAATTGACAAGAATCATTAATTCATATTCTAATTCAAGAGAATGGTGGTATCTAAGATCATTCATATCAGTGTTGGATAAACACTCAGGTATAAACTAGTAAGGATTCACTTTGTCCTCTGGAGATTGTGTAATCATGCCTGCCAGGAATAACTATATAAAATATAATAACATTAATAATAGTTAAACTTTTGAAAATCATAGGGACTATCTCCATAACTGAAATTCACTCAGTATGGGGTAAAGAAAAACTCTTTTAACAGCATATGGCTATGCTACACAATGCCTTCAAATGGAGAATGAAGATCTAATATTCAGAATTGCATTGGTAAAGATTCGGTTGTGTGGTGGAGGTATTATTTTCCATTCTTTTGGATATAAACCAAATTTGAATTGATGGGATTAGAAAAACCTGCCAATAGGAACACTTTTTATTCCAGCCTGGTCTGTTGCAGGCTTCTTGATCTTTCCTCCTAAGAAGTCAATGGGATTGGAGATAGGATGCTGGAGACAGAATAGTGCCTCATGGCAAGTAGTGATCTCATCAGCTGTTGTGGTGCCTATCTGTCTATCCAAAACATGGGTAGATCGTATACATTCCAGTATGATAGGTTACCTATAAACAAGGAGATACCAGAAAAATTCTCCGCTTAAACACTGAAGGGCCCCCGAAGTGGCTGCACAATGCCTTTATGTTTGTACTCCTCAAACAGAGGAGTGCAAACAGAGGGCTGGCTCTGCTGTGCCTCAGCCCTCCGCTGTATTCTGCTTTCTCCTCCTTTTGCAGCTTTGACAGAATTAGCAGAGAAGGATTTTTATTAGTAAACACCAGTCTCTGCCTCACTCTGCTGTTGTAACCCGTGCCACATGGGAGGCAGTACCTGGGCAGCCAACTCCATTGGGGCTTCTGCTTCCACGTGCTTTCAGGGGCTTTCTCTGCAACAGCAGTCAAAAAGTGATGGTTGCTTGTGGGTCTCACCCAACCATTCACCTGTTCCTGCTTTGCAAACTCTGAAGGAAAAAAAAAACATGCAGGGATTGATGACTTCTGTGATGAGGAAATCCCATTAAGTCTGAGCATGCTTTCTCTGTGTGGGTATTTCAGAAACCTCAGTGAATATGCATGTCTGTAGTAATGATAACAAACTGGTCGTCTGCATTGGCATTACAGATTAACATCTTTAGCAATAATAGAAAGCATTGTGAACTGTGGAAGCAGTCAGCAAATAAATGCCCCAGGTAGGCTAATGAACAACTGCAAAGCAAAACCAAAAGGATCCCCCAAATACCTGGGTGGAGCTAGTCGTACTGACAGTCTGTTTGCCAGCCACTTGCAGTGGTCCCTGCAAGACACATCAAAGTATTCTTGGGTGAATATTTAGAGCTGGAGAAAAATATATCATGGGCAGTCTGACACCCTGTCTGTTACCTGGCTACTGCAGACCCTGGGCGAGCAGTGAACAGAGAGGACAAGGTGTGGGAGGCATTTACACTGCGTGTTCATCCAGGGGCTGAACAGACCTGGGTAGCCTCAGGATCCTTACGGTGTGTTTCTTCTATAATTATGGCATTTCTGAGCTCTCTGTTGATCTTGAGGACCTTCAGACCAGAACTCTGTTCACTACTCTACGGTGCTGGTGTGTCCAGGCCAATATTTATGCTTAATCCCTTGATTTTTAAAAATGTATCTTTCACTTCAATGTCATTTTTATTTTTAATATGGACTTCTGTCAGATCTAAATTGTTGCCAGGTAAAAGTTCCTGCCAGCAGCTGAATTATTACTCTCTGCGCTATAATTCTGATGTGAATATAAATCGTTTCTGCTTGTTGGATTACAAGTACAGTTTCTCTTTTAAAGACTGGCTATGAAGTACATCCAGAGGTTAGCAGGTTTTTAAAGAAAGGCCAGGAATTCTGTAGGAAAAAGTGGAACAAAGAGGTGGGTATGCTTCTGGAAAATACTGAATAAATTCACCAACATGGGTAAAATGTTTTTGGCACTGCTGGACTGTACGTGTATAGTATAAAATCAAAGGGAAATAAAACTAATAGCAACAAACACAATGCACCAGTAATTTTTTATTCTATGCTGCCATCTTGTGACTGCAAATGTGACCTGCTGGCATAAAACAGAGTAAGAAGCTGTTCAAATACGACCTGCACAGTTCAGTGAAGACACTTTATTGAAATACTCCTTTTGTTCTTACATAGTCACTACAAACTGAATCAAGAGCAGGCAGAGAACAGAGACACAGGCAATATTTCTGCTAATGCAACTATGAGTGAGATGTAAACTTGGCTGTTGTGAATAGGATGATTGCACTTTGAAGTCATTGCCCATGAAAGCTTCTGAGAAGGAAACTTATGTAAGGTTCCATTAAATCAATTCTTACCCGTGGGTGAACAGATCCACCAGTCAGCCCTTCTTCGGAGCTCCATACAAAAATTACTAAATGTCTGAGCAACCCGGTCTAGTGGGAGGTGTCCCTGCCCATGGCAGGGGGTTGGGATTAGATGATCTTTGAGGTCCCTTCCAGCCCAAACCATTCTGTCATTGTATAAATGAGCTTTCTATCCATCCGGGGATAACAGCCAGTCTGTGAGTTCCTTCTCCTCTCTGTAAGATAAAGAAATAGGCATTTAAGTTTGGGGTGAAGTACAAGGCTGAATAAGTGAAAGTTATAAAGCATTATATCCTGTACAGCTGTTTCTGCAGGTTGGCTTTGGGGGCTAAGAGTGAATGAGAGCCTGTAGTAAAAGTGGCTGTTAGCTGCTAAACACACATAAAGATAGCCAATACCACGCACAGTACCACCAGCACAACGTAAACCCAGTCTGGAAGGCCTCAATTTTTGGTGCTTCTGCTGAAGATGAAGTCTGCACCTCAAGGCATGCTAGCTGCACAGTAATGGCTAGATGGCAGAGTAGATGTTTACTTCTAGTGCTTCCAGTGCACGAAACCAACTTTCCAAGTTGGCACACATACTGATTACCAGTCGTTCAGAAATGCCTGAGGGTGGACGTATTAGCTTGATACACAAGTATCATCCAACAGAGTAAAGGCATAAACTGTCCGAGAATGGATTTAGTTTCTAACCACTAAATCAGTGAGGGTCTGAAGCGGCCACCTGGGAGAGAAAAGGAAACCTGGCTAGTAATGAGATGAATCTTGGTAAAGTCGTTGCAAGTGTTTATAAGACAGGTTGCTGGTCAGAATTAGGGAGATTGCTTCTGATCCAGTGGTCTTTGCTGCAGTTAATGACACAACAGATTTTGAAAGCTCAGAAAGAGCTTTAGTTACATGAGCACATGGAAAGTGAGGTATCTTAATGAAGGAAGGTAAAACAAACAAACAAAAACACCTTGCAAGACTTAGATGTAGCCTGAATCGGAAGAGGGGAGAGCTGTATGGAAATAGGGACACATGCACATAGAGGAATCCACTTCCCATCAGGAAAGGAAGTGGAAGAGAAATGGAGGGCCTTAATAGGAAACAAAGACCTCTACTTTATCTCTGCTGAGCTGAAACTCCAGATTCAAACACTAGTTCAAGACTATTGGACCTAAGTGTGCCTAAACTGATCTCTAACACTGATGAAGCCTGGCAGATTCACTCTTTCCCAGGGAAGTGAACCTGTAGTGAGGTGGAAAGAATTTGCGCTGTGTAGCTCCAGGTTGGAAGGTTGCATAGGGAAAGGTGAGAAGTCCAGTTGAACAATTGCGTGGTATTGAATTGCTTTAAGTATTTTCTATATTAAGTTGTTGTTCACCTTCAACTTTGTTCATGTAGTATGTTGTTATCACGAACTAAGAAATAACATTGTTTAGAAACTAGGTGGAGCTATTTGTTTAGCACATGCAGCAGATTTGGTATGTTGTGCTCTGTTGCAGAATAAAGTGCACGGTTTATGTACACAGGCAATGCATGTATCACCCGTATTTCATCATGCATACATGTGATAAATTTCAATCAATGCATCATTTTGTGATGGATCTGAAAGCTGACATTCTGTGCACGCAGCATATGTTTGCAGGGTGGAAGTTCCTGCTATGTTGGGTGTTCCCACAAAGACAGCCTGAAGGAGTCAGCTAAGTGAGTGGCACTGAAGATGGAGGCTGCGTTGGAAAAGGACTGGTGAGGAAAGTCTTAAAAGGAGCCAGATGCTGCAAAAACAGATATTTTGAAATGATTGAGCTGTAGCACAGGAGTATATGAGATTAGCATAAGAGATGTGTGACATTTAGCAGATATTTTGAATGTTCCCCTGTATACAGCAAAGTAAAAATAAATACAGTACCATTTACAGGTGCTTAGAAAAAAACAGCAAGGTAGAGATTGAGGAGGGGTGACAGGAAATTAATCTTTGAACCTGAATGTGCCATGATGCTCTTGTTTTCTCAAGGTTTTCTTTGACAAATGCTGCCTGCAAAGCCTGCTTTCTCAAAGCAGCAGAGACCCAGAGCTGAAATATGTAAGCCTTACACCATCTACATCCTAAATCTTTTTTCTAAACCTACATTATGGTTAGAGGCCAAAACCATGTGGTAAGGAAGGTGGGTTGAGTGCCTTTTAATAAGGCCTCTTGGACATAAAGCCTCTCCTTCTCTCCGTACTGTTTCCTTGGGGGCTCTGCAGGCCTCCTTCATTCTGCACCTCCAAGGCACCTTGAGTCCACTCATGCAGAACACTGACATGCAAGTGCTGGCTTCACAAAAATAGATAAAATCATGTAGGGCTGATTTCTGGCTTTGGGATTTTGTGGCTATTTTGGACACCTAAATAGAGGACTGCTGGCAAAGTAATATACCTGTTATCAGCCATTAAATTGCAAATAAATTGGGACTTTTCTAATGTATTTTTAATACTATGGAAATTAGACTAATCTATTTTTAGTCTGTAGTGGTTAAGATTATTCCTGGTTTTAAAGACCACTGACACTAATGGTATTGCTTAATAGCTAGTTAAATGCTCATAGGTAGGGAAAACAATATGCTGGTAGAAGAACTGAGAATTCAATCAAAAGTCTCTGAATAACTCATACACTCTTTTCCTGTTCCACTGCTTCCATTCCCTTGACTTCACAGGATGTGTTGTTTGTTAAAATTATCTTTTCTCTCATGTTTTCTGAAAGTTTGCAATGGTTGCAATACTGACCAATGGCTCATTTAACAGAGGAGATTGCTCTACTTTTTACATCTCTATTGGGCTAAATGCCTGGTAAGAACTTCCATTTGCCTTTCCATAAAACTTGCTTTTTCTGATAACCTGAAGTTTGCCAATGTCTTCTATTACCTCCCACTCGAGCTCCCTCCTAACTAGCCCAGAATTTCATCCACTTTTTGTAAGTACAGCTGGTCTATATATTTCTTACCCTTTCTAAAGTCACCTTTTAAAGTCAGTTATCACTGTCCCTTCTCCTTTGCTGCCTTAATGCTGCTTCATTTATGTTCTCTTTGCCATATCAGTTTGCAAGAGGCAAATGATGTTATTTTTTTTTTACTCCATACAATCCATCACACACTATCTCCTCTGCCAAGATTCAGGGAGGTCAGCAAATAAATACTTCTTGTGAGATTTCCATCTTGAGCTCAACTTTAAATTAAACCAGAAGTAATGCCCTCAACATTAGGGTTAAGAGGAAAAAAAACGTAAACAGGAGTGAAGTCCATGGACTCTTCTCTGATGAGAAAATGACCAGTGAAGTATGTTGGTATAGTAAGTATGTTGATACAGTAATACCATACTAACTTGTTTTCATCTACACAGAGTAAGTGTTCTTCTCCAGTTTAGATTTTGTGGACTGAATACAGCAGAGGTGGATCAGAGATAATGCAGCAATGTTTCCTTAAATCATTTCCAAGAGGTGTTAGCTATCCTGCAATGCATGTAAGGAAGAAAGGCAAGCAGGATATAAAGTTTGCATCACCCAGGGGAAGTGATCTCTCCTTGGGGCCACTAGTGACTCTCAGAACCACTCCACAGAAACACATTACATCTTACTGAGGATCTACCAAACATGGGCAGAATTCATCAGTGCACAACTACATTTTAGACTGCTGTTATCATCAGCTGTTGGCTCTCATTTTAGACTTTCAAATAGGATAAGACTAATTTATTACTTAGAGTGCCATAATTAACAAAAGAAATGCACCATAAATATTCTGAGGCTACCACAGGTGTGTTCAGCCCAATTCAAGCCCTGTCACACCTTAATGTTCCACTATCTTAATGTCAAAATAGGTCATTCAGTGCTACCTTACTTGCTTTTCTTATGATGTCTGGGTTTACAAACACTTGAATAATTCTTTGTATCACTTGCAGACTTTCGGTGCATTCTCAGGCAAAACTGTTGACTGGCAAACACAAATGTGTGCTGCACAGTCACAACACATTAAATAAGTTGGATGCTTTAACAGAGAGCTTCTGCAAAAGCCTCTTGGATACCTGCTGTAGGACTTGCTGATCTGTCTCCCAGCCTCCTTCATACTCTAAATATTATTCCTCATAATAGAACCGAAGGAGCTGAGATTAGGATTCCTTTAAAGAGAATTTATTAAAATCCCAGAAGGTCTATGAACAGGAGAAAAACTTCCAAAGCTGAGATTAAATCTGGCACTTTAATAAAGACTGAGGTGCCTGAATAAATTGGTGGTCCCACAAGTGCTGAGCCACTAACATTGACTTCCATAAGAGGGGAAACCAAGCAGCACGTTTGAAAATTAAGCTATTTATGTAGGTAGTTGAAGGTACCAATACCACGACTGTGCCCCACACTTTTTGTCCCCTTTATTGACCTAAGCGAGGCTAACCTGCTGTCAGTGCACTCACTTATTATACAGCTATTCATTGCAGCTACTGAAGATGGACGTTGTCTTTGCACATGGCTATGCCCATTAGAAATTGTCTCCCTCCCCCAGCTTTATGCTACTTGCTTATGCTAGAGATTACTGTCCCTAGGAGGAATCTTGTCAGCATTTGCTAATCTGCTTCAGACAACCACAATTGGGTTAATTTAAACAGATGATGAAAGTGGTTTGTGCTAGCAGGGCTAAATTTGCCCGAAGCATTTTAGCGAAACCACCCAAGGTCCTTTCCAGGAACAGAGTGGTGGAGACAGCTTCCAGCTGCTGGCTGTGCGAACAGCTGGCCGTAATAGTGGTAAAAAAGGCAGTTTGGGACTGTGGGGAGGACGTCTGTCCATGGCCTAACATGGAGTTATATGAGACACTGAGGAAACAGAAAGGAGCCACAAGAGCAACATCGAATACAGACAGCGTCCAAATCAAGGGCTTGTCTCTGATTCCACTGCTTACCATGGATGGAAGTGAATTCAACTTCAGCATCACAGGGAGACCAGTCTCTCATGAAAAAGTGTTTAATGCCCTTAAAATTACAAATGGTGCTTTAGTCTGCAGGCCATGCACCTCTCTTTATGATTTCAGAAGACAAAAGAAAATGAGAACAAGCAAATAAAATGCAATCTTTCTTCAGTAAAAAAGTCTGTGTTAAAGTTCACAAATACATCTGTTAGCTTTCAGGCATTATTCCCTGCAACAATATCTGCATCTTACACTTTCAATAGGAAAGTGAACAGTTGAAAAACAACCTTTCCCTTTACCTCTCCCCAACAGCTAATATTTTCGTCTCCTTAACTCAGTCCTCACATCCGTATTTCCACAGTTGTTGTTGTAATCCAGCATTCTCTGGGTTGCCTTCTGCTCTGTTCCAAGATATATTATTACCTCCTGTATATTATGCTCTCTTCCTTGTTTTGGATCCCACCACATTTCTGGCACACTGCATGCCCATGTGCTGGATGAGAACATTATCTGATTCCATGGTTGTAAATAACTCTGTTAATAGATTTAGATTAATGCCAGATTTACAAAAATGCTACTTCTACAGCTATCATTCAAATATGTGAACACAAACCAGCCTCATCTGGGCTGGTTTTGACTGCCACAATGCTTTATCCTCCACACTGTAAGCAGGATCCTGTGGCCTCCATCTCAAAGCTTAACCCTATGAATCAACAAAAAGTAAGATACACTCTGAATCCCCCCTCAACCACTTATTCAAGCACCTCCAACTAGCCAGTAACATCGGATGTTTTTTCTATGTTATCTCAAATCCTTATTGTGTTAGACACCAAAGTAAGTACTTAACATCTTTATGTGGTCGGATATGTTTTGCTAGGGATATGCTCACTGGTTATTAACTGGATAAAACCTGATATTAGCTTGGCTTTGTTTAATTTCTAATGTTATTTACTCTGCGATAACTGACTAACCTCAGTTAACATTGTGATTTGTTTGCCCTATAATGACCAGATATTCCATTACATTATGTAAATTATTTGCATAGTGATTATGATTTGATGTTATTGGTAATTAGAATTATTTTCCTGCTGGTAATGCTGTATAAATGATCTGTCATTAATCATGGGGCACACCTTACGAAGAGCTCTAATGAGGAAAGCTGCAGTATAATGTCACTAAGCTGTTGGTCTCCTCTGGGCCATTGTTGTACATCACAGGAAACTGTTTTCTGTATTTATTGATCATTCACCAATCATTACGCTAAAGACTTAGGTCTTTGTAATTGTTTCTTTATTCTTTGATGTGGAATATTGCCTGAAATTTTGTAGACTGAGTCCTAATAATCAGAATGAATAGCTGCTAAAATTTGCTCCTCAGATTTTCTCACTTGTAGTAATGAATCACACCAGTAGCTTCTCCTCTTGAATAAAGCCTTCGCATTGGTACTCACGGAGTGAGTACATCCCTTGCCAAAAGGGATGGGAGAGAAAGAAAGGTACAAAAAGCAGAGGCCAGTGGGACCCCAGCCAGCATAGCACAGTTGTTAACTCAGGAAAGCAAACTTCTCAGGGGAAGCTCGTCTTTCCCTGGAAAAAGCCAGCTGAATAAAGTTATCTTTCATTTTTTTTCCACTTGCTGCTTCATTGCCAACATTTTTAAGGACCGCTCTTTATCTGCTGTCCTTGCAATAAACCACTAATAAACTAGTTGGTGAGAAAAATGACAAAAATACACTAAACATCCTTGCTGCCCCTACTTGGTGCTTGCTATGCATATTTCAGCTAAGTTACTGTTATGTTTAGGCTGAGGATGCCATACCCTTGGAAAGCCGAGCATCCATTTAAAGCTGAGTGCTGTAAAGCCAGACCTCTGAGCTTTGCAGTGATGAGCCCGTGGGTAACAGCAGGATCTGATAAACTAATCCTATGTCAGAAGATAGAGAGTTATTCTCAAGTGGGAGAGACATCTGAAATGAGAATCGTGCCTAGTAAAAACCTCTACTATGACTTAACTGCAACGCATTTAGTGTAAATACTTTTTTCTGAGTGTCTGGAAGAGCTAGAACTGTATATGAAGAATGAAAATACTTGTCACAACACTTTCTGCAATTTGTATAGAATAAAGAACTGTTTACATAGATAGTGATTCAGTCAAATTGCATTGCCTGTTTATCATGGTGAAGATCTGAAAGAAATATTTGTACTGAAAAGCTTTATTTAGATTTAAAAGGAAAATAGGTGAAACCTACTGAACCAGAAAATGTATGCAAAGGAAGATCAATGTGAATAAAATATTGCTTTTAATATTTTACCAGAGGAAAAAATTCAGAATCATTAATGTTATTTTTTATTTTGAACCTCTGTAATATTATGAACAATCTTGCTCTTCCCTTGAAAGGTTAAAGAAAAATACTAGTAAGTTGTATGAGAGAAAAAGAGATAACAGTGGAATGTGAAGAAGAATCTCATATATGTAAAAAGCTAATTGATGACCAATCAATGCAAATAAATACAGAATATGAATTACTTTGATGAGCCTTTATCACGGAACCTTGTCTGCTTCATAAAATTTGGATGGCTGTAGTTTAGTAAAATTTGTGGAAGACAAGTGTCCATGTATCCTTAACAAAGAGTGAGGAAACGAAAGGTGTGAATAAATTTCAAGGTATTTGGTTACATGTGCTTTGCACCAGTCCGTACCCTTCATAAAATATCTACTGGCAGAATTAAGCAGACAAATAGTGAGATATACATACTGCAAAGGACTGGAAAGCTGATGGGCATCTTTGGTTAATCAAAATACAACAGCTGCCTATTTTGTGAAGCCAAATAAAATCAGGTGAACAGTTCATCCACTATCATTACGTTTTTGTCAGAAAAGAACATTATGTTCCTGTAAGTCTTTTGATAAACATGGAACAATTGCCCTATAATAACAAGTAAGTGTGGAAATGTGTTGCATGATTTCTGTTCATGAGCATTTTGCTAAAATAGCAGTAAATGGCTTTTTTCTATTAATGTAAGATTGTATTTTGCATTTTGGCTCATTTCATTTCACTTATTTCTTTCAACGGCAAGCAAAACCATAGAGTAGGATTTTTTTATTATTATTTAGAGTAAGATTATTTTTTTCTAACAGTGATTCCAACAAATATCTTTCAGTTTCTGTTAGAACACTGCTGTCCATCAGACAGCACATCCAAATAAAGCCCCTCAAATCACACAAGCACAGGTGTTAGACGCTATGGGTAGGAACAGAGTAGCCAGTGCTGGAGATTAGCTGTGTAAGAACACCAAAAACATAGGTCTGATTTCAAATGTGGGAATCCAGAATCAAATACTAGCTTTAGAAGCATCTGCGACTTTTTTTCCCAGACTTAGTCAATTAAAGAGATTAGTAAATCCTGTTAATGAATCCCCTGGGTCTTTGCAGAAGAGGCACAGAAAATAGCGTCGGATAGGGAGCACTGAAAGGCCCAGGCCTTAGAGAGGAGGGCGCTTACAGACTCTGTTCGTTGAAGTTTGTCAGAACGTATCTGTCATGGAAAACAGTCCAGCTACACCCATGTTTTAAGAGCTGAGCTAATCTGAGTTTACTGACAAGAATTCGTATATGAGAGGAATATGAGAGGAGGCAGCCTTGTAGTCTGGAGGGGACAAGAAATGCAAGGCAGCCAGGCGTGCAATACATGCCATGTCCTGGGCCCCTCCTAATCTCCCTGTCAGTGCAGGGGCACTGCCCTTCTTCCTCCCGAGCACCTTTGAGCTCTCTCCTTTTCCTTCCCAAGGAAATTTTGGAAATTCTTTTGATTTATTTATTTATTTTTGTTTCTCCAGTCTGAGGACACTGGGTGAGTTACAGATACTGGGCTGATGCCACACTGCAGAGACTGAAAAACCACCTCAGTGAAGTAGACTTAGATATACACGTATGATAAAATACAGCCTGTACAGAAACGTATGCAGCAGCACAGGATAAGGAAATATATGTAAGAAAGTACTGATAAAGTTAGTGCCTAATAGTTACAGAATTTACCCCCCCCTAAAAAATAAAATAAAATGAAATAAATAAAGTAAAAATCTATTGCAAGGATATGCATGCATGCAAAAAAATAAAACATACAGCACCCTTATGGCAGTTTAATTTTGAGTAACATTGACTAAATTTTGCCTGGCCTTCAGCTGAGAAGTTAAAAAAGGGTAGCATCTTAGAGTTACATATAATATTACCTCAGTGCCTCCCTAATCCATAGCGGAAACATTAATCACTGTGTCTTTGTCATGCCAGCAAGGCAGTTTGCAGTCTGTCTATGTACTTGATTTATGAACAGCTGATGGCCATTGAACTGCAGCAATCCACCAAACAGTATTTTGTACTTCCTTCTGCCCCGAGTGTAAATGTTACAGAACGCTAACATTATATTCCATCTAATATATACAAGATTAATTTTGTAAGCTTCTTCGTTTTTGCCTCTCTTTGTTCTGCTTTTCATTTCTCGCTCTTGCCTTCTCCATCACAAACTGCATTGCTGGTCCCAGATCCCCAGCCTACCACCATGCTGAGGAGTCTGGGTTTTGCCATGTTCACGAGCATAACCAGCACACACCTGGCTGCCAGTGCAGTCAAGGCAAGATCCTGTCTCATCTGAGTGAGAAATGGCAAGATCTTCAGTTCTGATTCACCCCTTCTGTCAGATTTTTCCTCTCTTCTCATGTGTTTCACTTGAAATTTGAAGTTTGGAGATCTGGTGCAGATCCTTTTGGACACAATTATGTCCAAAAAATCTATCTCACGTAGTTGCTCTGGAAGAAAATAGGAGACTACGTAAGAATTTTGTTCTTTTGCAGATGCCTCAGAGGCAGGATACTTGGCTCGAGTTAGCATTTAGAAGCACCTGGGAGTCACAGACAGGGCCCTCCTCAGCCCTCATGGAAACAAGGGGCAGGCCTTGGGCTTATAGACATGGGGCTCCAATGTCACCAGTGTGCAGAGGGAAGCAGCTCCCTGCTGGTTTGTCCCAGTGGTGGCACAATGGCTGTGGAAACCCACCCACCTCACGGGTACACTCACATTTTGTGAGCTTTCTGTTATGGTCTGCTCCTGTGCCTCTTTTCGATGGAATATCAGCATCCTCCCTTTCTCAGTGTTGTGTCATTCCTAAGCCCTCTTTTGTGCTCCAGTCTACAACTTTTAAAAGCCAAGGCTACATCCAAATTTCTATTAATCACCAGCCTGTGACAGTGCAGCAGATTGCTGCATTCTGTAGCGGATAGGAGGATATTGCTTCATAAACTGTACTGAGCTGTTCACCACTGCCTGGAACAAAGCACTCTTTGTTGGTTAATGGTGTCTAGAAAATAATGGTTAAATTTAAAGCATCTCAGATTCCAAGGGGTGTGTTAAGGGAAAAAAAAAAAGTCAACTGCTAGGAAAGCTAGGTTTTTTAATGCTTTTTCTCTCCTCTCCTGGTAAAAGAAGGGGGGATGTATTCACAAATATTCAAAGGGTGGCTAGAAGAGATGGTGCTGCCCTACAGGTACTGCTGGCATCGAGGGGTGCATAACAAGGCATAATGGGGTGACTCAGGCAATAATTCTAACTGGATATGTCTTTCATCCTGTAAGCACTTTGCAGATGTAAAGAAATACAATAGAGGTTGCACAAATTTTTTGGGGGGGAGGATTCCTGCAAGTGGGCTCTGCCAGGTGGGGAGGTGAAGGGGCAGGGGGTGCTGAGCAGCACCCATGCATGTGGGTGGAGCTGAGCTCAACAGGTATCGAAGAGTTATTGCAAGACTCCACCACACAATGGCACAAAAAGGGTAAGCCCAGCAGCAGGATCTGGCCCAGCTGTGTTGGCCCAAAGCCCAGTGGGCTCCATGGGAGTCTTTTACTGTGCTTCAATGGGCATCGGCTGCAGCCCCACACCACAGCTGCAGCAGGGACATTGGGGAACCACCAGCCACCATGGCATGAATGGTGAGCAAAGCCTGGCTCATGAGCAGCAGCACAAAGCAGATCACTGACCCCAGTCTTCTCTAATTATTTTGGCTGTAGCCACCATACATGATGAGGACAAGTGAGGACCGTGACTGGTCTGTTTCTAATGAGAGTTTGGGAGAAGGTGTAGGACGAGGCAGAGTGATGTCTCTTGGTTACGCTGCTCTGGGTGCTGGTGCTGGTTTGTTTTACCCCTTTTACCCCTTTTGGTTTGCTGTTGTTTTTCAGTATTCTCATAATGCTTTTTTTTTTTTTTTTTTAAACGAGTGAAAGTGAAAAAAAGCGTATGTTGTGGTAAGTGGAAGGTGACTCCGCGCCCACCATCACCCACGAGATGGAGCTCTCAGCTCAGGAGCACGGAAGGCTTTCTTTGTGTTATCGAAAAATGAAGCATTCTTGCTCTCACCCTTTTCTGATTTTTATCTTTTGCTAATATAATGCAGATTGGTTTTATACATTATTTATGGAGCCCAGAACTGGTATAGGGAATGCTGTCACTCATTTTAATGATTTAGATATGTTTTTTATTATTATTATACTGTATAGACTTTGGAAAACCCTCATTTGGATCCCATTTAGAACACAGGAAGTTGCCCAAAGCTTGGATGTGAACCTTAATTTAGTGAAATCCTTGTAAGGCTGAGAATATTTACTACTGGCATTTATTGCTCCTGTGAGAATCAGAGTGAGGGTGGAGGGGGCAGGGGGGAAGGAGAGGAAAGGAAAGACAACCATAACTCCAGCCAAAAAAGCAAAGAACATATGTTGAGTCGTGATCGGCTGTGCGAGCACAGCAGCAGGGTAATCTGCATATGAGCCCTTCTGCTGGGACTGGGAGGTGCCTTTCTGCCTTGGAGATTTAGGAGAACTCCAGCAGGACTCATCGTTTGCAGAGCTGAGCTTGCTTTTTGCAAACATCTCTTTATAAAGAGGGTTAGGACACTTGGCTCGATGCACTGCGTAAAAGAGTAAAGGTCTCAGATTTTAGCAGTGCAGAGCTGCTGCGACTGCAGGGGTGCTTTGCCTGGGGGTGGAGAGGGTGACCCAGCATTAATGGAAGCAGAGAAAGATCTCCTATGTTTCCTCTTCCTTTCAGTTACTTTGTGCCTGAACAATAGTAGCAAGCCTATACAAGCTTTGGTTCAAACTTGTAGTGAAAAATGTTCCTAGGACAGGGGCACTCTGTACTTGGGCTGTGAGTGCAGGTGATTTCATTGGTCCTCAGCCTTTCAGAAAATCAGGGCTCTGCACTTCATGGAAAAGAACAAGTGTCCCAGTAATTCCCACGTGTTTTTTTTGTTTGTTTGTTTGGTTGGTTGGTTTGTTGTTGTTTGTTTGTTTGTTTTTAAAGTAAAGCAGAACAAGATTTTTAAAGTAACTTTTGGGGGTATTTTCTTTTTGCTCCCCTCTTCCTTCAACCCCATTCCATTCAGCTGCTTAACTTCCCTTTCAGCCAGTCTCTCTGGTGGCTCGTTAGTCCTGTTCAGTGACAGTTAAAATGGCTAATAAAGCAGCTGGCAGAAGAATGAAGGAAGGACCATGCCAGCTATTGCCATATCATGGAACAAAACCAAAACAAACAAAACAGCCCCCCCCCCCCAAAAAAAAAAAAAAAATAACAATGAAACTCTGATATGTCTACACTGAAATTTACTCAAAAACCTGGATATTATGGACCAGAGATTTCTTAAATGGAAACACTGTTTTGTGAATCTCTAATGAAATGCAGTATGCTTTCTGAAAAGCAATTTCATTTAAAAGATTGCCTATTTACATGAAATACCCACCACTGTTTATTGCTATTATTATTAAAGAGATTTTGATGCTATACTGTTATTACTTTGACCTTAGTTATGCTTTGTTAGTATTTATTATTGTGGAAGGACCAAGACTTTGTCATCCAAGGCGTACCAATAGGTGGAAAGAAGACAGGTGTTTTTTTTCTTGTGGAGCTTACAGTCAATGACCATGCAGAAAAGAAGGATGGGGTGAGCAACTGGGAGATGGCAACACTAGGCAATGTCTAGCTATGTAAAATCTTCATTCACGATACAAAGATCTTCATTCATGATTCATGATTTCCAACAAAGACCTTCTGAACTATCTTGAAAGATGCACAGGTAGTTCAGATATGCAGTGTCTGCTGCTAGAATTAGGAAACCTGAAATGAGGAGAAGGAATTTGCAATAGCTTGTAGAGGTGGAAATTTAGCGATCATTCTTTATTTCTTATTGAGTGGGAGGGCACCAATCTTGAACAAACTGCTAGTCACGATTGCTCATTTTTACATTAAAATGTCATTTCACATTAATGTAAAGGATTCCACTGAAAAATATGGTGTCATATTTTCATTTTTTTTCTCATAATAATTTCAATTTTGAGAAGATATTTAAACATTGGAATAAATAACTTAAAGAGAATGTGGAAACTCGATTACTAGAGCTGCTTAGAATAAGTTGTACAAATATCTGTCAGCAATGACATAGGTATAGAGAATTCTTCCTTGAGGCAGAGGATTAGACAATATGACCTATTTGCTGTTTTCTAGGACTTGTGGGAGAGTTGCTATAGGTGCTTCAATGCAGAAAATATTCTGTGTCAAAATAAAGAAGAAGACAAACTCTAGTGAATAAAAGTTTAACTTAACCTGAAGCTAAACAAGAAATTTGTTGAAGCCATATAAAAAAAGAGGAGCAGAGCAGAGCAGAGCAGAGCAGAGCAGAGCAGAGCAGAGCAGATGAGAAGAGAAGAGAAGAGAAGAGAAGAGAAGAGAAGAGAAGA